>NC_092292.1:349739-702239 GCF_036320965.1 Panulirus ornatus
GTCAGGGTCGTGGTGGTCAGGGTCGTGGTGACCAGGGTCGTGGTGGTCAGGTTCGTGGTGACCAGGGTCGTGGTGGTCAGGGTCGTGGTGGTCAGGGTCGTGTTGGTCAGGGTCGTGGTGACCAGGGTCGTGGTGGTCAGGGTCGTGGTGACTAGTGTCGTGGTGGTCAGGGTCGTGGTGGTCAGGGTCGTGGTGGTCAGGGTCGTGGTGACCAGGGTCGTGGTGGTCAGGGTCGTGGTGACCAGTGTCGTGGTGGTCAGGGTCGTGGTGACCAGGGTCGTGGTGGTCAGGGTCGTGGTGGTCAGGGTCGTGGTGACCAGGGTCGTGGTGACCAGTGTCGTGGTGGTCAGGGTCGTGGTGGTCAGGGTCGTGGTGGTCAGGGTCGTGGTGACCAGGGTCGTGGTGGTCAGGGTCGTGGTGGTCAGGGTCGTGGTGGTCAGGGTCGTGGTGATCAGGGTCGTGGTGGTCAGGGTCGTGGTGGTCAGGGTCGTGGTGACCAGGGTCGTGGTGGTCAGGGTCGTGGTGACCAGGGTCGTGGTGACCAGGGTCGTGGTGGTCAGGGTCGTGGTGACCAGGGTCGTGGTGGTCAGGGTCGTGGTGGTCAGGGTCGTGGTGGTCAGGGTCGTGGTGACCAGGGTCGTGGTGGTCAGGGTCGTGGTGACCAGGGTCGTGGTGGTCAGGGTCGTGGTGGTCAGGGTCGTGGTGACCAGGGTCGTGGTGGTCAGGGTCGTGGTGGTCAGGGTCGTGATGACCAGTGTCGTGGTGGTCAGGGTCGTGGTGGTCAGGGTCGTGGTGGTCAGGGTCGTGGTGACCAGGGTCGTGGTGGTCAGGGTCGTGGTGACCAGGGTCGTGGTGGTCAGGGTCGTGGTGACCAGGGTCGTGGTGGTCAGGGTCGTGGTGACCAGTGTCGTGGTGGTCAGGGTCGTGGTGGTCAGGGTCGTGGTGACCAGTGTCGTGGTGGTCAGGGTCGTGGTGGTCAGGGTCGTGGTGGTCAGGGTCGTGGTGACCAGTGTCGTGGTGGTCAGGGTCGTGGTGGTCAGGGTCGTGGTGGTCAGGGTCGTGGTGACCAGGGTCGTGGTGGTCAGGGTCGTGGTGACCAGGGTCGTGGTGACCAGGGTCGTGGTGACCAGGGTCGTGGTGGTCAGGGTCGTGGTGGTCAGGGTCAGGGTCGTGGTGACCAGTGTCGTGGTGGTCAGGGTCGTGGTGGTCAGGGTCCTGGTGACCAGGGTCGTGGTGGTCAGGGTCGTGGTGACCAGGGTCGTGGTGACAGGGTCGTGGTGACCAGGGTCGTGATGACCAGGGTCGTGGTGGTCAGCGTCGTGGTGGTCAGGGTCGTGGTGACCACGGTCGTGGTGACCAGGGTCGTGGTGACCAGGGTCGTGGTGGTCAGGGTCGTGGTGACCAGTGTCGTGGTGACCAGGGTCGTGGTGGTCAGGGTCGTGGTGACCAGGGTCATGATGACCAGGGTCGTGGTGGTCAGGGTCGTGGTGGTCAGGGTCGTGGTGGTCAGGGTCATGGCGACCAGGGTCGTGGTGACCAGGGTCGTGGTGACCAGGGTCGTGGCGGCCAGGGTCGTGGTGACCAGGGTCGTGGTGGTCAGGGTCGTGGTGGTCAGGGTCGTGGTGACCACGGTCGTGGTGACCAGGGTCGTGGTGGTCAGGGTCGTGGTGGTCAGGGTCGTGGTGACCAGGGTCGTGGTGACCAGGGTCGTGGTGGTCAGGGTCGTGGTGGTCAGGGTCGTGGTGACCACGGTCGTGGTGACCAGGGTCGTGGTGACCAGGGTCGTGGTGGTCAGGGTCGTGGTGACCAGGGTCGTGGTGACCAGGGTCGTGGTGACCAGGGTCGTGGTGGTCAGGGTCGTGGTGACCAGGGTCGTGGTGGTCAGGGTCGTGGTGGTCAGGATCGTGGTGACCAGGGTCGTGGTGGTCAGGGTCGTGGTGACCAGGGTCGTGGTGACCAGTGTCGTGGTGACCAGGGTCGTGGTGGTCAGGGTCGTGGTGGTCAGGGTCGTGGTGACCAGGGTCATGATGACCAGGGTCGTGGTGACCAGGGTCGTGGTGGTCAGGGTCGTGGTGACCAGGGTCGTGGTGACCAGGGTCGTGGTGGTCAGGGTCGTGGTGACCAGGGTCGTGGTGACCACGGTCGTGGTGACCAGGGTCGTGGTGACCAGGGTCGTGGTGGTCAGGGTCGTGGTGACCACGGTCGTGGTGACCAGGGTCGTGGTGACCAGGGTCGTGGTGGTCAGGGTCGTGGTGGTCAGGGTCGTGGTGACCAGGGTCGTGTTGGTCAGGGTCGTGGTGGTCAGGGTCGTGGTGACCAGGGTCGTGGTGGTCAGGGTCGTGGTGGTCAGGGTCGTGGTGACCAGGGTCGTGGTGACCAGTGTCGTGGTGACCAGGGTCGTGGTGGTCAGGGTCGTGGTGGTCAGGGTCGTGGTGACCAGGGTCATGATGACCAGGGTCGTGGTGACCAGGGTCGTGGTGACCAGGGTCGTGGTGGTCATGGTCGTGGTGGTCAGGGTTGTGGTGGTCAGGGTCGTGGTGGTCAGGGTCGTGGTGGTCGTGACCATCATTACCATTGTATGGTAAGGACAGTAGAGTGTGTTGACCTCATGTGTTCCTTACCTCGACACACACATACCAAAGCTTACCTTATCATCAGTAAGGTCACAAGCTGCCAGGCCTTCACAACTTACCTGCAAGGAAGACAATGTAATCCATTATTCAGTTACCAGATTATTAATTATCTTGATTCTATTATGATTACTTTCTGTTCGTTAGCCTCACACTGTGAGTGACCCAGCTGTAACCTTCATGAGTGCTCACTAAACTGTCAGGAGGAATCAATGTGAGAGGATCATGTAGTGCCAGCTGGAGGTATGATTATGTAGTGCCAGCTAGAGGTATGATTATGTAGTGCCAGCTGGAGGTATGATTATGTAGTGCCAGCTGGAGGTATGATTATGTAGTGCCAGCTGTAGGTATGATTATGAAGTGCCAGCTGGAGGTATGATTATGAAGTGCCAGCTGGAGGTATGATTATGAAGTGCCAGCTGGAGGTATGATTATGAAGTGCCAGCTGGAAGTATGATCATCAGAAGACGTGTATCATCATGACCACATGTTGGCAGAACTAACGCTACATCATCGTGAACTGCTATGAGGAACTGTCCATTAATGAGGTACTCGGGACCTGACTCCAGAGACACGAAGAAATGAGAACTGTGGTACAGGAGCCACAGAACTACAATGCTAGGATACAGGAGCATCAGAACTGGAAATACTGGGGTACAGGAGCCACAGAACTACAATGCTTGAATACAGGAGCATCAGAACTGGAAATACTGTGGTACAGGAGCCACAGAACTTCAATGCTATGATACAGGAGCATCAGAACTGGAAATACTGGGGTACAGGAGCCTCAGAACTACAAGGCTAGGATACAGGAGCATCAGAACTGGAAATACTGGGGTACAGGAGCCTCAGAACTACAAGGCTAGGATACAGGAGCATCAGAACTGGAAATACTGGGGTACAGGAGCCACAGAACTACAATGCTAGAATACAGGAGCATCAGAACTGGAAATACTGGGGTACAGGAGCCACAGAACTACAATGCTAGAATACAGGAGCATCAGAACTGGAAATACTGGGGTACAGGAGCCACAGAACTACAAGGCTAGAACTTTAATGCTAGGATACAGGAGCATCAGAACTGGAAATACTGGGGTACAGGAGCCACAGAACTACAAGGCTAGGATACAGGAGCATCAGAACTGGAAATACTGGGGTACAGGAGCCTCAGAACTACAATGCTAGGATACAGGAGCATCAGAACTGGAAATACTGGGGTACAGGAGCCACAGAACTACAAGGCTAGGATACAAGAGCGTCAAAACTGGAAATACTGGGGTACAGGAGCCACAGAACTACAAGGCTAGGATACAGGAGCATCAGAACTGGAAATACTGGGGTACAGGAGCCACAGAACCCTAAATAGTAGGGTACAGGAGCCACAGAAATGTAAATAGTACGGTACAGGAGACTGAAGACTTCACACACTAACAGGAGCCTACTCTACTGCTTATGATCATTCGGTAGTGACTTGTATCCCGTGTGGAAACCATCAGGTGTACAAATTGTGTTTATTTTCTGTAAGATTCTGGGAGAAGTGAAATGACGTAGTCTTCATGATGCCAACATGGGAACCGCCTTCACAAGAGGAAGAAACGTGGAGAAGTTGTAGTTAGAAGATGATGAAGTACAACAACGATGGTTAGGTCTGCTGCTGCTGCTGCTGCATGAACAAGTAACATGTGAGGAAGCAGATAACAACATGTTTGTGGCCAGCCATCTGAACGGTGAATGCTAATATCTGAACAAATAAAATGACTTATTTGTTGAATAGCAATGACAGAAGATGGCTACTGATGAGGACATGTACACAGACGTGCACCACAGACGTGTAGCACCACAGACGTGCACCACTACAGACGTGCACCACCACAGACGTGTAGCACCACAAATGTGTTGTACCACAGACGTGCACCACCACAGACGTGCAGCACCACAGACGTGTAGCACCACAGATGTGTTCCACCACAGACGTGCAGCACCACAGACGTGCACCACCACAGACGTGCACCACCACAGACGTGCACCACTACAGACGTGCACCACCACAGACGTGTAGCACCACAGATGTGTTGCACCACAGACGTGCACCACCACAGACGTGCAGCACCACAGACGTGCACCACCACAGACGTGCACCACCACAGACGTGCACCACTACAGACGTGCACCACCACAGACGTGTAGCATCACAGATGTCTTGCACCACAGACGTGCACCACCACAGACGTGCACCACCACAGACGTGTAGCACCACAAATGTGTTGTACCACAGACGTGCACCACCACAGACGTGCACCACCACAGACGTGTAGCACCACAGACGTGCACCACCACAGACGTGCACCACCACAGACGTGCACCACTACAGACGTGCACCACCACAGATGTGCACCACCACAGACGTGCACCACCACAGACGTGCACCACCACAGACGTGCACCACTACAGACGTGCACCACCACAGACGTGTAGCACCACAGATGTCTTGCACCACAGACGTGCACCACCACAGACGTGCACCACCACAGACGTGTAGCACCACAAATGTGTTGTACCACAGACGTGCATCACCACAGACGTGCACCACCACAGATGTGTATTGCCACAGACGTGTTGCACTACGGACTGTAGCACCACAGATGTGTATTACCACAGTCATGTAGACCACAGACGTGTAGCACCACAGACGTGCACCACCACAGACGTGCACCACCACAGACGTGCACCACCACAGATGTGTATTACTACAGACGTGTTGCACTACAGACTGTAGCACCACTGATGTGTATTACCACAGACATGTAGACCACAGACGTGTAGCACCACAGACGTGCACCACCACAGACGTGTAGCACCACAGACGTGTTGCACTACAGACGTGTAGCACCACAGATGTGTATTACCACAGACATGTAGCACCGCAGACGTGTAACACCACAGATGTGTAGCACCACAGATGTATTGCACTACAGACGTGCAGCACCACAGATGTGTATTACCACAGACATGAAGCACCACAGACGTGTAGCACCACAGACGTGCACTACCACAGACATCATATATATTTTCAAGAGAGTCACACAATGTCATAATTCTATCATGTAAATGTATGATTTATATTGACCTGCTTGAGGAGGGAGTCCAGCTGAGCAGCAGGAGCCAAGTCCTGCATGAATACCGAGAGCAATTTCTTGATGACGTATGACGATCATTGAATATTGACATAAATCTTGTTTTGTTGTTGTAACTGGTGGTAAACTACAACGTGTGACGTCATCCTTGTTATTCATTGTATCATATCTGAAGACAATTATATACAGAGGAGAGGGGGGCCAGACGAGTTGTGTGGAGGGGGGGGCATTACAGTGGATGATGATGATGATGATGATGACAGCTGTAGTGAAGATGAAGGGAGTGGCAGGAGACACTTAATGTACTGTTTGCATCACTGACTGACGTAAATTTGCTGTGAAAATCTAGAAATAATCGAGAATATACAGAGTGGAGGAAGCTATCTATATGACCTAACCTAAGATAGAAAGTGAAACCTAGAACAACTTAAATATGTAAACAATACAGCAAGGAGGAAGAAATAGAAGATGGAAATGATGGTGAAATATAGTTGAGGTGTGCGAGTGTTAGAATCAATTAAATGAATCTTTCGTACTACAAAAGTTAAGAATTATTTGTTAGAGTATAGCGACTCTTTCCTAACTTATGTTATAGTAACTCTCCTAACTTATGGTATAGTAACTCTCCTAACTTATGGTATAGTAACTCTCCTAACTTATGGCATTTTAACTCTCCTAAGTTATGGTATAGTAAGTCTCCTAACTTATGATGTAGTATCTCTCGTAACTTATGGTATAGTAACTCTCCTAACTTATAGTGTAGTAACTCTCCTAACTTATGGTATAGGAAAACTCTCCTAACATATGGTATAGTAACTCTCCTAACTTATGGTATAGGAACACTCTCCTAACTTATGGTATAGTAACTCTCCTAACTTTTGGTATAGTAACTCTCCTAACTTATAGTATAGTAACTCTCCTAACTTATGGAGAGATCTAGTTAAGGAATTTCGTCTATAAATGTAGAATGACGAGAATGCGAACACGAAAACAACAACTGCTGAAAAGATAAAAAGAGCGAGAAATTATCAACTTTTTGTGTGGTACATTCCCAGTGCTGAGAAACATAGGCAACCCATGTGAGATGTTTTAGTTATTGTAAACAGAACAGTGAAGCGTTGCCAGCGGGTAATGGATCTGAGGAGCTGGTGCCTCGAGACACAAGACGTTGACCCACCAGGGAGGGCTGGGTGGGTGAAGTGGAGAACTCCAGACGAACACAACATGCGAGCCATTGAGGGATACTAGTCTCTTGCCCACATATTTGAGTGCCATGCTCACACACTAAACATGACCCTCACACACTGCCACTCACACACTAAACATGACCCTCACACACTGCCACTCACACACTAGTTATGCCACTCACACACTAGTTATGCCACTCACACACTAAACATGATCCTCACGCATGCATCTCCCGCACATGCCAACACAGCTTCCTCAATACCTTCTTTTCCTCACCCGTTCCCCTCACTTTGTCTACTCTCACCTTTCGTCATTCTACACTCGGTCTCCCCCGGTATTTCTTCGCACGAGTTTCCATTCCAAGCTCACTTACCCTCACTCACAATGTTTCCTCTTTTTCGTAAACTCCAAGAGACAGATCGGAAGATAGTGATGCCCTAATCCACCTGCTGCTCCCACATAACTTGTGGGTAACATCAGAGTTCTTCTGAAAACAAGAAATATTCAGTCATTTTTCACGTTCAAGGAGGTTATTCTTACGGAGTTGTGATCGTCAACTGTCTACCAGTATAAGGGTAACAGCTGTAATGCTTTGTATATTGGCAAGACGAAGAGACATCTCAGGATACGCAGTCATGTGCACATTGGGCGGTCAGGACGAACGACCAGCCTAACTACCAAACCACCTTCTCAGCAATACGGTCCACGCTCACACGACGATGACCAGCCAGTGTGGGCGCCTCTGCACTGGCCAGTAGCTCGTCAAACACCGATGTGTTAACACTGAAGTACCCCCTGACCTACAGGCTCAAACCGACGTAAATAACAATGGTAAGTTCTATTAGGTTTACAGTGGAAGTATCTAGTGGGTTTACAGTTGGTGTGTTTAATGGGTTTACAGGGTTTACAGTAGAAGTGTCTAGTGGGTTTACAGTAGACGTGTCTAGCGGGTTTACAGTAGACGTGTCTAGCGGGTTTACAGTAGACGTGTCTAGTGGGTTTACAGTAGACGTGTCTAGTGGGTTTTAAACGTGTTTCATGGTGAGGATATTTGATTATCAGATGTACAATTTTAATCTCGACCAGGAAATGTTTGTTGCATTTTTATGTCACGTTTTAATGTATTTCAGAGAAGATAGAATTGTTAGTCATTATCATTTCTTTATGATCTTCCATTGCAATTCATTTCACGTTGGGCTTTTCTTTCATATATAATCACCGTTTCCCGCATTTGCAAGGTAGCGCCAGGCATAGACTAAGAAAGACCACATTTGCATATACCCATCCTCTTGCTGCCATGTGTAAAGCACCGAAACCACAGCTCCCTATCCACAGCTAGTACCCACAGACCTTTCTATGGTATATTCTGGACGCTTCACATACGCTGATTTAGTCCATTGACAATATGTCGATCCATGTAGACCACGTCGTTCCAAATCACTCTATTCCGTGCTAGCCTTCCCCCCCCCCCCCCCCCCCCTTGCATGTGCAGGTCCCGTTGCCTCAAGAACTTTTTCACGTGATCCTTCCATCTCGAAATTGGTTTCCCGGTCTCCTTCTTCCACCACTTCTGACATATGTATCCTCTTTTTCAACCAGTCCTCACTCATTCTCTCCATATGTCCAAACCATTGTAGCACACTCTTCAACTCTCTCAACCATACTCTTTCTGTTACCACATCTTTCATTAATCATTCGATCAAATCTAATCACACGACATATTATCCTTAGACATTCCATTTCCAACACAACCACTCACCTCTGCATAGACATATCTATAGCTTATGTTTCGCATCCACATGATAGTGTTGGGACTATCATACCTTCCAACATACCCATTTTTGCCCTCCCACATAACGATCTCTCAGTGCTTCAGAACATGAAACCTCTCACCCACCCTATGACTGAATTCCGCTTCCATGGTTCCATCCGCTGCCAAATCCACTCCCAGATATCAAAAAACCTCACTTCCTCCAGTTTTTCTCCATTCAAACTTACCTCCCAGTTAACTTGTCCCTCAACCCAACTGAACCTGATAACCTTGCTCTTATTCACATTTACTCTCAGCTTTCAGCTATCACACACTCTTCCAAACTTAATCACCAACTCCTGTTTCACGCTCGAATAAGCCACTAAAGCTGTATCATCGTCAAACGACAACTGACTCACTTCCCAGATCTTCTTATCCCCTACAGACTGCAAACTCGCCCCTCTCTCCAAGACACTCGAATTTACCTCCCTAACCACCTAATCCATAGACAAATTAAACAACCATAGAGACATCACGCACCCCTGCTGTAGAACGACCTTCACAGGGAACCAATCATTCTCCTCTCTTCCTACACGTACACATGCCTTACATCCTTGGTAAAAACTTTTCACTGCTTCTAGCAACTTACCTCCCACACCATATACTCATAAAATCTTCCACGAAGCATCTCTATCAACTCTATCATATGACTTCTCCAGATCCATAAATGCCACATACAAATCCATCTGTTTTTCTAAGTGTTTCTCACACACATTCTTCGAAGTATACACCTGATCCACACAACCTGTACCACTTCTGAAACCTCATTGCTCCTCCCCAGTCTAATGCTCTGTACATTCCTTCGCCCTCTCAATCACACTCTCCCTTACAACTTGCCAGGTACACTTGACAGTCTTACGCCTCTGTAATTTGAACACACCTTTATTCCCTTTGCCTTTGTACAATTGCACTATGCAAGCATTCCACCAATCCTCAGGCACTTCACCATGAGCCATACATACACTAAATATCCTCACCAATTAGTCAGCAACACAGTCACCCCCTTTTTTTTTTAGACTCAACTTTAATACCATGCACTCCACCCACCTTACCACTTTTCACCACCTCCTCTCACTTCACCAAATCATTCTGCACGACTGTCACTTCGCATGTCAACCCCGACCCAAACTCACTCCAGCTCTCACGTGCCTTCTTTTTCGCCCTGCACCTTCCTCTTGATCTCCAGTCGCTTTCTCTGACACATCCCCAGTCCTCTGCACTCCTTCCCTAGAAATGCTGCCTAAACACTTCTGTTGGCTGTGTTTATAAAGTGTCGTGTAAAAATTGTGATAAGTTTTATGTTGGGCTGACTGGTAAGGACCTTTAGACTTAAGCAACATAAATATAGTATAAGAACGGGACAAGAATCAAATGCCTTGTTTAATCACGTTAAAAACTATAATCATTGTATTGACTGAAGTAATGCCATCTCAACTCCAGTACCACGAGAAATATCATTGAATCTTCTATGATGAAATATAAATAGAATCATAACATGCACATTAGTGAAGGTCTATACAAATTGGATAGCTGCATTGTTGATAAAATTTGTAATCAGTTCCCTTTCCTGTCCACAATGAAAATTTTATGACAGGCATGATGCCAAAGCCGAGCACACGAACCCGGACACCACCATCCGGTAACGCTTGTTTACCAATAGCGTCTTAGCTACGTCTTTTCCTTGTATATCAGCTGACTGTTCTACGTTTTCTATTTCATTCTTATATCTCCCCTGACGATGTGATCATTACACGAAACTGCACTTTGGAACTTGTCGTGTTTCATTTTCCTGTGCAGTACTAACATACGTATACCGCTTGATGGCGGTAGTGATGTTGGGATTTAAATAAGTTTAATTACTGACACCTGATGATGAGATGGATTGTCTCCACGAAACATGTTGTGCCATATGTAGAGAAAAATTACATGTTAAAATGAATAGAATTATATGAACTAAAGTGCGATTTCACCTTCATATATATATATATATATATATATATATATATATATATATATATATATATATATATATATTGTTTTTTTTTTTTGCTTTGTCGCTGTCTCCCGCGGTTGCGAGGTAGCGCAAGGAAACAGACGAAAGAAATGGCCCAACCCACCCCCATACACATGTATATACATACACGTCCACACACGCAAATATACATACCTAAACAGCTTTCCATGGTTTACCCCAGACGCTTCACATGCCCTGATTCAATCCACTGACAGCACGTCAACCCCGGTATACCACATCGATCCAATTCACTCTATTCCTTGCCCTCCTTTCACCCTCCTGCATGTTCAGGCCTCGATCACACAAAATCTTTTTCACTCCATCTTTCCACCTCCAATTTGGTCTCCCACTTCTCCTCGTTCCCTCCACCTCCGACACATATATCCTCTTGGTCAATCTTTCCTCACTCATTCTCTCCATGTGCCCAAACCATTTCAAAACACCCTCTTCTGCTCTCTCAATCACGCTCTTTTTATTTCCACACATCTACCTTACCCTTACGTTACTTACTCGATCAAACCACCTCACACCACACATTGTCCTCAAACATCTCATTTCCAGCACATCCACCCTCCTGCGCACAACTCTATCCATAGCCCAAGCCTCGCAACCATACAACATTGTTGGAACCACTATTCCTTCAAACATACCCATTTTTGCTTTCCGGGATAATGTTCTCGACTTCCACACATTCTTCAAGGCTCCCAGGATTTTCGCCCCCTCCCCCACCCTATGATCCACTTCCGCTTCCATGGTTCCATCCGCTGCCACATCCACTCCCAGATATCTAAAACACTTCACTTCCTCCAGTTTTTCTCCATTCAAACTTACCTCCCAATTGACTTGACCTTCAACCCTACTGTACCTAATAACCTTGCTCTTATTCACATTTACTCTTAACTTTCTTCTTTCACACACTTTACCAAACTCAGTCACCAGCTTCTGCAGTTTCTCACATGAATCAGCCACCAGCGCTGTATCATCAGCGAACAACAACAGACTCACTTCCCAAGCTCTCTCATCCACAACAGATTTCATACTTGCCCCTCTTTCCAAAACTCTTGCATTCACCTGCCTAACAACCCCATCCATAAACAAATTAAACAACCATGGAGACATCACACACCCCTTCCACAAACCTGCATTCACTGAGAACCAATCACTTTCCTCTCTTCCTACACGTACACATGCCTTACATCCTCGATAAAAGCTTTTCACTGCTTCTAACAACTTGCCTCCCACACCATATATTCTTAATACCTTCCACAGAGCATCTCTATCAACTCTATCATATGCCTTCTCCAGATCCATAAATGCTACATACAAATCCATTTGCTTTTCTAAGTATTTCTCACATACATTCTTCAAAGCAAACACCTGATCCACACATCCTCTACCACTTCTGAAACCACACTGCTCTTCCCCAATCTGATGCTCTGTACATGCCTTCACCCTCTCAATCAATACCCTCCCATATAATTTACCAGGAATACTCAACAAACTTATACCTCTGAAATTTGAGCAATCACTCTTATCCCCTTTGCCTTTGTACAATGGCACTATGCACGCATTCCGCCAATCCTCAGGCACCTAACCATGAGTCATACATACATTGAATTACCTTACCAACCAGTCAATAATACAGTCACCCCCTTTTTTAATAAATTCCACTGCAATACCATCCAAACCTGCTGCCTTGCCGGCTTTCATCTTCCGCAAAGCTTTTACTACCTCTTCTCTGTTTACCAAATCATTTTCCCTAACCCTCTCACTTTGCACACCACCTCGACCAAAACACCCTATATTTGCCACTCTATCAACAAACACATTCAACAAACCTTCAAAATAGTCACTCCATCTCCTTCTCACATCACCACTACTTGTTATCACCTCCCCATTTGCGCCCTTCACTGAAGTTCCCATTTGCTCCCTTGTCATATATATATATATATATATATATATATATATATATATATATATATATATATATATATATATATATATATATATGTATATATATATATATATATATATATATGCATATATATATATATATATATATATGCATATATATATATATATATATATATATATATATATATATATATATATATATATATATATATATATTATCCCTGGGGATAGGGGAGAAAGAATACTTCCCACGTATTCCCTGCGTGTCGTAGAAGGCGACTAAAAGGGAAGGGAGCGGGTGGCTGGAAATCCTCCCCTCTCGTTTTTTTTTTGATTTTCCAAAAAAAGGAACAGAGAAGGGGGCCAGGTGAGGATATTCCCTCTAAGGCCCAGTCCTCTGTTGATAACGCTACCTCGCTAATGCGGGAAATGGCGAATAGTACGAAAGAAAGAAAGAATATATATATATATATATATATATATATATATATATATATATATATATATATATATATATATATATATATATATATATATATACATATATATATATATATATATATATATATATATATATATATATATATATATATATATATATATACGTTGAAATTTATAGGTATGTATATGTGCGTGTGTGGACGTGTATGTATATAGATGTGTATGTGGGTGGTTTGGGCCATTCCTTCGTCTGTTTCCTTGAGCTACCTCGCTAACGCGTGGGACAGCGACAAAGTATAAAAAAAAAATATATATATATAAAATCTTTTCACTGCTTCTAACAACTTGCCTCCCACACACACACACACACACACACACACACACACACATATATATATATATATATATATATATATATATATATGTGTGTGTGTGTGTGTGTGATGTTGGTAAGCTCACATTGATAGGTACGAGAGATTAACATAGTTGGGCAGGTGTTGTTGGTGGCTGCAGTGGCAGCCTAGGTTGTGCTGGCCAACTAAGAGTTAGTGTTACCGTCTGACATACACATAAGATCAAACCTACACTTGCTCACTTTAGAGTTCCCATGATTTATACCAAACCACACTAGACCTGTCCTTCTTGCACCTGAAGAAAGTACAAACATTCCCAATTATTTTGAATCGTTTTGTTAAGCGTAATGATACAACGGATCGTAGGTAATCCGTCTGAAGGAAGTGTGGAACCCCAGCTCAGCCACGCCAACCTCAGACGACCAGATAGAGTCTTACTCCCACCAGACTCTCCCTAAGTCCTGGATGATAGTTAGGCAAACTGGGCTAGTTTTTGTCTGTGTAGGTGAAGGGAAGCCTCGCTCAGACTCCCATATGAGAGAAACTATTTTATTAACACCTGTAATTACCCGTCAGGTGTTACATATCCAGTGGAGGGTCATATATCCTGGTGGGCTCAGGCCAGGACCTGACCGCTTACACATCACATTCTCATGTCATGATGAAACACAAGACCTGGGACTTACAGGGCAACGGAAGACGGTCATTTACATGATTCAGTCAAACAAACAAACCGGGACAATAACTGCCCAGGAAGACGGTTTATATCTGTAGTGTTCAAGTGTAGATGTCGCTGGATGGAGTGAGTCAACGTACATTCGATCTGTGTACGTTGGAACAGAACCAGTCAGCGTCTATGTACACAAGGTTTTATCCGGTGTTGGTTAAACCTGAGACCAGCGAGGTGGTGTGTGCGATCTTGGCACCCATGTCTGGCGTGTGTTACTGGTAGGGCCAGTTGTTGGGTAGCTGGAGACCCAAAATGTTACACTCGTTCTGGAGGCACATATATGGTTCCTAAGGCAGATAATTCTGTAACTAAGATGTATGTTGCTTCACGCAGGATGTTCCGGAAGCAGCTGCAGACGTCTGTGTGTGTGTGTGTGTGTGTGTGTGTGTCTGTCTGTCTGTCTGTCTGTCTGTCTGTCTGTCTATCTGTGTGTCTGTGTGTCTGTGTGTGTGCGTATTTCCTGATAACAGGAAAAGTGAAACACGATAAGCCGAGTGCACTTTCGTGTATACTCATATCGTCAGGAGAGATACGAGAATGAAATAGATTTGGAACAGTCAAGAAAGGTGGAGTTAAGACGCTGTTGATACACAAGTGTTGGTGGTGGTCGGGTCTGGCGTCATGCCTGTCATAGAATTTTATTATATGAACAAGACAGGAAACCGTTTACAAATTCTGCCCACAACAAAGCTGTTCAGTTTGTATAAATCTTCACTAATATTCGTGTTACAGTTCTTTGTGTATTTGATAAAACAAGGTTCATTTATATTTCTCTTGGTAAAGGAGTTGCAGGTTATAAATGAATTAGCACTATTCCATTCAATACAATGGTCATAATCCTTATCAGGATTAAACAAGGCATTTGACTCTTGTCCTATTCTTATACTATATTCATATTCCTGAAGTCTAACAGAAAGATCCTTGCTAGTCTGCCCAATATAAAACATTTTACAGTCTTTACAAAGTATTCTGTAAACACATCCCACAGAATTTTCTGGCAAGTTTTCGATTAAGATATTCTTGATATCAAAGACTCGCAAAAATTCCTCCAATTTTCCTCCGTTCAAAGTTACATCCCAACTAACTTGTCCCTCAACCCTGCTGAACCTAATAACTTTGCTTTTATTTACATTTGCTCTCAACTTCCTCCTTTCACACACTTTTCTAAACTCAGTCACAAACTTCTGCATTTTCTCATTTGAATCAGCCACCAGTGTTGTATCATCGGCGAACAAGTGACTCGCTTCCCAGGCCCTCTTATCCCTAACAGACTGTATACTCGGCCCTCTCTCCAAAACTCTTGCATATATCTTTCTAACCACCTCATCCATAAACAAATTAAACAACTATAGTGACATGACAACACCTCTGCCGCAGACCGACCTTCACTGGGAACCAATCACTCTCCTCTCTTCCTACTCGTACACATGCCTTACATCCTTGATAAAAAGAAAATCAAGCAGGAATTGTGAGTGTGTGTTCGATAGAGAGTAAGGAATTGAATTCTAGATTGATGTGGATAAAACTGAAAGTGGATGGAGAGAGATGGGTGATTATTGGTGCTTATGCACCTATTCATGAGAAGAAAGATCATGAGAGGCAAGTGTTTTGGGACCTTCACTGGGAACCAATCACTCTCCTCTCTTCCTACTCGTACACATGCCTTACATCCTTGATAAAAAGAAAATAAAGAAAAAAGACTTCTCACTGTTTACCACCTCAAGCAGGAATTGTGAGAGTGTGTTCGATAGAGAGTAAGGAATTGAATTCTAGATTGATGTGGATAAAACTGAAAGTGGATGGAGAGAGATGGGTGATTATTGGTGCTTATGCACCTATTCATGAGAAGAAAGATCATGAGAGGCAAGTGTTTTGGGAGCAGGTGAGTGAGTGTGTCAGTAGCTTTGGTGCACGGGACCGGGTTATAGTGATGGGTGAATCAAATGTGAAGGCAAGTAATGTGGCAGTGGAGGATATGATTGGTGCACATGGGGTATTCAGCGCTTAGAATGGAAATGATGAACAACTTGTGAAGTTGTCTGAAGAAAAAGGAATGAGGGACGTACACAGGTATACAACCCAGGACTGGTGCACTACAGACAGGTGTCAACACCCAGGACTGGTGCACTACAGACAGGTATCAACACCCATGACTGGTGCACTACAGACAGGTGTCAACACCCAGGACTGGTGCACTACAGACAGGTGTCAACATCCAGGACTGGTGCACTACAGACAGGTGTCAACATCCAGGACTGGTGCACTACAGACAGGTGTCAACATCCAGGACTGGTGCACTACAGACAGGTGTCAACACCCAGGACTGGTGCACTACAGACAGGTGTCAACATCCAGGACTGGTGCACTACAGACAGGTGTCAACATCCAGGACTGGTGCACTACAGACAGGTGTCAACATCCAGGACTGGTGCACTACAGACAGGTGTCAACACCCAGGACTGGTGCACTACAGACAGGTGTCAACATCCAGGACTGGTGCACTACAGACAGGTGTCAACATCCAGGACTGGTGTACTACAGACAGGTGTCAACACCCAGGACTGGTGCACTACAGACAGGTGTCAACATCCAGGACTGGTGCACTAGACAGGTGTCAACATCCAGGACTGGTGCACTACAGACAGGTGTCAACACCCAGGACTGGTGCACTACAGACAGGTATCAACACCCAGGACTGGTGTACTACTGACAGGTGTCAACACCCAGGACTGGTGTACTACAGACAGGTGTGAACACCCAGGACTGGTGCACTACAGATAGGTATCAACACCCAGGACTAGTGCACTACAGACAGGTGTCAACACCCAGGACTGGTGCACTACAGACAGGTGTCAACACCCAGGACTAGTGCACTACAGACAGGTGTCAACACCCAGGACTGGTGCACTACAGACAGGTGTCAACGCCCAGGACTGGTGCACTACAGACAGGTGTCAACGCCCAGGACTGGTGCACTACAGACAGGTGTCAACACCCAGGACTGGTGCACTACAGACAGGTGTCAACACCCAGGACTA
Organism: Panulirus ornatus; assembly: GCF_036320965.1. NCBI lineage: Eukaryota > Metazoa > Arthropoda > Malacostraca > Decapoda > Palinuridae > Panulirus > Panulirus ornatus. Next base: position 366,992 of record NC_092292.1, read on the forward strand.
GTGCACTACAGACAGGTGTCAACACCCAGGACTGGTGCACTACAGACAGGTGTCAACGCCCAGGACTGGTGCACTACCGACATCACAATACGCTGTGCACTGGGATGACTGTCTACTGGAAGACGATCACATATTCCCACAACACAGTAGCACTATGGATGGAGTGCAAGTGGTAGCTGTCGACACCCACTACACCCTGTTAGGACGGGCTAACAGTGGTAGCTGTCAACACCCACCTCACACTAGTATGAGGAGGTGAAGATGAGGGGGGTGGGGGTTACATACACCAAACAAATAATTATACAGGTATACACGTCTTACACTGGTATACATCTCAATACACTGGTATACACGCCATACACTGGTTTACATCTCTATACACTGGTATACATCTCCATACACTGGTATACATCTCCATACACTAGTATACACGCCATACACTAGTATACACTTCCATACACTGGTATACATCTCCATACAATGGTATACATCTCCATACACTGGTTTACATCTCCATACACTGGTATACACGCCATACACTGGTATGGACGCCATACACTGGTATACATCTCCATACTCTGGTATACACGCCATACACTGGTATACACGCCATACACTGGTATACTCGCCATACACATGTATACTTCTCCATACACTGGTATACACCTCCATACACTGGTATACACACCTTACACTGGTATACATCTCTATACACTGGTATACATGCCATACACTGGTATACATCTCCATACTCTGGTATAGACGCCATACACTGGTATACATGCCATTCACTGGTATACACAACATACACTGGTATACATCTCCATACACTGGTATACACGCCATGCACTGGTATACATCTCCACACTCTGGTATACACGCCGTACACTGGTATACACGCCATACACTGGTATACAATTCCATACTCTGGTATACACGCCATACACTGGTATACACGCCATACGCTGGTATACATCTCCATACACTGGTATATATCTCCATACGCTGGTATACATCTCCATACACTGATATACACACCATACACTGGTATAAAAGCCATACACTGGTATACACGCCATACACTGGTATACATCTCCATACACTGGTATACACGCTATACACTAGTGTACACGCCATGCACTGGTATACATCTCCATACACTGGTATACACGCCATACACTGGTATACACCTCCATACACTGGTATACACCGAAATACACTGGTATACACCGAAATACACTGGTATACACGCCATACACTGTTATACACGCCATACACTTGTAAACACGCAATACACTGGTGTACACACCATACACTGGTATACACGCCATACACTGGTATACACGGCATGCTCTGATATACACGCCATACACTAGTATACACGCCATACACTGGTATACACGCCATACACTGGTATACAATTCCATACTCTGGTATACACGCCATACACTGGTATACATGCCATACACTGGTATACATCTCCATACACTGGTATACATATCCATACACTGGTATACACACCTTACGCTGGTATACATCTCCATACTCTGGTATACATCTCCATACACTGATATACACATCATACACTGGTATAAACGCCATACACTAGTATACACGCCATACACTGGTATACAACTCCATACACTGGTATACATGCTATACACTAGTGTACACGCCATGCACTGGTATACATCTCCATACACTGGTATACACGCCATACACTGGTATACACCTCCATACACTGGTATACACGCCATACATTGGTAGACACGCCATACACTTGTATACACGCCATACACTTGTATACACGCCATACACTGGTATACATGCCATACACTGGTATACACGCCATACACTGGTATACGCCTCCATGCACTGGTATACGCCTCCATGCACTGGTATACACGCCATACACTTGTATACACGCCATACACTGGTATACACGCTATACACTGGTTTACACGCCATACAATGATATACACGCCATACACTGGTATACACGCCATACACTGGTATACGTCATATCTGGGCACTGGTACCATATCTGGGCACTGGTACAGTACGACAGTGAACGGTACACGGAAGCACCACATCTGAGCACTGGTACAGTACGACAGTGAACGGTACACGGAAGCGCCACATCTGAGCACTGGTACAGTACGACAGTGAACGGTACACGGAAGCACCACATCTGGGCACTGGTACAGTACGACAGTGAACGGTACACGGAAGCGCCACATCTGAGCACTGGTACAGTACGACAGTGAACGGTACACGGAAGCACCACATCTGGGCACTGGTGCAGTACGACAGTGAACGGTACACGGAAGCACCACATCTGATCACTGGTACAGTACGACAGTGAACGGTACACGGAAGCACCACATCTGAGCACTGGTACAGTACGACAGTGAACGGTACACGGAAGCACCACATCTGGGCACTGGTACAGTACGACAGTGAACGGTACACGGAAGCACCACATCTGATCACTGGTACAGTACGACAGTGAACGGTACACGGAAGCACCACATCTGATCACTGGTACAGTACGACAGTGAACGGTACACGGAAGCACCACATCTGAGCACTGGTACAGTACGACAGTGAACGGTACACGGAAGCACTATATCTGAGCACTGGTACAGTACGACAGTGAACGGTACACGGAAGCACTATATCTGAGCACTGGTACAGTACGACAGTGAACGGTACACGGAAGCACTATATCTGGGCACTGGTACAGTACGACAGTGAACGGTACACGGAAGCACTATGTCTGGGCACTGGTACAGTACGACAGTGAACGGTACACGGAAGCACCACATCTGATCACTGGTACAGTACGACAGTGAACGGTACACGGAAGCACCACATCTGATCACTGGTACAGTACGACAGTGAACGGTACACGGAAGCACCACATCTGAGCACTGGTACAGTACGACAGTGAACGGTACACGGAAGCGCCACATCTGAGCACTGGTACAGTACGACAGTGAACGGTACACGGAAGCACTATATCTGGGCACTGGTACAGTACGACAGTGAAAGTGGTTGTGAGGAAGTGATGGGCGACGTTAAGCAAGATGGTCGTAACCCTGCAGCGCTGCCCACCTGCAGATGCGTCTTGAGGCCAAGGACATCCAGCAGGCCACCCGACCTGGGAGGGAGGGAGGGAGGGAGCCACAAGGGTCAGTAAACTGTCAAGGTCATGTTGCTGCCATGTTGCTCATGTGACCATGACGCACGTCTCCTGCTGGTGGGTCATGCACGTCACGTGACTGACCATGAGCTGAGAGGTCATTTTGACCTGGAGGACGAGGGTGAAGGGTTGTGCTGGAGGACGAGGGTGAAGGGTTGTGCTGGAGGACGAGGGTGAAGGGTTGTGCTGGAGGACGAGGGTGAAGGGTTGTGCTGGAGGACAAGGGTGAAGGGTTGTGCTGGAGGACGAGGGTGAAGGGTTGTGCTGGAGGACGAGGGTGAAGGGTTGTGCTGGAGGACGAGGGTGAAGGGTTGTGCTGGAGGACGAGGTTGAAGGGTTGTGCTGGAGGACGAGGGTGAAGGGTTGTGCTGGAGGACGAGGGTGAAGGGTTGTGTTGGAGGACGAGGGTGAAGGGTTGTGCTGGAGGACGAGGGTGAAGGGTTGTGCTGGAGGACGAGGGTGAAGGGTTGTGCTGGAGGACGAGGGTGAAGGGTTGTGTTGGAGGACGAGGGTGAAGGGTTGTGCTGGAGGACGAGGGTGAAGGGTTGTGTTGGAGGACGAGGGTGAAGGGTTGCGTTGGAGGACAGTATTATGTGCCTCAGTCCGTCTTGAAGACGTTTGTATACTGCAGGGGAGACCAGACCCAAGGACGAGAGAGAGAGAGAGAGAGAGAGAGAGAGAGAGAGAGAGAGAGAGAGAGAGAGAGAGAGAGAGAGAGAGAGACGTGTGTGGGAAGGGAAGGTGTTTAAGAAGGAACAATGAGGTGTGTGGTGGTGGTGGGAGGGAGGCAGGAGGTGTGGCTGGTGAGTAGCGACCTGCTCTCATGCACGGCACGTTCAAGGCTGACACGTTCCTCCCATGTTGCTCACACCTACCTCCCTCACAACCTCCACCTACCTCCCTCACAACCTCCATCTACCTCCCTCACAACCTCCACCTACCTCCCTCACAACCTCCATCTACCTCCCTCACAACCTCCATCTACCTCCCTCACAACCTCCACCTACCTCCCTCACAACCTCCACCTACCTCCCTCACAACCTCCATCTACCTCCCTCACAACCTCCATCTACCTCCCTCACAACCCCCACCTACCTCCCTCACAACCCCTACCTATCCTCTCACAACCCCACCGACCTGCCTCACAACCCCCACCGACCTCCCTCACAACCTCCACCTACCTCCCTCACAACCTCCACCTACCTCCCTCACAACCTCCACCTACCTCCCTCACAACCTCCACCTACCTCCCTCACAACTCCTACCTATCCTCTCACAACCCCACCGACCTGCCTCACAACCTCCACCGACCTCCCTCACAACCTCCACCTACCTCCCTCACAACCTCCACCTACCTCCCTCATAACCTCCACCTACCTCCCTCACAACCCCTACCTATCCTCTCACAACCCCACCGACCTGCCTCACAACCTCCACCGACCTCCCTCACAACCTCCACCTACCTCCCTCACAACCCTCACACAGCCCAGTAGTCAGCCATGTCCCCGAGCGTAATCGGTAGAAAACCATCAAGATCTGACGATGACATTACAGATGTTTGGAGAGAGTTATCCCAAGTTAACACCTGTGATGTATGGAAGTTATCCCAAGTTAACACCTGTGATGTATGGAAGTTATCCCAAGTTAACACCTGTGATGTATGGAAGTTATCCCAAGTTAACACCTGTGATGTATGGAAGTTATCCCAAGTTAACACCTGTGATGTATGGAAGTTATCCCAAGTTAACACCTGTGATGTATGGAAGTTATCCCAAGTTAACACCTGTGATGTATGGAAGTTATCCCAAGTTAACACCTGTGATGTATGGAAGTTATCCCAAGTTAACACCTGTGATGTATGGAAGTTATCCCAAGTTAACACCTGTGATGTATGGAAGTTATCCCAAATTAACACCTGTGATGTATGGAAGTTATCCCAAGTTAACACCTGTGATGTATGGAAGTTATCACTAGTTAACACCTGTGATGAATTACCAAGTGCACCATCACTGGCTGTACCATTACTAGGTGTACCAATACTGTGTGGACCATTACTATGTGTACCATTACCAGGTTTACCATTAGGTTTACCATCATCAGCAGGTGTACCATCACCAAGTGTACCATCACTAGGTGTACCATCACCAAGTGTACCATCACTAGGTGCACCATCACTAGGTGTACCATCACCAAGTGTACCATCACTAGGTGTACCATCACCAAGTGTACCATCACTAGGTGTACCATCACCAAGTGTACCATCACTAGGTGTACCAACACCAAGTGTACCATCACTAGGTGCACCATCACCAAGTGTACCATCACTAGGTGTACCATCACCAAGTGTACCATCACTAAGTGTACCATCACCAAGTGTACCATCACTAAGTGTACCATCACCAAGTGTACCATCACTAGGTGTACCATCACCAAGTGTACCATCACTAGGTGTACCATCACCAAGTGTACCATCACTAGGTGTACCATCACCAAGTGTACCATCACCAAGTGTACCATCACCAAGTGTACCATCACTAGGTGTACCATCACCAAGTGTACCATCACTAGGTGTACCATCACCAAGTGTACCATCACTAAGTGTACCATCACCAAGTGTACCATCACTAGGTGCACCATCACCAAGTGTACCATCACTAGGTGTACCATCACCAAGTGTACCATCACTAGGTGCACCATCACCAAGTGTACCATCACTAGGTGCACCATCACCAAGTGTACCATCACTAGGTGTACCATCACCAAGTGTACCATCACTAAGTGTACCATCACCAAGTGTACCATCACTAGGTGCACCATCACCAAGTGTACCATCACTAGGTGCACCATCACCAAATGTACCATCACTAGGTGTACCATCACCAAGTGTACCATCACTAGGTGTACCATCAGTCGGTGTACAATCACCAAGTGTATCATTATAGGTTTACCATCATCAGCAAGTGTACCATCACTACTTGGACCATCGCCAAGTGTACCATCACTAAGTGTAACAAAACCAGGTGTGCTCCCACCAGGTGTGCCTGGTCTGAGGTTATGACGTGTTACCGTTGCAACAGTGACTGTGACATCACGACAATGTTTACGTCACTCGAGCTGCCGTCCATTACGTCATTATGTGAGTGAAGTTTTTCTGTCTCATGTGCGACGTCATCCATGATGTGTTCTGATGATGCAATGTGTCTAGCGCCTCCCTCCCTCCTGCTGTGGCTGACCACACGAGAACCTGCTGCTACACACACACACACACACACACACACACACACACACACACACACACACACACACACGCCTAGAGTTCCCTAATAAGCAGCCACTCAGGGAAGAGTAACGGGGTCGGTCATGTTGTTGACCTTGCACAAGGTGAGCAAGACGGACGAACACCCCGGCCGCTGTCTGCCAAGCCAGGACCAATGATGGTGGTGTCACGCATGACAGTCTGCGTTGTTTGTTTACTGCTCCACCTGACCTACGTGTGTGTGTGTGTGTGTGTGTGTGTGTGTGTGTTAATACATTATTGTGTATATTGACCGGGAACGTAAGTCTTTAGGGATCTTATCTTCATCTTTGCACTCTTTATCATATACACCGTCTTGTGGATGGCTTCTTACGTCATACATCACTTACAGTATTGACAGCTTCCTAGGAACATATCTTGCTTCCCATCAGTATTGACAGCTTCCTAGGAACATATCTTGCTTCCCATCAGTATTGACAGCTTCCTAGGAACATATCTTGCTTCCCATCAGTATTGACAGCTTCCTAGGAACATATCTTGCTTCCCATCAGTATTCACACCTTCCTAGGAACATATCTTGCTTCCCATCAGTATTGACAGCTTCCTAGGAACATGTCTTGCTTCCCATCAGTATTGACAGCTTCCTAGGGACATGTCTTGTTTCCCATCAATACTGACAGCTTCCTAGGAACATGTTTTGTTTCCCATCAATACTGACAGCTTCCTAGGAACATGTTTTGTTTCCCATCAGTATTGACAGCTTCCTAGGAACATGTCTTGTTTCCCATCAGTATTGACAGCTTCCTAGGAACATGTTTTGTTTCCCATCAGTATTGACAGTTTCCTAGGAACATATCTTGCTTCCCATCAGTATTGACAGCTTCCTAGGAACATATCTTGTTTCCCATCAGTATTGACACTTTCCTAGGAACATGTTTTGTTTCCCATCAGTATTGACAGCTTCCTAGGAACATATCTTGCTTCCCATCAGTATTGACACCTTCCTAGGAACATATCTTGTTTCCCATCAGTATTGACACTTTCCTAGGAACATGTTTTGTTTCCCATCAGTATTGACAGCTTCCTAGGAACATGTCTTGTTTCCCATCAGTACTGAGAGCTTCCTAGGAACATGTTTTGTTTCCCATCAGTATTGACAGCTTCCTTGGAACATGTTTTGTTTCCCATCAGTATTGACAGCTTCCTAGGAACATATCTTGTTTCCCATCAGTATTGACAGCTTCCTAGGAACATGTTTTGTTTCCCATCAGTATTGACAGCTTCCTAGGGACATGTCTTGTTTCCCATCAGTATTGACAGCTTCCTTGGAACATGTTTTGTTTCCCATCAGTATTGACAGCTTCCTAGGAACATGTCTTGTTTCCCATCAGTATTGACAGCTTCCTAGGTACATATCTTGTTTCCCATCAGTATTCACACCTTCCTAGGAATATATCTTGTTTCCCATCAGTATTGACAGCTTCCTTGGAACATGTTTTGTTTCCCATCAGTATTGACAGCTTCCTAGGAACATGTTTTGTTTCCCATCAGTATTGACAGCTTCCTAGGAACATATCTTGTTTCCCATCAGTATTGACAGCTTCCTAGGTACATATCTTGTTTCCCATCAGTATTGACAGCTTCCTAGGGACATGTCTTGTTTCCCATCAGTATTGACAGCTTCCTTGGAACATGTTTTGTTTCCCATCAGTATTGACAGCTTCCTAGGAACATGTCTTGTTTCCCATCAGTATTGACAGCTTCCTAGGGACATGTCTTGTTTCCCATCAGTATTGACAGCTTCCTTGGAACATGTTTTGTTTCCCATCAGTATTGACAGCTTCCTAGGAACATGTCTTGTTTCCCATCAGTATTGACAGCTTCCTAGGAACATGTCTTGTTTCCCATCAGTACTGACAGCTTCCTAGGAACATATCTTGCTTCCCATCAGTATTGACAGCTTCCTAGGAACATATCTATCTTCCCATCAGTATTGACAGCTTCCTAGGAACATGTTTTGTTTCCCATCAGTATTGACAGCTTCCTAGGAACATGTCTTGTTTCCCATCAGTATTGACAGCTTCCTAGGAACATGTCTTGTTTCCCATCAGTATTGACAGCTTCCTAGGAACATGTCTTGTTTCCCATCAGTATTGACAGCTTCCTAGGAACATGTCTTGCTTCCCATCAGTATTGACGGCTTCCTAGGAACATGTCTTGTTCCCATCAATATTGACAGCTTCCTAGGAACATATCTTATTTCCCATCAGTATTGACACCTTCCTAGGAATATATCTTGTTTCCCATCAGTATTGTCAGCTTCCTAGGAACATATCTTATTTCCCATCAGTATTGACAGCTTCCTAGGAACATATCTTGCTTCCCATCAGTATTGACACCTTCCTAGGAAGATAATTTGTTTCCCATCAGCTTCCCTTTGTCTGCAGGTGGTGGCTGGACCGACTACCGTTCTAATTGCTTGAGTTGGTGTCTGATTTTAAGAGAGAGAGAGAGAGAGAGAGAGAGAGAGAGAGAGAGAGAGAGAGAGAGAGAGAGAGAGAGAGAGAGAGTTGTGATACGAGAAAGTTAGGCGTAATGTGAATAAAAGTTTGGTTGTTATGTTCAGCATTGCAATGAGACAGGGTAGCTGGGGGTTTGAGTTTACTTGTATAAGACTTGAATTAAGTGAAGTGTTTTAGATATCTGGGAGTGGATTTGGCAGCGGGTGGAACCATGGAAGCGGAAGTGAGTCACAGGGTGGGGGAGAGGGCGAAGTTTGAAGGAGCAATGAGGAATGTGTAGAAAGGAAGGGTGAAAAAGGGTATGTTTGAAGGCATGATAGTCCCATCGACATTGTATGGAAGCAAGACCTAGGCTGTAGATGAGAATATACGGAAGCGGGTAAATGTGATGACACTGAAATGTTTGAGGACAATATGTAGTGTGAGGTGGGTTGATCGAGTAAGTAATGTAAGGGTAAGGGAGATGTGTGGTAATGAAAAGAGTGTGGTTGAGAGAGCAGAAGAGGGTGTGTTGAAATGGTCTGGACATATGGAGAGAATGAGTGAGGAAAGATTGATGAAGAGGATATATGTGTCAGAGGTGAAGGGAACAAGAAGAAACGGAAGACCAAATTGGAGATTGAAGGTTGGAGTGAAAGAAACTTTGAGTGCTCGGGGACTGAACATGCAGGAGAGTGACAGGCATGCACAGGATACTGTGAATTGGAGTGATGTGGTGTACAGTGGGCGACGTGCTCTCAGTGGACTAAAGCAGAGCAATTAAAAGGGCCAGGGGAACAAAGGAAACGCCTATTGATCCTAGTTGTAGATGGGGGGCTATAGTTTCCATGCATTGCGCATCACAGTTTGGGAATGTGGGACCGAATGAGGCCTTTTCTTCGTCTGGTCTTAGCGCTACCTTGTTAACATAGGAAACGGCGAACAAGTATGAAAGAAAGAATATATATTTGCATAATATATATATATATATATATATATATATATATATATATATATATATATATATATATAAATTATTTATTTATTTATTATACTTTGTCGCTGTCTCCCGCGTTTGCGAGGTAGCGCAAGGAAACAGACGAAAGAAATGGCCCAACCCCCCCCATACACATGTATATACATACGTCCACACACGCAAATATACATACCTACACAGCTTTCCATGGTTTACCCCAGACGCTTCACATGCCTTGATTCAATCCACTGACAGCACGTCAACCCCGGTATACCACATCGCTCCAATTCACTCTATTCCTTGCCCTCCTTTCACCCTCCTGCATGTTCAGGCCCCGATCACACAAAATCTTTTTCACTCCATCTTTCCACCTCCAATTTGGTCTCCCTCTTCTCCTCGTTCCCTCCACCTCCGACACATATATCCTCTTGGTCAATCTTTCCTCACTCATTCTCTCCATGTGCCCAAACCACTTCAAAACACCCTCTTCTGCTCTCTCAACCACGCTCTTTTTATTTCCACACATCTCTCTTACCCTTACGTTACTCACTCGATCAAACCACCTCACACCACACATTGTCCTCAAACATCTCATTTCCAGCACATCCATCCTCCTGCGCACAACTCTATCCATAGCCCACGCCTCGCAACCATACAACATTGTTGGAACCACTATTCCTTCAAACATACCCATTTTTGCTTTCCGAGATAATGTTCTCGACTTCCACACATTCTTCAAGGCCCCCAGAATTTTCGCCCCCCTCCCCCACCCTATGATCCACTTCCGCTTCCATGGTTCCATCCGCTGCCAGATCCACTCCCAGATACCTAAAACACTTCACTTCCTCCAGTTTTTCTCCATTCAAACTCACCTCCCAATTGACTTGACCCTCAACCCTACTGTACCTAATAACCTTGCTCCAATTCACATTTACTCTTAACTTTCTTCTTCCACACACTTTACCAAACTTAGTCACCAGCTTCTGCAGTTTCTCATATATATATATATATATATATATATATATATATATATATATATATATATATATATATATATTTATCTATTTTGCTTTGCCGCTGTCTCCCGCGTTAGCGAGGTAGCGCATGGAAGCAGACGAAAGAAATGGCTCAACCCACCGACATGCACATGTATATACATACACGTCCACACACGCAAATATACATACCTATACATCTCAACGTATACATATATATATACACACACAGACATATACATATATACACATGTACATAATTCATACTGTCTGCCCTTATTCATTCCCATCACCACCCCGCCACACAAGAAATAACAACCCCCTCCCCCTTCATGTGCGCGAGGTAGCTCTAGGAAAAGACAACAAAGGCCACATTCGTTCACACTTAGTCTCTAGCTGTCATGTTATAATGCACCGAAACCACAGCTCCCTTTCCACATCCAGGCCCTACAGAACTTTCTATGGTTTACCCCAGCGCTTCACATGCCCTGGTTCAATCCATTAACAGCACGTCGACCCCAGTATACCACATCGTTCCAATTCACTCTATTCCTTGCACGCCTTTCACCCTCCTGCATGTTCAGGCCCCGATCACTCAAAATCTTTTTCACTACATCTTTCCACCTCCAATTTGGTCTCCCACTTCTCCTCGTTCCCTCCACCTCTGACACATATATCCTCTTGGTCAATCTTTCCTCACTCATTCTCTCCATGTGACCAAACCATTTCAAAACGCCCTCTTCTGCTCTCTCAACCACACTCTTTTTATTACCACACATCTCTCTTACCCTATTATCACTTACTCGATCAAACCATCTCACACCATTTATTGTCTTCAAACATCTCATTTCCAGCACATCCACCCTCCTCCGCACAACTCTATCCATAGCCCATGCCTCGCAACCATATAACATTGTTGGAACCACTATTCCTTCAAACATACCCATTTTAGCTTTCCGAGATAATGTTCTCGACTTCCACACATTCTTCAACGCTTCCAGAACTTTCGCCCCCTCCCCCACCCTATGATTCACTTCCGCTTCCATGGTTCCATCCGCTGCCAGATCCACTCACAGATATCTAAAACACTTCACTTCCTACAGCTTTTCTCCGTTCAAACTTACCTCCCAGTTGACTTGACCCTCAACCCTACTGTACCTAATAACCTTGCTCTTATTCACATTTACTCTCAGCTTTCTTCTTTCACACACTTTACCAAACTCAGTCACCAGCTTCTGCAGTTTCTCACACGAATCAACCACCAGCGATGTATCATCAGCGAACAACAACTGACTCCACAACATATACCCATATACATTCATATAGATACACATACAGACATATACATATATACGTACATATACGTACACATATACAGACATATACATATATACACATGTTCATATTCATATTTGCTCGCTTTCATCCATTCTGGCGCTACCCCGCCCCACAGGAAACAGTATCGCTACCCCCTGATTTAGCGAGGTAGCAAGAAGGCCACATTCGTTCACACTGTCTTTAGCTGTCGTGTGTAATGCACCGACACCATAGCTTCCTTTCCATAGCCAGGCCCCACAGACCGTTCCATGTTTTACGGCAGACATTTCACATGACCTCGTTCAGTCTATTAACAGCACGTCGACCCCGGTATACCACACCATTTCAATTCACTCTATTCCTTGCGCACCTTTCACCTTCCTGTATCTTCAGGCCCCGATCACTCAAAATCAGTTTTACTGCATCCTTCCACCGCCAATTTGTTCTTCCGTTTCTCCTTGTTCCCTTCAAATCTGCCACATACATCCTCTTTGTCAATCTTTCCTCACTCATTCTCTTCATGTGACCAAACCATTTCAACACACCCTCTTCTGCTCTCTCAACCACACTCTTTTTATTATCACACATCTCTCTTACCCTTTCCTTGCTAACTCGATGAAAGCACTTCACATCACATATTATCCTCAAACTTTTCATTTCCAACACATCCACTCTCCTCCGCACATCGCCATCTATAGCCCACGCCTTGCAACCATATAACATTGTTGGAACCACTATTCCTTCAAAGATACCCATTTTTGCTCTCCGAGATTACGTTCTCTCCTTCCACGCTTTCTTCATCGCTCCCAAAACCTTCGCCCCCTCCCCCACCCTGACTCAATGCAGCTTCCATGGTTCCATTCGGTGCTAAGTCCTCTCACATATATCTAAAGCACTTCACTTCCTCCTATGTTTCTCCACTCAATCTTACATCCCAGTTAATTTGGCCCTCAACCCTACTGAACCTAATAACCTTGCTCTCATTCACATTCACTCTGAACTTTCACCTTTCACACACTTTTCCAAACTCAGACATCAGCTTCTGCAGTTTCTTACTCGAATCAGCCACTAGAGCTGTATCATCGGCGAACAACAGCTGACTCATTTCCCAAGCCTTCTCATCCCCAACCGACTGCATACTAGCCCTAGCTCCAAAACCCTTGCATTTAACTCCCTAACCACCCATCCACAACAAATTAAACAACCATGGGGACATCACACACCTCTGCCATAGACCGACATTCACTGGGAACCAATCACTCTCCTCTCTTCCAACTCGTACATATGCCTTACATCCTTGGTAAAAAATTTTCGTTGCTTCTAGCAGCTTATCTCCCATACCATATATATATATATATATATATATATATATATATATATATATATATATATATATATATATATATATATATATATATTATCCCTGGGGATAGGGGAGAAAGAATACTTCCCACGTATTCCCTGCGTGTCGTAGAAGGCGACTAAAAGGGGAGGGAGCGGGTGGCTGGAAATCCTCCCCTCTCATTTTTTTTTAATTTTCCAAAAGAAGGAACAGAGAAGGGGGCCAGGTGAGGATTTTCCCTCTAAGGCCCAGTCCTCTCTTCTTAACGCTACCTCGCAAACGCGGGAAATGGCGAATAGTATGAAAATATATATATATATATATATATATATATATATATATATATATATATATATATATATATATATATATATATATATATATATATATATATTTGGTCTCCCACTTCTAGTTCCCTCCACCTCAAACACATATATCCTCTTGGTCAACCTTTCCTCACTCATTCTCTCCATGTGACCAAACCATTTCAAAACATCCTCTTCTGCTCTCTCAACCATACTCTTTTTATTACCACACATCTCTCTTACCCTATCATTACTTATTCGATCAAACCACCTCACACCACATATTGTCCTCAAAGTGGGAGACCAAATTGGAGGTGGAAAGATGGAGTGAAAAAGATTTTGAATGATTGGGGCCTGAAAATGCAGGAGGGTGAAAGGCGTGCAAGGGATAGAGTGAATTGGAATGATGTGGTATACCGTGGTCGACGTGCTGTCAATGGATTGAACCAGGGCATGTGAAGCGTCTGGGGTAAACCAGGGAAAGTTTTGTCGGGCCTGGATGTGGAAAGGGAGCTGTGGTTTCGGTGCATTATTACACGACAGCTAGAGACTGAGTGTGAACGAATGTGGCCTTTGTTCTTTTCCTAGCACTACCTCGCGCACATGAGAGGGGAGAGGGTTGTAATTTTCATGTGTGGCGGTGTGGCGGTGGGAATGAATAAAGGCAGACAGTATGAATTATGTACATGTGTATATATGTATATATCTGTGTGTGTATATATATGTATACGTTGAGATGTATAGGTATGTATATTTGCGTGTGTGGACGAATATGTATATACATGTGTATGTGGGTGGGTTGGGCCATTCTTTCGTCCGTTTCCTTGCGCTACCTCGCTAACGCGGGAGACAGCGAGAAAACAAAATGAATGAATAATATATATATATATATATATATATATATATATATATATATATATATATATATATATATATATATATATATATATATTCTTATGAGTCCACGGGGAAAATGAAACACGATAAGTTCCCAAGTGCACTTTCGTGTAATAATCATATCATCGGGGAGACACAGAGAGAAATATAAGTCAGTTGATATACATCGAAGAGACGAAGCTAGGACGCCATGTTTACCAAATGGCGTCCTAGCTTCGTCTCTTCGATGTATATCAACTTACTTTTATATTTCTCTCTGTGTCTCCCCTGATGATGTGATTATTACACGAAAGTGCACTTGGGAACTTATCGTGTTTCATTTACCCCGTGGACTCATAAGAATATCTTGATCACGCGCAAAATTGTGACAGCGACAAAGCAATATGAATAAATGAATATAAATATATATAAGTGGTAGACGATGTGTGGATCAGGTGTTTGCTTTGAAGAATGTATGTGAGAAATACTTAGAAAAGCAAATGGATTTGTATGTAGCATTTATGGATCTGGAGAATGCATATGATAGAGTTGATAGAGATGCTCTGTGGAAGGTATTAAGAATATATGGTGTGGGAGGCAAGTTGTTAGAAGCAGTGAAAAGTTTTTATCGAGGATGTAAGGCATGTGTACGTGTAGGAAGAGAGGAAAGTGATTGGTTCTCAGTGAATGTGGGTTTGCGGCACGGGTGTGTGATGTCTCCATAGTCGTTTAATTTGTTTATGGATGGGGTTGTTAGGGAGGTAAATGCAAGAGTTTTGGAAAGAGGGGCAAGAATGCAGTCTGTTGTGGATGAGAGGGCTTGGGAAGTGAGTCAGTTGTTGTTCGCTGATTATACAGCGCTGGTGGCTGATTTGAGTGAGAAACTGCAGAAGCTGGTGACTGAGTTTGGTAAAGTGTGTGATAGAAGAAAGCTGAGAGTAAATGTGAATAAGAGCAAGGTTATTAGGTACAGTAGGGTAGAGGGACAAGTCAATTGGGAGGTAAGTTTGAATAGAGAAATACCGGAGGAAGAGAAGTATTTTAGATATCTGTGAGTGGATTTGGCAGCAGATGGAACCATGGAAGCGGAAGTGAGTCACAGGGTGGGGGAGGGGGTGAAGGTTCTGGGAGCGTTGAAGAATGTTTGGAAGGCGAGAACATTATCTCGGAAAGCAAAAATGAGTATGTTTGAAGGAATAGTGGTTCCAACAATGTTATATGGTTGCGAGGCGTGGGTTATAGATAGGGTTGTGCGGAGGAGGGTGGATGTGTTGGAAATGAGATATTTGAGGACAATATGTGGTGTGAGGTGGTTTGATCGAGTAAGTAATGAATGGGTAAGAGAGATGTGTGGTAATAAAAATAAAAAGTGTGGTTGAGAGAGCAGAAGAGGGTGTATTGAAATGGTTTGGTCACATAGAAAGAATGAGTGAGGAAAGATTGACAAAGAGGATATATGATGTGTGTCAGAGGTGAAGAGAACGAGAAGTGGGAGACCAAATTGGAGTTTGGAAGGGTGGAGTGAAGATTTTGAGCGATCGGGGCCTGAACATGCAGGGGGGTGAAAGGCGTGCAAGGAATAGAGTGAATAGGAGGGATGTGATATACCTGGGTCGACGTGCTGTCAATGGATTGAACCAGGGCATGTCATGCGTCTGGGGTAAACCATGGAAAATTTTGTGGGGCCTGGATGTGGAAAGGGAGCTGTGGTTTCGGTGCATTACACATGACAGCTAGAAACTTAGTGTGAACGAATGTGGCTTTTGTTGTCTTTTCCTAGCGCTACCTCGCGCACGTGCGGGGGGAGGGGGTGTTATTTCATGTGTGGCGGGGTGGCGACGGGAATAAATAAAAGCAGCAAGCATGAGTTATTTACATGCGTATATATGTATATGTCTGTGTATGTAGATATATGTATACGTTGAATGTATGTATATGTGCGTGTGTGGACGTATATGTATATACATGTGTATGTGGGTGGGTTGGGCCATTCTTTCGTCTGTTTCGTCTTTTGCTGGCCCCATGTGTTGCTGGCCCCATGTGTTGCTGGCCCCATGTGTTGCTGGCCCCATGTGTTGCTGGTCCTATGTGTTGCTGGCCCCAAGTGTTGCTGATCCCGAGTGATCTCCACATAACGTAAACACGTCAGTCAGTAATGGCGGGCAGAGGAGAGTATGGAGCAGCGGGAGCATTGTTGTCATCAGGGATCGACCACACCAGACCTGACCCTGGTGGCAGCCTCGATGGTGCTGCTCTCTGTTGTATTAGAAGCAAACTACAAGGCTTACCTGCCTTATATATCCCTGCTCAGGACTCCACCCCTGACCCCTGCTCAGGACTCCACCCCTGGCCCCTGCTCAGGACTCCACCCCTGACCCCTGCTCAGGACTCCACCCCTGACCCCTGCTCAGGACTCCACCCCTGACCCCTGCTCAGGACTCCACCCCTGGCCCCTGCTCAGGACTCCACCCCTGGCCCCTGCTCAGGACTCCACCCCTGGCCCCTGCTCAGGACTCCACCCCTGACCCCTGCTCAGGACTCCACCCCTGGCCTCAGGCTCCCTGACCCTCACCTGCACATGTTCCCCAGATATCGGTGTTCAACTCACCTGAGAGAGACAGTAGAAAGAGACCTTCATCCTGACGGAGACGTCTTGCCCTGGGTCATAACTTCTGCAGGAGTGTTCTCCTCTGGACGTCGGAGTTCCTCCGCTAATGACCTCCAGTGCCTTCTGCTGGGAGGGGCGGCCACACTCACGTGGTCAAGCGCCAGTGTCAGTGTCAGCTGGTAATGACCCAGCGGCAGGAGCAGGTCACGTGTGACCCTCCAGGTAGACCCAGCGGCAGGAGCAGGTCACGTGTGACCCTCCAGGTAGACCCAGCGGCAGGAGCAGGTCACGCGTGACCCTCCAGTTAGACCCATCAATGTTTACTGCGTTACTAAGTTGGTTTATCTGGCCTCATGTAGGTCAAGCGGGGATGAAGGTCCCTAGTATCATGTGCAGACCACAGGAGGAGTCCTGCTCTGTGACACACAGGAGTCCTGCTCTGTGACACACAGGAGTCCTGCTCTGTGACACACAGGAGTCCTGCTCTGTGACACACAGGAGTCCTGCTCTGTGACACACAGAGAGTCCTGCTCTGTGACACACAGGAGTCCTGCTCTGTGACACACAGGAGTCCTGCTCTGTGACACACAGGAGTCCTGCTCTGTGACACACAGGAGTCCTGCTCTGTGACACACAGGAGTCCTGCTCTGTGACACACAGGAGTCCTGCTCTGTGACACACAGGAGTCCTGCTCTGTGACACACAGGAGTCCTGCTCTGTGACACACAGAGAGTCCTGCTCTGTGACACACAGAGAGTCCTGCTCTGTGACACACAGGAGTCCTGCTCTGTGACACACAGGAGTCCTGCTCTGTGACACACAGGAGTCCTGCTCTGTGACACACAGGAGTCCTGCTCTGTGACACACAGGAGCCCCGCACTGTGACACACTTGCTGGTCTAATAACGTCTGGTCTGTACAAGGTGTACGGCTATGACCGCGTCTCCTGGTCTGTTACGGAGGCCCGAACCTGACGCACGGGTGGAGGAGCGAACCCTGGCCTGCCCAACACTGAACTGGCTCCTCCACACTCTGCCCTGCCTCATACACACACACACACACACACACACACACACAACACACACGATGCCTCTCTCTTTCCGTGCCCTAAACTCTCTCCTGAGACACGCCTCTGACTCTCTTATGTCTTCCCCCTCCCTCTCTCTCTCTGAGGGTCCCAGGGTCCGTCACTTTTACTGACAGATTCCAGGAAGGTCTGCAGCTGTTGTGGCCGCCTGGGAAAACTCGCGATCTTAAATACGTGAGGAACACGTCTCCTGAGGTGACACACACACACACACGTCTCCTGAGGTGACACACACACACACACGTCTCCTGAGGTGACACACACACACACACGTCTCCTGAGGTGACACACACACACACACGTCTCCTGAGGTGACACACACACACACACGTCTCCTGAGATGACACACACACACACACGTCTCCTGAGGTGACACACACACACACACGTCTCCTGAGATGACACACACACACACACGTCTCCTGAGGTGACACACACACACACACGTCTCCTGAGATGACACACACACACACACACGTCTCCTGAGGTGACACACACACACACACACGTCTCCTGAAGTGACACACACACACACACGTCTCCTGAGGTGACACACACACACACGTCTCCTGAGGTGACACACACACACACACGTCTCCTGAGGTGACACACACACACACACGTCTCCTGAGGTGACACACACACACACACACGTCTCCTGAGGTGACACACACACACACGTCTCCTGAGGTGACACACACACACACACGTCTCCTGAGGTGACACACACACACACACACACGTCTCCTGAGGTGACACACACACACACACGTCTCCTGAGATGACACACACACACACGTCTCCTGAGGTGACACACACACACACACGTCTCCTGAGGTGACACACACACACACACGTCTCCTGAGATGACACACACACACACGTCTCCTGAGGTGACACACACACACGTCTCCTGAGGTGACACACACACACGTCTCCTGAGGTGACACACACACACACGTCTCCTGAGATGACACACACACACACACGCGTCTCCTGAGGTGACACACACACACGTCTCCTGAGGTGACACACACACACGTCTCCTGAGGTGACACACACACACGTCTCCTGAGATGACACACACACACACACGTCTCCTGAGGTGACACACACACACGTCTCCTGAGATGACACACACACACACACGTCTCCTGAGATGACACACACACACACACACGTCTCCTGAGGTGACACACACACACACGTCTCCTGAGATGACACACACACACACACACGTCTCCTGAGGTGACACACACACACGTCTCCTGAGATGACACACACACACACACACGTCTCCTGAGATGACACACACACACACACACGTCTCCTGAGGTGACACACACACACACACACGTCTCCTGAGATGACACACACACACACACACGTCTCCTGAGATGACACACACACACACACACGTCTCCTGAGGTGACACACACACACACACACGTCTCCTGAGGTGACACACACACACGTCTCCTGAGGTGACACACACACGTCTCCTGTTACTGATGACAAGTGTTATAGTTCAGAGTTGGGTGGAGTGGGTGATGACTGTGGCCATAACTGGTGGATGATGACTGTGGCCATGGCTGGTGGGTGATGACTGTGGCCATGGCTGGTGGGTGGAGGGGTGATGACTGTGGCCATGGCTGGTGGGTGGAGTGGGTGATGACTGCGGCCATAATTGGTGGGTGATGACTGTGGCCATGGCTGGTGGGTGGAGGGGTGATGACTGTGGCCATGGCTGGTGGGTGGAGTGGGTGATGACTGCGGCCATAACTGGTGGGTGATGACTGCGGTCATGGCTGGTGGGTGGAGGGGTGATGACTGTGGCCATAACTGGTGGGTGATGACTGTGGCCATGGCTGGTGGGTGAAGGGGTGATGACTGTGGCCATGGCTGGTGGGTGGAGGGGTGATGACTGTGGCCATGGCTGGTGGGTGATGACTGTGGCCATGGCTGGTGGGTGGAAGGGTGATGACTGTGGCCATGGCTGGTGGGTGGAGGGGTGATGACTGCGGCCATAATTGGTGGGTGATGACTGTGGCCATGGCTGGTGGGTGGAGTGGTGATGACTGCGGCCATAATTGGTGGGTGATGACTGTGGCCATGGCTGGTGGGTGGAGGGGTGATGACTGTGGCCATGGCTGGTGGATGGAGTGGGTGATGACTGTGGCCATAATTGGTGGGTGATGACTGTGGCCATGGCTGGTGGGTGATGACTGTGGCCATGGCTGGTGGGTGGAGGGGTGATGACTGTGGCCATGGCTGATGGGCGGAGGGGTGATGACTGTAGCCATGGCTGGTGGGTGATGACTGTGGCCATGGCTGGTGGGTGGAGGGGTGACGACTGTGGCCATGGCTGGTGAGTGGAGGGGTGATGACTGTAGCCATGGCTGGTGGGTGATGACTGTGGCCATGGCTGGTATCGTGCGTTGTATGTTCAGGATGTGGAGGCTAGGTACATGGCCACCTGGTGCTTCCCACAGTGTGTGTATCATGACTGACCACAATGGTACCTTCTCTTTACCTCGAACAGAGAAGTTCATGAATTATTTTTCCCTTTTCGTCTTTCTTTCTTCTTATCATTCATTTAACTTAAATCAGATCTACAAACACCTGCAGAGCCATGATCAGTTTCTGTTTGCTGTCCTCACTATATTTGTTTACGTAAGATGATCTTTGATTGGGGCATGTTTTGCCTGTGCCATATTGGGCACAAAAAATCCACTTGTTTATCATTGGCTTCTTCAAGCAGTGGTCTCTGTTCTTCAAGCAGTGATATCTGATCTTCAAGAAGTGGTCTCTGGTCTTCAAGTAGTGCTCTCTGGTCTTCAAGCAGTGGTCTCTAGTCTTCTAGCAGTGATTTCTGCTCTTCAAACACTGATCTCTGGTCTTCAAGTAGTGATCTCTGGTCTTCAAGCATTGGCCTCTGATCTTCAAGCAGTGGTTTCTGTTCTTCAAACACTGATCTATGATGTTCAAGCAGTGGTCTATGGTCTTCAAGCAGTGGTCTCTAGTCCTCAAGTGGTGGTTTCTGTTCTTCAAGCAGTGGTCTCTGGTCTTCAAGCAGTGGTCTCTGATCTTCAAGCAGTAGTTTCTGTTCCTCAAATACTGATCTATGGTCTTCAAGCAGTGATCTCTGGTCTTCAAGCAGTTGTCTCTGGTCTTCAAGGAGTGGTATCTGGTCTTCCAGCAGTGGTTTCTGTTCTTCATGAAGTGGTCTTTGGTCTTCAAGCAGTAGATACTGTTCTTCAAACACTGATCTATGGTCATCAAGCAGTGATCTCTGGTCTTCAAGCAGTGGTCTCTGTTCTTCAAGCAGCGGTTTCTGTTCTTTAAACACTGATCCTTTGTTTCTTCGAGCAGTAGTCTTTGGTCTTCATGAATTGGTCTCTGGTCCTCAAGCAGTAGTTTCTGTTCTTCAAGCATTGATCTATGGTCTTCAAGCAGTGGTGTATGGTCTTCAAGCAGTGGTCTCTGGTCTTCAAGCAGTGGTTTCTGTTCCTCAAACACTGATTCATGGTCTTCAAGCGGTGATCTCTGGTATTCAAGCAGTGATCTCTCGTCTTCAAGCAGTGTTCTCTGGTCTTCAGGTAGAGGTCTCTGGTCTTCAAGCAGTGATCTCTGGTCTTCAAGCCGTGGTCTCTCTTCTTCAAACACTGATATATGGTCATCAAACACTGATCTATGGTCTTCAAGCGGTGATCTCTGGTCTTCAAGCAGTGATCTCTGGTCTTCAAACATTGGTTTCTGCTCTTCAAACACTGGTATATGGTCTTCAAGCAGTGGTCTCTGTTCTTCAAGCAGTGGTTTCTGCTCTTCAAACATTGGCTTCTGTTCTATAAACCGTGGTCTCTGGTCTTCAAGCAGTGGTTTTGGTCTTTAAACAGTGGTTTCTGCTCTTCAAGCAGTGGCCTCTGTTCTTTAAACAGCGGTATCTGGTCTTCAAGTAGGGGTCTATGGTCTTTAAACAGTAGTCTCTGGCCTTTGAATAGTGGTCTCTAGTCTTCAAGCAGTGGTTTCTGTTCTTCAAAGAATGGTCTATGGTCTTCAAGCTGTGGTCTATGGTCTTCGAGCAGTGGTCTCTAGTCTTCAAGTACTGGTTTCTGTTCTTCAAGCAGGGGTCTCTGGTCTTCAAGCAGTGGTCTCTGATCTTCAAGCAGTGGTCTCTGGTCTTCAAGCGGAGGTTTCTGTTCTTCAAGCGGTGGTCTCTAGTCTTCAACCAATTGTTTCTGTTCTTCAAACACTGATCTATGGTCTTAAGGCAGTGGTCTCTGGTCTTCAAGCAGTGGTTTCTGTTCTTCAAACACTGATCTATGGTCTTCAAGCAGTGATCTCTGGTCTTCAAGCAGTGACCTCTGGTCTTCAAGCAGTGGTCTCTGGTCTTCAAGGAGTGGTATCTGGTCTTCAAGCAGTGGTTTCTGTTCCTCAAACACTGATTTATGGTCTTCAAGCATTGGTCTCTGGTCTTCAAGCAGTGATCTCTGGTCTTCAAGCACTGGTCTCTGGTCTTCAAGCAGTGATCTCTTGTCTTTAAGCAGTGGTTTCTGGTCTTCAAGCAGTGGTTTCTGTTCTTTAAACACTAATCTATTTTCTTCAAGCAGTAGTGTATGGTCTTCAAGCATTGGTTTCTGGTTTTCAAGCAATGGTTTCTGTTCTTCAAACACTGATCTATGGTCTTCAAGCAGTGGTCTCTAGTCTTCAAGCAGTGATCTCTGGTCTTCAAGCAGTGGTCTCTGGTCTTCAACCACTGATCTATGGTCTTCAAGCAGTGATCTCTGGTCTTCAAGCAGTTGTGTCTGCTCTTCAAACACTGGTCGATGGCCTTCAAGCACTGGTGTATGGTCTTGAAGCAGTGATCTTTGGTCTTCAAGCAGTGGTCTTTGGTCTTCAAGCAGTGGTCTATGGTCTTCAAGCAGTGGCCTCTGCTCTTCAAAAACTGGTCTATGGCCTTCAAGCAGTGGTCTCTGTTCTTCAAGCAGTGGTCTTTTATCTTCAAGCACTGGTCTATGATCTTCAGTTAGTGATCTCTGGTCTTCAGGCAGTGGTCTATGGTCTTCAAGCAGTTGTCTCTGGTCTTCAAGCAGTGGTTTCTGTTCTTCAAGCACTGATCTATGGTCTTCAAGCAGTGATCTCAGGTCGTCAAGCAGTTATCTCTGGTCTTCAAGCAGTGGTTCCTGGTCTTCAAGCAGCGGTTTCTGTTCTTCAAACACTGATCTATGGCCTTCAAGTAGTGGTCTGTCTTCAGGTAGTGGTCTCTCGTCTTCAAGCAGTGATCTCTGGTCTTCAAGCAGTGGCTTCTGTTCTTCAAGCTGTGGTCTCTGGTCTTCAAGCAGTGGTTTCTCTTCTTCATGCAGTGGACTCTGGACTCTTCAAGCAGTGGTTTCTGTCCTTCAAACACTGATCTATGGTCTTCTAGCAGTGGTGTTTGGTCTTCAAGCAGTGGTTTCTGTTCTTCAAACACTGATATATGGTCTTCAAGCAGTGGTCTTTGGTCTTCAAGCATTGGTCTCTGTTCTTCAAGCAGTGATCTCTGGTCTTCAAGCAGTGGTCTCTGATCTTCAAGCAGTGATCCCTGGTCTTCAAACAGTGGTTTTTGTTCTTCATAAAATGGTCTCTGGTCTTCAAGCAGTGATTTCTATTCTTCAAACACTGATCTATGGTCTTCAAGGAGTGATCTCTGGTCTTCAAGCAGTGGTCTCTGGTCTTCAAGCAGTGATTTCTGTTCTTCAAACACTGATCTATGGTCTTCAAGGAGTGATCTCTGGCTTTCAAGCAGTGGTCTCTGGTCTTAAAGCAGTGATTTCTGTTCTTCAAACACTGACCTATGGTCTTCAAGCAGAGGTCTCTGGTCTTCAAGCAGTGGTTTCTGTTCTTCAAACACTGATCTATGGTCTTCAAGCAGTGGTCTCTGGTCTTCAAGCAGTGGTTTCTGTTCTTCAAACACTGATCTATGGTCTTCAAGCAGTGGTCTCTGGTCTTCAAGCAGTGGTCTCTGGTCTTCAAGCAGTAAACCAATTTTTTTTCAAAACCTTAGTTTGTCGTGTGTGATATTGACTAGAATGCGCATCGTTAGCTACCAGTCTGCGCGGGGGAGGGGGGGGGGGGTCTACACATGTATGGCTCCATTTCTTCGATATTTTTATCATACAACCTTTATCCCTGGGGCAGGGTATCCCTGGGGCAGGGTATCCCTGGGGCAGGGTATCCCTGGGGCAGGGTATCCCTGGGGCAGGGTATCCCTGGGGCAGGGTATCCCTGGGGCAGGGTATCCCTGGAGAAGGGTATCCCTGGGGCAGGGTATCCCTGGGGCAGGGTATCCCTGGGGCAGGGTATCCCTGGGGCAGGGTATCCCTGGGGCAGGGTATCCCTGGGGCAGGGTATCCCTGGGGCAGGGTATCCCTGGGGCAGGGTATCCCTGGGGCAGGGTATCCCTGGAGAAGGGTATCCCTGGGGCAGGGTATCCCTGGGGCAGGGTATCCCTGGGGCAGGGTATCCCTGGGGCAGGGTATCCCTGGGGCAGGGTATCCCTGGGGCAGGGTATCCCTGGGGCAGGGTATCCCTGGGGCAGGGTATCCCTGGGGCAGGGTATCCCTGGGGCAGGGTATCCCTGGGGCAGGGTATCCCTGGAGAAGGGTATCCCTGGGGCAGGGTATCCCTGGGGCAGGGTATCCCTGGGGCAGGGTATCCCTGGGGCAGGGTATCCCTGGGGCAGGGTATCCCTGGGGCAGGGTATCCCTGGGGCAGGGTATCCCTGGGGCAGGGTATCCCTGGGGCAGGGTATCCCTGGGGCAGGGTATCCCTGGGGCAGGGTATCCCTGGGGCAGGGTATCCCTGGGGCAGGGTATCCTTGGGACAGGGTATCCCTGGGGCAGGGTATCCCTGGAGAAGGGTATCCCTGGGCAGGGTATCCCTGGTGGCAGGGTTTCCCTGGGGCAGGGTTAGCTCCTGGGGCAGGGTATCCTGGGGCAGGTATCCTTGGGACAGGGTATCCCTGGGGCAGGGTTATCCCTGGGGCAGGGTATCCTGGGGCAGGGTATCCCTGGGGCAGGGTATCCCTGGGGCAGGGTGCTCCTGGGGTAGGGTATCCCTGGGGCAGGGTATCCCTGGGGCAGGGTATCCTTGGGGTACAGGGTATCCCTGGGGCAGGGTATCCCTGGGGCAGGGTATCCCTGGGGCGGGTTATCCCCTGGGGCAGGGGTATCCCTGGGGCAAGGGTATCCCTGGGGCAGGGTGCTCCTGGAGAAGGGTATCCCTGGGGGCAGGGTATCCCTGGGCAGGGTATCCCTGGGGCAGGGTATCCCTGGGGCAGGGTATCCTTGGGACAGGGTATCCCTGGGGCAGGGTATCCCTGGGGGCAGGGTATCCTGGGGCAGGGTATCCCTGGGGCAGGGTGCTCCTGGGGTAGGGTATCCCTGGGGCAGGGTATCCCTGGGGCAGGTTATCCCTGGGGCAGGGTATCCCTGGGGCCAGGGTATCCTTGGGACAGGGTATCCCTGGGGCAGGGTATCCCTGGGGCAGGGTGCTCCTGGAGAAGGGTATCCCTGGGGGCAGGGTATCCCTGGGGCAGGGTATCCCTGGGGGCAGGGTATCCTGGGGCAGGGTATCCTTGGGACAGGGTATCCCTGGGCAGGGTATCCCTGGGGCAGGGTATCCCTGGGGCAGGGTATCCCTGGGGCAGGGTATCCCTGGGGCAGGGTATCCCTGGGGCAGGGTATCCCTGGGGCAGGGTATCCTGGGCAGGGTATCCCTGGGGCTAGGGTATCCCTGGGCAGGGTTATCCCTGGGGCAGGGTATCCCTGGGGCAGGGTATCCCTGGGGCAGGGTATCCCTTGGGGCAGGGTATCCCTGGGGCAGGTATCCTTGGGACAGGGTATCCCTGGGGCAGGGTATCCCTGGGGCAGGGTATCCCTGGGCAGGGTATCCCTGGGGCAGGGTATCCCTGGGAAGGGTATCCCTGGGCAGGGTATCCCTGGGCAGGGTGCTCCCTGGAGGAAGGGTATCCTGGGCAGGGTATCCCTGGGGCAGGGTATCCCTGGGGCAGGGTATCCCTGGGCAGGGTATCCTGGGGCAGGGTATCCCTGGGGCAGGGTATCCCTGGCAGGATCCAGGGTATCCCTGGGGCAGGGTATCCCTGGGACAGGGGTATCCCTGGGGCAGGGTGCTCCCTGGAG
Organism: Panulirus ornatus; assembly: GCF_036320965.1. Taxonomy (NCBI): domain Eukaryota; kingdom Metazoa; phylum Arthropoda; class Malacostraca; order Decapoda; family Palinuridae; genus Panulirus; species Panulirus ornatus. The sequence goes on from NC_092292.1 coordinate 393,639, forward strand.
AAGGGTATCCTGGGCAGGGTATCCCTGGGGCAGGGTATCCCTGGGGCAGGGTATCCCTGGGGCAGGGTATCCTTGGGCAGGGTATCCCTGGGGCAGGGTATCCCCTGGGGCAGGGTGCTCCTGGAGAAGGGTATCCTGGAGGGTATCCCTGGGGCAAGGGTATCCCTGGGCAGGGTATCCCTGGGGCAGGGTATCCCTGGGGCAGGGTATCCTTGGGCAGGGTATCCCTGGGGCAGGGTATCCCTGGGGCAGGGTGCTCCTGGAGAAGGGTATCCCTGGGGCAGGGTATCCCTGGGGCAGGGTATCCCTGGGGCAGGGTATCCCTGGGGCAGGGTATCCCTGGGAAGGGTATCCCTGGGGAGGGTATCCCTGGGGCAGGGTATCCCTGGGAAGGGTATCCCTGGGGCAGGGTATCCCTGGGGCAGGTGATCCCTGGGAGGGTATCCCTGGGCAGGGTATCCCTGGGGCAGGTATCCCTGGGTAGGGTATCCCTGGGGCAGGGTATCCCTGGGAAGGGTATCCCTGGGTGCAGGGTATCCTCTGGGGCAGGGTATCCTTGGGGCAGGGTATCCCTGGGGAAGGGTATCCCTGGGACAGGTATCCCTGGGCAGGGTATCCTGGGAAGGTATCCCTGGGCAGGGTATCCCTGGGCAGGGTATCCCTGGGGCAGGGTATCCCTGGGACAGGGTATCCCTGGGCAGGGTGCTCCTGGAAAGGTATCCTGGGGAGGTATCCCTGGGGCAGGGTATCCCTGGGGCAGGGTATCCCTGGGGCAGGGTATCCCTGGGCAGGGTGCCCTGGGAAGGGTATCCCTGGGGCAGGGTATCCTGGGGAGGGTATCCCTGGGGTAGGGTATCCCTGGGGTAGGGTATCCCTGGGGTAGGGTATCCCTGAGGTAAGGTATCCCTGGGGCAGGGTATCCCTGGGGTAGGATATCCCTGGGGTAATGCATCCCTGAGGTAGGGTATCCCTGAGGTAAGGTATCCCTGGGGTAGGGTATCCCTGGGGTAGGGTATCCCTGAGGTAAGGTATCCCTGGGGAAGGGTATCCCTGGGGTAATGCATCCCTGAGGTAGGGTATCCCTGAGGTAAGGTATCCCTGGGGTAGGGTATCCCTGGGGTAGGGTATCCCTGAGGTAAGGTATCCCTGGGGTAGGGTATCCCTGGGGTAGGGTATCCCTGAGGTAAGGTATCCCTGGGGAAGGGTATCCCTGGGGTAATGCATCCCTGAGGTAGGGTATCCCTGAGGTAAGGTATCCCTGGGGTAGGGTATCCCTGGGGTAGGGTATCCCTGAGGTAAGGTATCCCTGGGGTAGGGTATCCCTGGGGTAATGCATCCCTGAGGTAGGGTATCCCTGAGGTAAGGTATACCTGGGGTAGGGTATCCCTGGGGTAATGCATCCCTGAGGTAGGGTATCCCTGAGGTAAGGTATCCCTGGGGTAGGGTATCCCTGGGGAAGGGTATCCCTGGGGTAGGGTATCCCTGGGGAAGGGTATCCCTGAGGTAAGGTATCCCTGGGGTAGGGTATCCCTGGGGTAATGCATCCCTGGGGCAGGGTATCCCTGGGGCAGGGTATCCCTGGGGTAGGGTATCCCTGGGGAAGGGTATCCCTGAGGCAAGGTATCCCTGGGGAAGGGTATCCCTGGGGAAGGGTATCCGTGGGGTAGGGTATCCCTGAGGCAAGGTATCCCTGGGGAAGGGTATCCCTGGGGAAGGGTATCCGTGGGGTAGGGTATCCCTGAGGCAAGGTATCCCTGGGGTAGGGTATCCCTGGGGAAGGGTATCCCTGAGGCAAGGTATCCCTGGGGAAGGGACACAAGTACTCTACCTCCGTATCATCTGTGTGTCGTAGAAGGGCTTGGTAACCCTCGCTTCTTGTATTTCAATTTCTTAAAGGTAGAACAGAAGAAGGAGTCACGCGGTGAGTGAAAGAAACCTGGATGTTTTGGCTGAGTCAAACGAAGCTTAAGGGTAAAGGGGAGAATAGTTTGGCAGTGCTTTTGGAGTAAAGTCCGGAGATGGTGAAAGGACAAGAGCTAAGGAATAGGTAGCACTACTGTTGAAACAGGAGTCGTAAAAGTGTGTGAAAGAGTGTAAGAAAGTGAGTTCCAGATGATGTAGGTAAAGATGAAAGTTGATTACAGGAGATGGGTGAATTCAAGCGCATATGCACCTGGCCATGAAAGGAAATATCATGAAAGACAAGTATTTTGAAAGGACAGGTCATTGGGAATACCTAGTTTAAAAAGCAGCGAGTAGAAAAGATGGCCAGTGGACATTATTGACATAATAACTGGTAGGCATGTGAAAGGGAGACTCATGAATGTGCTGAGAGGGGCAGTTGGTGGAATGTCTGACTAGTACCTGGTGAAGGTGAGGGTAATAATTTGTAAAGGTGTTCAGAAAAGAGGAAACTTTATGGATGAGAAGAGAGTGGTGAGAGTAAGTAGACAAAGACTGGTGTGAAGAAATACCAGGAAAGATTGAGCGTGGAACGGAAAAAGGTAAGAGTAAACGAAGCTAGGGCGATGGTGAGGAGCGGGCGGGAAGCAGTGTGGCATGTGCGAGAGAAGCGTGTGACATGCGTGAGGTGGGAGGGAGGCAGGTGACAAACATGTGGGATGACGATGTAAAGTTGATGGTGAAAGAGAAAATAGAATAACATTGGCGATGCTGATGATTGGGAGATGAGTAAGAGAAAGTGATCAGAGGTCAATAGGAAGGTGAAGGGGTTGAAGAAGAGGACAAATGAAAGGAAAAATGAGATGCTTTGGAAGGGGTTTATAGAGGTTAATAATGTTGGAAAACAAGAGAACAAGTGGGGGACATTGGTAAAAGGGGCAAATGGGGAAGCGGTATCAGTGATGGTGTGAGGAGAAGGTGGAGAGAATATTGTGAAGGATTACCTGCTGTGTACCTAGTGACGACTTAGTGGGTCTTCACCCCCACAGCCCGGGCTGTGTCGTTGGTCGACTAAGCTGTTGGAAACCACAGCTCAACCCTCCCTCACCCCCACAACCTGGTACATTTTGTAAGTACTTCTCCAATATACTCTCAACCATGTGTACTGTCCATCTCCTGTTTGTGATGGTACATCAGGCAAGGTGTTGAAGATGTCTTGGCTGCCACATGTTTGAGGTGGTCTTTCTTCTGTGGTGCGTGTGGCACCTCCGGATTTCAGAGGTAGTGTTTAAGTCTTCCATAAGTGTTGTGGCAGTAGAATATGATGTCCAGATATATAGGTTGGGAACCATAGCTTCTTGGGTACTCCAGATATAGACGATGATCTACTTCTCTTGTGTTTGTGTTATAGTGGCTACAACCTTACATATGTCGGTCATTCTCAGTAATCTTGATCCTTTACCACAGTAATGTGGGTCGTGAATGACAGTAATATGGGACGTTAATTATATCTAAATACTTTCTACTTCCGTAGTTTGGTCTGCCTTCTAGTGTCATGTTAGAACACAACAGTAATGAATCCGTGACAGAATTAATATTTGGATTACAATCATGTCTGGCGCTGGTTTTGTTCTGAACCCGTAGTGTTGATGTTTAGTGGATGTTCTTCTTACTTGTTAGAGGGACACAAAAACACGTTTAACAACAACAACAACAACAACAACAACAACAACAACAACAATGCTTTATTAGTTAAGGTATATAAGGCTCAGGGGTGAGCTGCTGGCGGTGCAGGAGGTCAGGAGAGGTCAGGTGTGGCAGGTTGAGACATATGAGGCAGGGTTGGCAGGGGTCCTGTGATGCTGGTGATGGTAGGCGTCACATGAAGCAGGAACACGTGCCAGGCTGCTCTTGTAGCAGGAGGTGGGTGTGACGGCTCCTGGCGTGTGCGGCGGCTTCCTGTTAGTGCTTGGGTTGCTGGAGAGGCGCTAGGGATGCCGCGGGCGGGCGTGGCCGGAGGTCCCCTGTTGTTATGTCTGCTGCTCGTGACGGGCGGAGGTGATGTCCCACGCGAGTCTTGCCGAAGGTGGACGTCAGAGATGAGGGAGGCGCCACAATGAAACCCGCCAGGAAGGCGAGACATTAATGTGACCATATGAATCTCTCGCGCTGGCTGGGGGTCCGTGGCCAGCCGCAGGGGCACCAAGCGACGCCTTGGGAAGGATGGAAGAGCCATGTTGACGCAGGCGACTGTGTGGTTGTGAGTACGGTTGTACATAACGGTGTTACATGGCTCATGTAGGCATGGATGGCATTCAAGATGGTGATCAAATACGGCACTTTCTTACTTCAGGAAATAAGGTTTCCAGGAGTTTGAGAGGTGGTTGTGATGTATGTAGTAGGTCCACTACGCCAGGTGGTTGTGGTGTATGTTGTAGGTCCACGACGGCAGGTTGTTGTGGTGGGTTGTAGGTTCACTACGCCAGGTCTTTGTGATGTATGATGGAGGTCCACTGCGCCAGGTAGTTGTGGTGTATGGTGAGGTCCACTGTGCCAGGTGGTTGTGGTGTATGTTGTAGGTCCACGCGCCAGGTAGTTGTGGTGTATGGTGGAGGTCCACTGTGCCAGGTGGTTGTGGTGTATGATGGAGGTCCACTGCGCCAGGTAGTTGTGGTGTATGGTGGTGGTCCACTGTGCCAGGTGGTTGTGGTGTATGTTGTAGGTCCACGGCGCCAGGTAGTTGTGGTGTATGGTGGAGGTCCACTGTGCCAGGTGGTTGTGGTGTATGATGGAGGTCCACTGCGCCAGGTAGTTGTGGTGTATGGTGGAGGTCCACTGTGCCAAGTGGTTGTGGTGTATGTTGTAGGTCCACGGCGCCAGGTGGTTGTTGATGTATGTTGTAGGTCCACGGCGCCAGGTAGTTGTAGTGTATGTTGTAGGTCCACGGCGCCAGGTAGTTGTAGTGTATGCTGGAAGTCTACTTTGCCAAGTGTTTGTAGTGTATGGTGGAGGTCCACTGTGCCAGGTGGTTGTGGTGTATGGTGGAGGTCCACTGTGCCAGGTGGTTGTGGTGTATGGTGGAGGTCCACTGTGCCAGGTGGTTGTGGTGCATGGTGGAGGTCCACTGTTCCAGGTGGTTGTGGTGTATGGTGGAGGTCCACTGTGCCAGGCGGTTGTGGCACATGGTGGAGGTCCACTGTGCCAGGTGGTTGTGGTGTATGCTGTAGGTCCACTGCGCCAGATGGTTGTGGTGTATGATGGAGGTCCACGACCCAAAGGTGGTTATGGTGTATCTTGTAGGTCCACGGCGCCAGGTGGTTTGGTGTATGGTGGAGGTCCCCGGCGCCAGGTGGTTGTGCTGTATGTTGAAGGTCCACGGCGCCAGGTGGTTGTGGTGTATGGTGGAGGTCCAATTCTCCAGGTGGCTGAGGTGAATATTGTAGGTCCACGGCATAAGGTGGTTGTAATGTATGGAGTAGGTCCACGTCACCAGGTGGTTGTGGTGTATGTTGTAGGTCCAATATGCCAAGGGTTTCTGGTGTATGGTGGAGGTCCACTTTACCAGGTGGTTGTGGTTTATATTGTAGGTCCACAGCACCAGGTGGTTGTGGTGTGCGGTGGAGGTCCACGGCGGCAGGTGGTTGTGATGTATGGTGGAGGTCCACTGTACTATGTAGTTGTGGTGTATGGTGGAGGTCCACTTCGCCAGTTGGTTATGGTGTATGATGGAGGTCCACGGCGCGAGATGGTTGTGGTTTATGGTGGAGGTCCACTGTGCCAGGTAGTTGTGGTGTATGGTGGAGATCCACTTTGCCAAGTGGTTGTAGCGTATGGTGGAGGTCCACGACACCAGGTTGTTGTGATGTATGATGTAGGTCCACCGTGCCAGGTGGTTGTGGTGTATGGTGGGGGTCCACTGTGCCAGGTGGTTGTGGTGCATTGTGTAGATTCGAAGTACCAGGTGTTTGTAGTGCATGGTGCAGATCCACGTGGCCAAGTGGTTGTGATGTGTGGTGAAGACCCAGTATGCCAGGTGGTTGTGATGTATGGTGAAGACCCAGTATGCCAGGTGGTTGTGATGTATGGTGAAGACCCAGTATGCCAGGTGGTTGTGATGTATGGTGAAGACCCAGTATGCCAGGTGGTTGTGATGTATGGTGAAGACCCAGTATGCCAGGTGGTTGTGATGTATGGTGAAGACCCAGTATGCCAGGTGGTTGTGATGTATGGTGAAGGTCCACGTCCCCAAGTGGTTCGGGTATATAGTCGAAGTCCACTGTGCCAGGTTTTTGTGGTGTATGGTGTAGGTCCAATGCGCCAGGTGGTTGTGATGTATGGTGTAGGTCCACTGTGCTAGGTGGTTGTGGTACATGGTGGTCTACGGCGCTAGGTGGTTGTGGTACATGGTGGTCTACGGCGCTAGGTGGTTGTGGTGCATGGTGTAGGTCCACGGTACCAGGTGGTTGTGGTGTATAGTGGAGGTACCTGTACCAGGTGGTTGTCGTGTATGGTGGAGGTCCACGGCGCCAGGTGGTTGTGGTGTATGGTGTAGGTCCACGGCACCAGGTGGTTGTGGTGTATAGTGGTCTTCAGCGCCAGGTGGTTGTGGTGTATGGTGGAGATCCACTGTGCCAGATGGCTGTGGTGCATGGTGGAGATCCACTGTGCCAGGTGCTTGTTGTGTATGGTGGAGGTCCACTCTGCCATGTGGTTGTGGTGTATGGTAGAGGTCCACTACCCCAGGTTGTTGATGTGTATAGTGCAGGTCCATTGCGCCAGGTGGTTGTGGTGTATGGTGGAGGTTCACGGCGCCAGGTGGTTGTGGTGTATGTTGGAGGTCTACTGCGCCCGGTGGTTGTAGTGCATTGTGGAGGTCCACGACGCCATATTGTTGTGGTGTACAGTGGAGTTTCACGGCAGCAGGTGGTTGTGGTGTATGATGTATTATGACCACGGCTCCTGGTGGTTGTGGTGTATGGTGGTGGACCACTGCGCCAGGTGGTTGTGGTGTATGGTATAGGTTCACTGTGCTAGATGGTTGTGGAGTGTGGTGTAAGTCCACTGCGCCAGGTGGTTGTGGTGTATGGTGTACGTCCATTGTGCCAGGTGCTTATGGTGTATGGTGGAGGTCAATTGCGCCAGATGGTTGAGGTATATGGTGTAGTTCTACTGTACCAGGTGGTTATGGTGTATGATGGAGGGCCACTGCGCCAGGTGGTTGTAGTGTATGGTGTAGGTCCTCGGCGTCAGGTGGCTGTGGTGTATGGCGTATGTCCACGGCGCCAGGTGGTTGTGGTGTATTGTGTAAGTCCAAGGTACCAGGTGGTTGTGGTGTATGGTGTAGGTCCACGGCGCCAGGTGGTTGTGGTGTATGGTGTAGGTCTACAGCATCAGGTGGTTGTGGTGTATAGTTAAGGTCCACAGCACCAGGTGGCTGTGGTGTAAGGTGTAGGTCCACGGTTCCAGGTGGATATGGTGTATGGTGGAGGTCCACGGCCCCAGGTGGTTATGGTGTACGGTGGAGGTCCTAGGTGCCATGTGGTTGTGGTGTATGGTGGATGTTATCGGCGCCAGGTGGTTGTGGTGTATGGCGGAGGTCTACTGCACCAGGTGGTTGTGGTGTATGGTAGAAGTCCACTGTGCCAGGTGGATGTGGGGTATAGTGGAGGTCCACTGCGCCAGGTGGATGTGGTATATGGTGATCCACTGCGCCAGGTGGTTGTGGTGGATGGTGGAGGTCTTCTGCGCCAGGTGGTTGTGGTGTTTGATGGAGGTCCACTTCGCCAGGTGGTTGTGGTGTATGCTGGAGGTCTACTGCGCCATGTGGTTTTGTTTTATGTTGGAGGTCCAATGCGCCAGGTGGTTTTGGTGTATGGTGGATGTCCACTTCGCCAGGTGGTTGTGGTGCTTGGTGGAGGTCCACTTCGCCAGGTGGTTGTGGTGTTTGGTGGAGGTCCACTTCGCCAGGTGGTTGTGGTGTATGCTGCAGGTCTACTGCGCCAGGTGGTTTTGTTGTATGTTGGAGGTCCACTGCACCAGGTGGTTGTGGTGGATGGTGGAGGTCCACGACGAAAGGTGGTTGTGTTGTATAGCGGAGGTTCACGACACCAGGTGGTTGTGGGTATGGTGTATATCTACTGCGGTAGGTGGTTGTGGTATATGGTGGTGGACCACTGCGCCAGGTGGTTGTGGCGTATGGTTTAGGTCCTAGGCGCCAGGTGGTTGTGGTGTATGGTATAGGTCCACTGCACTAGATGGTTGTGGTGTATGGTGTAAGTCCACTGCGCCAGGTGGTTGTGGTGTATGGTGTATGTCCATTGCGCCAGGTGGTTGTGGTGTATGGTGTATGTCCATTGCGCCAGGTGCTTGTGGTGTATGGTGGAGGTCAATTGCGCCAGGTAGTCCTGGTGTATGGTGTAGGTCCACTGCGCCAGGTGATTGTGATGTCTGGTGGAGATCCCTGACGCCAGGTGGTTGTGGTGTATAGGGGAGGTCCACAGCACCAAGTGGTTGTGGTGTATGGTGTAGGTCCACAACACCAGGTGGTTTTGGTGTATGGTGGGGGTCCACTGCACCAGGTGGTTGTAGTGTATGGTATAAGTCCACTGCACTAGATGGTTGTGGTATATGGTGTATCCACTGCACCAGGTGGTTGTGGTGTATGGTGCACGTCCACTGTGTCAGGTGGTTGTGGTGTATGGTGGATGTCCATTGCGCCAGGTGGTTGTGGTGCATGGTGGAGGTCCATTGCTCCAGTTGGTTGTGGTGTCTGGTGGAGGTCCACGACGCTAGGTGGTTGTGGTGTATATTGGAGGTACGCAGCACCGTGGATGTGGTGTATGGTGCAGGTCCACGGCGCCAGGTGGTTGTAGTGCATAGTGGAGGTTCACAGCACCAGGTGGTTGTGGTGTATGGTGTCGGTCCTCAGCACCAGGTGGTTGTGGTGTATGGTATAAGTCCACTGCACTAGATGGTTGTGGTGTATGGTGTAAGTCCACTGCGCCAGGTGGTTGTGGTGTTTGGTGTAGGTCCACTTCGTCAGGTGGTCGTGGTGTATCTTGGAGGTCCATTGCGCCAGGTGGTTGTGGTGTATGGTGGAGGCCCACCGCTCCAGGTTGTTGTGGTGTATGGTATATGTCCTCGGCACCAGGTGGTTTTGGTGTATGGCGTAAGTTCACTGCGCCAGGTGGTTGTGGTATGGTGTAGGTCCAAGGCACCAGGTAGTTCTGGTGTATGGTGTAGGTCCACTGCCCCAGGTGGCTGTGGTGTCTGGTGGAGATCCCTGTGGTGTATAGATTAGGTCCACAGCACCAGGTGGTTGTGGTGTATAGTGGAGGTCCACAGTACCAGGTGGTTGTGGTGTATGGTGTAGGTCCACTGCACCAGGTGGTTGTGGTTTATGGTGTAGGTCCAGGGCACCAGGTTGTTGCGGTGTATGGTATAAGTCCACTGCACTAGATGGTTGGGGTATATGGTGTAAGTCCACTGCACCAGGTGGTTGTGGTGTATTGTGTAGGTCCACTTCGCCTGGTGGTTGTGGTGTTTGGTGTAGGTCTACTGCGCCAGGTGATTGTGGTATTTGGTGCAGGTCCACAGCGGAAGGTGGTTGCGGCGTATGGTGTAGGTCTACTGCGCCAGGTGGTTGTGGTGTATGTAGGCCCACTGTGCTAGGTGGTTGTGGCGTATGGTGTATGATGCAGGTCCACCTCGCCGGGTGGTTATGGTGTATGGTGGAGGTCCACAGCACCAGGTGGTTGTGGTTTATGGTGTAGGTCCACTATGCCAGGTGGTTGTGTTGTATGGTGTAGGTCCACGGCTCCAGGTGGTTGTGGTGTATTGTAGAGTTTTACTTCATCAGGTGGTTGTCGTGTATGGTGTAGGTCCACGGCGCCAGGTGGCTGCGGTGTTTCATGTAGGTCTACGACTCCAGGTGGTTATGGTGTATGGTGGAGGTCCACGGTCCCAGATGGTTATGGTGTACGGTGGAGGTCCTAGGTGCCATGTGGTTGTGGTGTATGGTGGATGTTATCGGCGACAGGTGGTTGTGGTTTATGGTGGATGTCTTCTTCGCCAGGTGGTTGTGGTGTATGGTGGAGGTCTACAGCACAAGATGGTTGTGGTGTATAGTAGAGGTCCACTGCACTAGGTGGAAATGGTGTATAGTGGAGGTCCACTGCGCCAAGTGGTTATCTTGTATGGTGGTAGTCCACTGCGGCAGGTGGTTGTTTAGAGGAGATCCACTTCGCCAAGTGGTTATGGTGTATGTTGGAGGTCTACTGCGCCAGGTGGTTTTGTTGTATGTTGGAGGTCCACTGCGGCAGGTGGTTGTGGTGTATGATGGAGGTCTTCGGCGCCAAGTGGTTGTGGTGTTTGGTGTAGGTCCACTTCGCCATGTGGTTGTGGTGTATGCTGCAGGTCTACTGCGCCAGGTAGTTTTGTTGTATGTTGGAGGTCCACTGCAACAGGTGGTTGTGGTGGATGGTGGAGGTTCACGACCCCAGGTGGTTGTGATGTATAGTGGAGGTTCACAGCACCAGATGGTTGGGGGTATGGTGTATGTCCAAGGCGTCAGGTGGTTGTGGTGTATGGTGGAGAACCACAGCACCAGGTGGTTGTGGTGTATGGCGTATGTTCTAGGCGCCACGTGGTTGTGGTGTATGGCGTACGTCCACGGCGCCAGATAGTTGTGTTGTATGGTAGAGGTCCATTGCGCAAGCTGGTTGTGGCATATGGTGGAGGTTCGCTGCACCAGGTGATTGTGGTGTCTGGTGGAGATCCACGACGTCAGGTGGTTGTGGTGTATGGTGGTGGTCCACAGCACCAGGTGGTTGTGGTGTACGGTGTAGGTCCATGGCACCAGGTGGTTGTGGTGTATGGTGGAGGTCCACTGTGCCAGGCAGTTGTGGTGTATAAGTCCACTGCACTAGATGGTTGTGGTGTATGGTGCAAGTCCACTGTGCCAAGTGGTTGTGGTGTATGGTGAACATTGCGCCAGGTGGTTGTAGTGTATGGTAGAGGTCCATTGCACCAGCTGGTTGTGGTTTGGTGGAGGTTCACTGTGCCAGGTGATTGTGGTGTATGGTGTAGGTCCACTGTGCCACATGGTTATGGTGTATGGTGGAGGTCCATTGCACCAGGTGGTTGTGGTGTATGGTGTAGGCCCACAGTGCCAGGTGGTTGTGGTGATTGGCATAGGTCCATGGTGCCAGGTGGTTGTGGTATATGGTGTAAGTCCAAGGCATCAGGTGGTTGTAGTGTTTGTAGGACCACAACACCAGGTGATTGTGGTGTTTGATGTAGGTCCACTGTGCCAGGTGGTTGCGGTGTTTGGTGTCGGTCTACTGCGCCAGGTGGTTGTGGTGTATGGTGGAGGCCCACTGTGCCAGGTGGTTGTGGTGTTTGGTGCAGGTCCATTGCACCAGCTGGTTGTGGTGTTTGGTGGAGGTTCACTGTGCCAGGTGATTCTAATGTATGGTGTAGGTCCACTGTGCCAGATGGTTATGGTGTATGGTGGATGTCCATTGCACCAGGTGGTTGTGGTGTATGGTTTAGGTCCACAGTGCCAGGTGGTTGTGGTGCATGGCATAGGTCCACGGTGCCAGGTGGTTGTGGTGTATAGTGTATATCCACTAAACCAGGTGGTTGTAGTGTATGGTGTAGGTCCACAGCACCAGGTGGTTGTGATGTATTGTGGAGGTCTACTGCACCAGTTGTTGAGTTGTATGGTGTAGGTCCACGGCGCCAAGTGGTTGTGGTGTTTTGTGTAGGTCCACGGCTCCAGTGGATATGGTGTATGGTGGAGGCCCACGGCCCCAGGTGGTTATGGCATATGGTGAAGGTCCTAGGTGCCATGTGGTTGTGGTGTACAGTGGATGTTGTTAGCAACAGGTGGTTGTGGTTTATGGTGGTTGTCCTCATCGCCAGGTGGCTGTGGAGGCCTATTGCACTTGTATCATCTATAAAGGACCATATGAAACTGTGGCTCATGTTTAGGCTAATCCAGATATAAGAATAAGGAACAGGAGTGCAAGTACAATCCTTGGGGGATTGAGCATGTTACAGTGGAGGTGCTGGACATAGTATGGTTTATATCTAAGTCTTGTTATCTGTTAGTTAAAAAGTTGTGTATCCATCTCCCAATATTTCCGGTTGTTCCCATCTTTCGCATTTCATGTGCTATGACACCATGGTCACATCTGTTATATGCTTTTGCAAAGTCTGTGTAAAGCACATCAGCATTTCTTGTTTTCCAGAGTTCAACAGTCCCATCATGATGGTCAGGCAACTGAGAGAGGCCAGGTCTTCCCACCTGACACCATTTTGTCCTAGGTTATGTAAACTGTTAACTGCCATAAATTCACTCATCTTGCCTCTTGAGAGTTTTTGAAAGATTTTAATGATAAGCGATGTTAATGTTATCGGTCATTAGATTTTTGGGACCGCTTTGCTTCCACCTTTGTGGAGTGGGATGATGTGAATTAGTTTCAGTCTCTCGGAAATAACGCCCGAATCTAGACATTTTCTCCAGAAGATACTTAGTACACGTACTAGAGGTGTCCTGCATTTCTTTATGAAGAGTGATGTTCCTTAAGTCCAGGCCTTAAGCTGAGTGTATGGCCATGTTCTTAAAGACCCTCTTGGAGCCCTGTGTTGAGGTGGTGATATCTGCTGTGTACACCTGGAGGATTACTGTTCAGGAAGAAGTCTGTTGGTCATTTCATGCTCAGAGTATATGCAATAAAATTTAGAGACAACGCTTGAAAGAAATAATGATATGATTGCCTTTTCCAAATCTTGGCTAGATATCAGTAGAGACTTCCTCTTCAAAATACTCAGCTCCAGGTTACACTTTATCTAATGGAGATGGGTAAGTAAAGTAGGCTGTGGTGTCTCGCTCTTTGTTAAAGCCCATTTAAATCTTGTAGTAAAAAAAATGTAGTTGCCATTAAGAGTGTCACCTTCATGTTTGTGGAAACTAAAGATAAACATCATAAGAAAATAACAATGGGACTGATTTGTAGTTCCCCTCACAGACACCTGAGGTAGACAAAAAAATTTTATCATTTGTAATGTACAAGATTCTGTCACAGCGGCAGCTTTTACCATAACATACTGGTAGTTAAATGGGAGGAATTCTTTTCCAGTAACTCTGGGCAGGACTCTGTCTAAAATTGCTCGAAAGTGCCCTAATCCAATAAGTCAAAATGCCTACTCACGATGAGAGCATATTATATTTAGTTCTAAGTACAAATGAGGATCTCTCTAATAATGTTGAAGCTGGAGAAAAGTTTGGTACAAGCAATCAACAACAAATTATGTATAACGTCACTCTCAACACTGCATGTAATGTTGGTTAACATGACAGTTGAAAAAAACCATCCTGTCTTAAACATGTATATTTTAATGATCTTTGCATTTTTCTTGACAGGCAAACCTGGGATGATATGTTCAGTGAAAATGACATGAACGTTGCTTGGAAAAGCTTCAGTAAAGCTTTCAAAGCAGTAGAGGGAACACAAGTGTCAATGCGCAGTAGGCAGTCTATTTCTAAAAAAAAAAAAAAAATTGTGGAACTTTGAATAAAAATGCATATGAAGTGAATATTGCTAAATATAACAAAAAAAAAAAACCTTATGAGTTTTACAGCAAAGTTAGAAGCAAGAGTCATTACCAAGTCAATTGATCCAATAATTATGGAAATCAGTGACTTCATTCAAGACAAAGAACCCATAGCAAAAGCCTTAAATGATTCTTTTTTTCATCTGTATCTATGATTGAATCCAGTTTACTTGACAGAGAGAAGAACATTCTTCAATAAATTGACATAAAAGCTGAAGACATATAGACATCAATAAATGGAATGAAAAATCATTAAAATGGCAGTGTCTGGTAAATTTTATCTAAGGACAATGTTAGAGGTGAAAAATGAGATAGTGTTAAGCCCTTGACAGCACTTTTCAACAAGTCACCTGCTACAGAAAAAGTTTCAGATGAATGGAAGTTTCCTATTGTAACAAAAATATTCAAAAAAGGAAATAAGTCACTACCCAGAAATCATTATCCAATCAGTGTTTTTGGAAAATTTATGGAAACAATAATTTAAAATATAATTGTAAACCATTTAGAGGACCTACCTATTTATACTTATCTTTGATGCCTGTTCCCTTTGGGAACTCCCTCGAGGGTGTGGCCATGGCAAAAGAGTTCCCATAATTGGTGGACTACAGTGCTGCTGCTTGGCTATTTGGCTACAGGCAGTGGGTAACTCTAGCACAGTGTTTTCAGAGGCTCATACCGAATGTTCCCACCAATTACTAATACCTAATTGTTCCAACCTACTGCTTTTACCTAATGCTCCCAGTTAATATTCTCACCTACTACTTTTACATGACTGAGGTCCCTGAGGATTTGCATGTATAATGCCATTGTATATGAGCAAGCGTTCAAACTACAGGAATTTAAGTTTGTTGTGTGTACCAGGTACATTTTAAAGGAAAGAGATTAATTGAAAGAGTAAAGGTATTTACACAGCCTCAGACAGGGGAGCAACTATATGATTTGAGGTGGTAGAAGATGCATGAATAGGGTGTTTGCTTTAAAGAATGTATATGAGAAATGCTTAGAGATAAGAAATGATTTGTAAGTGTCATTTATGAAACTGGAGAAAGCATATGATAGCACTGATAGAGGCCTTGTGGAAGGTCTTATGAATATATGGTGTGGGAGAAGCTCCTTGAAGCAGCAAGAAGTATTCATCGTGTGTGTAAGGCATGCAGAGGAGTAGGAGGAGAGGTTCCAAGTAAAGGTTGGTCTGCTGCAGAGGTGTGTAATGTCACCTTGGCTGTTTGATTTGTTTATGGATGAGGTGGTGAGGAAAGTAAATGCAAGAGTAGTGGAAAGTGGGACAAGTATATGTAGGGGTGAGAGACCCAAGGAAATAAGTCGCTTGTTTGCTTACTACAAAGCACTGGAGGCAGACACGTGAGAAACTGCAGAAGTTGGGTGACTGATTTTGGAAAAGTGTGAGAAATGAGGAAGTTGAGACTAGATGAAAATAAAAGCACGGTTATTATGCTTAGCAGGGCAGAGTGACAAGTTAGTTGGGGTTTGAATTTGAATCGATAAAATTTTGAAGAAGTGAGGTGTTTTAGATGCCTGGGAATGGATAGGGCAACATGTGGAACCACAGAAGGGGAAATGAGTCATAGAGTGGGTGCTGGGGTGATTAAAGAATGTGGGAGAGAGAGGTTGTTATCTGGGAAGGTGAAAATTGGCATATTTGAAAGGTTTGGTAGTCCTAACAATGTTGTACAGATGCAAGGCATGGGTTATAAATGAGGGTGTGCAGAGGAGGATGGATGTGTTCTATCATCTGTATCTCTGATGCCTATTCCCTCCTGGAACTCCCTCTAATAGGTCACCACAGCAACAGAGAATCCATAAATGGTGAAATTCAGTGCCACATCTTAGCCTTTAATGCCTCCCTTTACAGGCCACTGGCAGAGTGAAACTCTAGCAGTGTTTACAGAGATTCCTACCTAATGTTCATAGATAACTTCTACCTAATGCTCCTGCCTAAGTTCCTACCTACTTCTTTTATCTGTTGCTCCCAACATTTTGCCAAAAGGCAGGGCTAGTGCATAGTACTCTCCACTGGAAAATCTATGAGTTATGAAGAATGAGCTGTGTGAGTAAAGTGTTGTGAAGTGATATGTGTGAAAAAGAGAAATATTGTAGGTATATGGACACAATGCCAGTATACCACCTGTGTGTGACAGCAAGGAAAGACAGCTACCCGGGTCAGAAGAGGGCAATTTGACAATCACTATGCAACTGTCAATAACTTTTCTGATAGGTGTTGGAAATGAATTGTTTGAGGACATGTGGTGTGAGGTAGTTTGATTGAGTAAGCGACAACAGGGTAACAGGGAAGTGTAGTAACAATTAGAGTGGGGTTGAGAGAGCTGAGGAGGGTGTGCTAAATAGTTTGGATATATGGAAAGAATGCATGAAGAGAGGTTGACAAAGAAAATATATGTGTCAGAAGTGGAGGGAGCAAGAAGTGGGAAACGAAATTGGACATGGAAGGATGGAATCAAACAGATTTTGAGTGATCAGGGCCTGATCGTGCAGGAAGGTGAAAGAAATGCACAAGATAAGAGTGAATTGGAAAGATGTGATATACAGGGGTCGAAGTGCTGTCAATGGACTGGACCAGGGCATATGAAGTGGTTGGGGGACACCATGGAAAGGTCTGTGGGGCCTGATTTTGGATAGGGGACTGTGGTGTAGATGCAATGCACATGACAGCAAGAGAACAGAGGAGACAAAATGAGACCTTTCTTTGTTCCTGGTGCTACCTTGCTCATGTGGGAAATGGCAAAAAAAAAAAATGAAATTTTTTTTCAAATATCTGTATGTTCTCTGCACTGACAACATCAGTTCATTCCAACTGCCCACCACTCATACTATAAAAGTACTTCTTTACATCCTTTTTTAACTTTCTAGCTTAATTTCACATGTTCTCTGGTTGTTCTAATCCCCCCTCCTTTCAAAGAAATTATCAAGGTCTATGTCATCAATCTGTGTATGTAAGATGCATCAAAACCATGCTAAATATTCAGTAGCAGACTACTTATCACAGTACCTGCTCAGTCTTAGTTATGTAAATCCCTAGTAGCAATCAAAACAGCACTTCTCAACTTACATTACCCACCAAATGAATGAAGAGCTGCCAGCAGACACAAATGTTCAGCAAATAAACATGATTTCTGGAGTGAATGGCATAAAAAATCCTTCTCACTCTCAGCTCAAGAATTGTAAAGGTTAAGTAAACACATCAACTGGATCATAAAGTTTGTATCTGCAACAGCAATTTTTCTTACAATACTGAACACATTTCACATTTAGATGAATGATTACTGCAAGAGTAACATGTCCCTACCCAATATTTCAGTGATATGAAACATTTTTTACATACTGTCTTATAATACAAAAATACAAAAAATAACCTCTCAGTATAATATCTTAAAAGCTCATGAAGATGTAAAATATGCATAAAAAGGTTGTATTTCTTTGATACACTCAAGTTAATCTACACATCCACAGAGTTGCCTACCCCTTCTATTGGAAAACAGTAATAGCCAGAAGAAAAAGGTTTGCTGGAACCTTTCATTAAACAGAAGGTAGTCTCATTTAAGCATACATAAAACAACACACTTAGATTGAAATTCAGGCTTTTCCCAACTTTGTGCATTCTCCTGAGGTAATATACTTGTTCAGTATATTCAAAGAAATAAAAACTATATAGCACAGTAGATGTAATCTAGTCTTTGGAATTTCTCTATTTCCATGTTTTAGTAAGGGAAATACACATTAATTTCATGCAGCATATTTACTGCATTCTTGAGATAAAATCTCCTCAATATGAAGACAAAATCTCATCACATTTTCAATACAATGTCATCAGGTATATACCGATTAAGACCATGTATGTATATATCATAAAGGTTAAAATCTTCATATATGATGCACAATCATGTTGTGGCACTTCAAAGGGAAATTTGCATCCTCCTAAACAAAGTATATATAAGTGGTGATATCTGGCCTTTATCATTCACTCTGGTGTATCTACAAACTTTATCAATACCTTCAGGTCATCAGACAGTTTACTGTCATCTCTTTTATATCACTCTCGAAGATATGGGACCATATATCCAATGTGAGTGTGCACGATGTTAGAATCATATTGAGCACCTAAAGAAAAGCGTTCTAGATTTTTGACTGGTTTTTATAAATAGCCATTGATAGCCTCATGACCCTGACAGCTGACAGGCCTAAAGCCAAAACAACCAGCCAATCATCATTTCACTCCTTAAAATATGCCTCTTTTTTTCCTTCATATAAGTTTATTCACATGATTGGCTTTCCAAAATTAAGTATCAAGACATAACTGAATCCCATATAACTATATCCCTTCCTATCTAAAATAAGGGTGAAACAAATTAATTCAAAATTTTTTTGAAGAACTGGGATCTCCAAACCTAATCCCATGAGGTGGCAAATGGCATTGATGCCTTGCTACCCTTCATACAGTTCAAAGATGACTAACCTTGTTGGTAAAAGTGCTAGTGAAAAAACAAAACTCACAAACTTACCAACACTAACCCCATACCCATGTAGATGGGATGGATTAAGTGCATACAGACCACTAATTTTTGTGTAAATAATTTGTGCAGTTGAATATTTTGAAGACCTCCAACCCCAATCTTGCATGCCAAGGACACTTACTTTTCCAGGTTAGATTTCTAGCTATGAATAATACTTGAAAATTACCTTATGATCAAGATCCCATCAAAGGTTAGTAAAAATAAAAATAAAAAACATAAGAAAAAAAAATTGAAGATTTATCATATTCTTTGCAATCAAAAAATATCTTTTTAGTAACAACTGATTCTTTCACTATAACTGTTGTTTCTAGTTTTATTCATCAGGATCCTTTAGCTACGTCAACAAGTAGAAGTGAAAAATGTAGTTGCTAGAAGCAATGCCAAGAGGAGTTAAGATTATAACAGCTGAAATGAGCCACAATTATCTAAAGAAAATTTTCTACATTCAAATGACTTATGAAAATGAATAGACTCTTACTGCCAAATTATAGGAATCTACAGAAAATCAGAGGATCATATCTTAATCACTAATACAGTTAGCCTTGAGTCAAAACTGTATGGAATGGCAACTCTGCACCTACGATGTATACACTTACAATAGACTTATAATGGAAAAGGAGATTTTATCAAGTGGAAAATCTTGTATGTTCTCGACACAAGAGAACTACCAAAGTTTGTATGCAACTGTTACAAGCTTTTTGTGCTTTTGAGCACATCTTTTGCTAATGGCCCCTTCAACATAACACAGATGAATTTATGCAAATCGTACTAATGAAATGATGCAAGTATATGAAGGACCAAAAAGCTGTGAATGTCATCCATGATTCAAATCACTCCATGGATCCACATATGTAAACTGAAGTGGTGTTACCACCTTCCAATTTTTCTTACCAACTGATCACAAACATTTTCATTAATTCTACACCTAACCACATTGCTATCAACATCCATACCCTTGGCACCATACTGCTGTGATCTTATTCTGTCCAAACAACCTTCATACTTGTATATCCACACCTGTGGATTGTCCAAAATCAACACCTGTGGGCCATTACATTGACAATCCCACATCTTCTGCTACAAACTGCAATATTCACTTTTACTAATTCCAAGACATGGACAAAACCACACTTGGTCCATAAGGTTAAAAACACATCCACAATGGCAATATGTCACTATTAAACAGACATACTAAATACATGTACCAATACAGAACTCTACAAAACTACTCAAGCATTACTTGTCTCACTATATCGCACCTTCTAAATGCTAGATTATTGTACAGCACAAAAATAGTCTGTGACATCACTTTATATTATGTCAGGTCTAAAAGTTATATTTCAAAAAACAACTGCAACAAAAATCAAAGTAATAGCTACAATTTTATGGTCATATATCATTTGTTTGTACACAAAATGATATGTATATAATCTTAACTAATCATACAACCTAAAGACCCCTTTTATGTAAAACCTGCAGCTTCAAGGATATCCTTCAATTAGCAGCAGGGAAATTATGCACTCTTTTGAAAAGAATAGTCCCTAGACAAGACTGTTCTTTGTTTCATCTAATAACAATGATACAATCTCACCAAAGGTAGCTTTTCACTAAGAGTAATAACATGCTGATGGTGTCTTTTAACACTTTCTTAACCCCTGACTGAAACACATCTAACTGCACCCCGCAACAACCCTGAGAGACCAACTATATCCACTTAACAAGACCCCGTCTAAACTAGGTATCACATACTGGTTTCAGAAGTGGTAGAGGATGTGTGGATCAGTTGTTTGCTTTGAAGAATGTATGTGAGAAATACTTAGAAAAACAAATGGATTTCTATGTAGCATTTATGGATCTGGAGAAGGCATATGATAGAGTTGATAGAGATGCTCTGTGGAAGGTACTAAGAATATATGGTGTGGGAGGCAAGTTGTTAGAAGCAGTGAAAAGTTTTTATCGAGGATGTAAGGCATGTGTACGTGTAGGAAGAGAGGAAAGTGATTGGTTCTCGGTGAATGTAGGTTTGCGGCAGGGGTGTGTGATGTCTCCATGGTTGTTTAATTTGTTTATGGATGGGGTTGTTAGGGAGGTGAATGCAAGAGTTTTGGAAAGAGGGGCAAGTATGCAGTCTGTTGGGGATGAGAGAGCTTGAGAAGTGAGTCAGTTGTTGTTCGCTGATGATACAGTGCTGGTGGCTGATTCATGGGAGAAACTGCAGAAGCTGGTGACTGAGTTTGGTAAAGCGTGTGAAAGAAGAAAGTTAAGAGTAAATGTGAATAAGAGCAAGGTTATTACGTACAGTTGGGTTGAGGGTCAAGTCAATTGGGAGGTAAGTTTGAATGGAGAAAAACTGGAGGAAGTAAAGTGTTTTAGATATCTGGGAGTGGATCTGGCAGCGGATGGAACCATGGAAGAGGAAGTGAATCATAGGGTGGGGGAGGGGCGAAAATCCTGGGAGCCTTGAAGAATGTTTGGAAGTCGAGAACATTATCTCGGAAAGCAAAAATGGGTATGTTTGAAGGAGGTGGTTCCAACAATGTTGTATGATTGCGAGGTGTGGGCTATGGATAGAGTTGTGCACAGGAGGGTGGATGTGCTGGAAATGAGATGTTTGAAGACAATATGTGGTGTGAGGTGGTTTGATCGAGTAAGTAATGTAAGGGTAAGAGAGATGTGTGGAAATAAAAAGAGCGTGGTTGAGAGAGCAGAAGAGGGTGTTTTGAAATGGTTTGGGCACATGGAGAGAATGAGTGAGGAAAGATTGACAAAGAGGATATATGTGTCGGAGGTGGAGGGAACGAGAAGTGGGAGACCAAATTGGAGGTGGAAAGATGGAGTGAAAAAGATTTTGAGTGATCGGGGCCTGAACATGAAGGAGGGTGAAAGGCGGGCAAGGAATAGAGTGAATTGGATCAATGTGGTATATCGGGGTCAACGTGCTGTCAATGGATTGAATCAGGGCATGTGAAGCATCTGGGGTAAACTATGGAAAGTTCTGTGGGGCCTGGATGTGGAAACGGAGCTGTGGTCTCGGGCATTATTTCATGACAGCTAGAGACTGAGTGTGAACGAATGGGGCCTTTGTTGTCTTTTCCTAGCACTACCGCACACATATAAGGGGGGAGGGGGTTGTTATTTCATGTGTGGCGGGGTGGCGATGGGAATGAATAAAGGCAGACAGTATGAATTATGTACATGTGTATATATGTATATGTCTGTGTGTGTATATATATATGTATATGATGAGATGTATAGGTATGTATATGTGTGTGTGTGGACGTGTATGTATATACATGTGTGTGGGTGGGTTGGGCCATTCTTTCGTCTGTTTCCTTCCGCTACCTCGCTAACGCAGGAGACAGCGACAAAGCAAAATAAATAAATAATAATAAATAAATAATATGGAGTCCCTCTGGGAAGAGATCTTTCTCCAACCCTCTCCAGTCTTTTCCTTCACAATTTCCCATCACCTCCTGCCGGTCACAATGAAAAAGTCCTCTCATATGCAGATGAATTCAAAATAAAATTATAGCACTTTCACAATATTCAAGCAATGATAAACAAGAAGCACTAAATCATGCAATTAAAACAATGGTCCATCCTAAACAGAATGTCTGCATACGCAGAGAAATCCACTGCCTCACTCTTAACCTGAGACAATCATGAATCCATCTGTCTATATCTCTGATGCCCATTCCCTATGGGAACTCCCTCATGGGGGTGGCCACAGCAAAAAAGTCTCCATAACTGGCGAGCTTCAATGTTGCTTCATAGCCTTCAGTGTCACCCTTAACAGGCCACTGACTCAAGGCAACTCCAGCTCGCGTTTCCAGAGGCTCCTACCTAATATTCCTGCCTTATGTTCCAGCCGACTACTTCTTATTAATGCTCCCACTTAAATATTAGTACCAACTTCTTCTATTAATGTTCCTTCCAACTACTTCCATCTATAGCTCCTACCATTTTGCCAAAAGGCAGGGCTTTCTTCTATCAGCTTGTTAATACTCTGCATACACATCTTATATTCTTCCCTCCTCCTATGATGAACATCCACTGGTCCATTCCTTTCAAGCAGTCTGCCATATGCCTTCTGCTTTTCCGGAGCATTTCTAGTCTCATCCATCCATCATGCATTTCCCCTTTTATATCTCACAATCATCGTAACCAGCTACTTATTCTAAAACTTTTAAGTCTTCCTCAAAACATTTTCAGCACCTCATTCACATGTGACTGTATCCCTACATTTACTGCACTTCCATCTAAACTCTGTCACTCTTCTTTCATACGCCTTGCATTCTATCTTTCTATCTGATTTATCTTCTCACTTGCCAACACTTTTACCTTTCAATTCTTACTTACAAATACATCCACTTCTCCCTGATCCTCACCTCCACAACAGATGCAAAATGACCAGAATCTCCAAAAAATCCTCTCATATTTCTTGCATCCAGCAAAACCTTTCTCAACCTTTCATCCACTGCCACATAGTCTATCAGACCCTTTCATTCTTCCCATTCACCATTTCTCATCCACATAAATCTATGAATCGTGCTAAAAAATAAAAGGTGTCAGCAAGGAATAAATCCTTCTTAGCAAAGACAATAAACAAGATAATGTACTTTCTCATATGCTTCAGGCACTCCCATTTACCAACTATCTCACCAATTTCATCATATCCTACCTTTGCATTCATATCACCCATCTACTTCTTAAACCCATCTATACAGTTGTTCAAATATCTCCAGAAACCCTACACTTCATTCCTACCTCACACAGTCTTCATATTCACAGGCACACACACACACACACACACACACACACACATAACCCATGAAAATTTTGCAATTTCTATCTTTCCTTTCACCCACACTTTTCTTGATCCATTCCATGCAAGCAGTGTAACACTCTCCCATACTTTCATTGACAGCACAACTACACATTTTTCACTGTTCCCTAATAAATTTAATTCGTTCATTCCTGTCCATACCACTCCTCCTTGAACGCTCTTCCAAACTTGCATTCGTTATTTCCATTTTCACACCATACACACTACCCAAAGATGCAAGTTTTCCCAATCCCAGAAAATCCAAACTACAACTATTTAAATTTCTCCACAAGCTCCCTCCTTGTACTCTCACCAGTTATCCCATTAACATTCAGGGCCATCTCCCTCAATCGCTCATCCCTCTACTCTATGGGATAACTGTAGGACTCCAGTGCTGCTTCCTAACTTTTAGTGCCTCACCCTTGACGGGCCAATGGCAGAGGGCAACTCTAGTGCAGTGTTTCCCAGAGGCTGCAGGCTTCTCAGATTGTCCAAGCTGAACCCTCCTCTTAGCCTGCATGGTCCACCATTCATACTCAACAATGCTATCACCTATACTATATATCACAAATGATATTTACTCATCACACCATAAACTAACCTGCCTCAAAACACTGATACACCAGTTCAGGACAAGAAAAGGAATCCCTCTATATCTTTTAAGAACAATTCACCTGCTCTACTCTAAGCTACATCTTACCTACCTGGTCATAAATCCGATAATAATAAATATAACAAAGCAACAACCACATAAAACTGAGCTTTTACTAAGAACAATCACTGACTGCCTAATACCCATAAACATTTATGAAAAAAAATGCTTCCAATACAATCTCACTTTAACATGTTTGGTAAGTATAACTTAAATCATCCAGTAAGTGATTACACTGAGACCAAAAAGCCACCTTCAGTCAAACTTTATCATCATCTATCTATTTATCTATCTATATCTCTGATGCCCATTCCCTCCAGGAACTCCTATCAATGGGGTAACCACAGCAAAAAAATTCAACTTATCCTGGTCCTTACATGCCTCCCTCACATACACTATTCCATGCATTCTTCCACCATTTCTCTCCCTTCCTCTAATTGTCAATGAAATGAAAAGGAGTATAATGTCATAAAAAACCTTCTCATTCCAAATGCATTGTCATTTCCCTGCTCTTGCATTAACACAGTCTCAAAGCTACAGGAACCCTATAAAATGGGTCATGGGTTGTAAAATCATAATAATGATAATAATAATTTACACACACACACAAACTCATATATATATATATATATACATATATATATATATATATATATATATATATATATATATATATATATATATATATATATATATATATATATCTTTTTCTTTCTTTTAAACTATTCGCCATTTCCCGCGTTAGCGAGGTAGCGTTTAAGAACAGAGGACTGGGCCTTTGTGGAATATCCTCACCTGGCCCCCCCTCTGTTCCTTCTTTTGGAAAATTAAAAAAAAAAAAAAATGAGAGGGGATGATTTCCAGCCTCCCGCTCCCAAATATATATAGGGTGGGGGAGGGGGCGAAAATTCTGGGGGCCTTGAAGAATGTGTGGAAGTCGAGAACATTATCTCGGAAAGCAAAAATGGGTATGTTTGAAGGAATAGTGGTTCCAACAATGTTGTATGGTTGCGAGGCGTGGGCTATGGATAGAGTTGTGCGCAGGAGGATGGATGTGCTGGAAATGAGATGTTTGAGGACAATGTGTGGTGTGAGGTGGTTTGATCGAGTGAGTAACGTAAGGGTAAGAGAGATGTGTGGAAATAAAAAGAGCGTGGTTGAGAGAGCAGAAGAAGGTGTTTTGAAGTGGTTTGGGCACATGGAGAGGATGAGTGAGGAAAGATTGACCAAGAGGATATATGTGTCGGAGGTGGAGGGAACGAGGAGAAGAGGGAGACCAAATTGGAGGTGGAAAGATGGAGTGAAAAAGATTTTGTGTGATCGGGGCCTGAACATGCAGGAGGGTGAAAGGAGGGCAAGGAATAGAGTGAATTGGAGCGATGCGGTATACCGGGGTTGACGTGCTGTCAGTGGAGTGAATCAAGGCATGTGAAGCGTCTGGGGTAAACCATGGAAAGCTGTGTAGGTATGTATATTTGCGTGTGTGGACGTGTGTATGTACATGTGTATGGGGGGGGGGTTGGGCCATTTCTTTCGTCTGTTTCCTTGCGCTACCTCGCAAACGCGGAAGACAGCAACAAAGTATAAAAAAAAAAAAAAAAAAAAAAAAAATATATATATATATATATATATATGTATATATATATATATATATATATATATATATATATATATATATATATATATATATATATATATATATATATATTTTTTTTTTTCATACTATTCGCTATTTCCCGCAATAGCGAGGTAGCGTTAAGAACAGAGGACTGGGCCTTTGAGGGAATATCCTCACCTGGACCTCTTCTCTGTTCCTTCTTTTGGAAAAAAAAAAAAAAAAAAAAAAAAAAAAAAACGAGAGGTGAGGATTTCCAGCCCCCCGCTCCCTTCCCTTTTAGTCACCTTCTACGACACGCAGGGAATACGTGGGAAGTATTCTTTCTCCCCTATCCCCAGGGATCATATATATATATATATATATATATATATATATATATATATATATATATATATATATATATTAAAATAAAAAAAACATATATATATGAGTCAGTTGTTGTTCGCTGATGATACAGCGCTGGTGGCTGATTCATGTGAGAAACTGCAGAAGTTGGTGACTGAGTTTGGAAAAGTGTGTGGAAGAAGAAAGTTAAGAGTAAATGTGAATAAGAGCAAGATTATTAGGTACAGTAGGGTTGAGGGTCAAGTCAATTGGGAGGTGAGTTTGAATGGAGAAAAACTGGAGGAAGTGAAGTGTTTTAGATATCTGGGAGTGGATCTGGCAGCGGATGGAACCATGGAAGCGGAAGTGGATCATAGGGTGGGGGAGGGGGCAAAAATCCTGGGGGCCTTGAAGAATGTGTGGAAGTCGAGAACATTATCTCGGAAAGCAAAAATGGGTATGTTTGAAGGAATAGTGGTTCCAACAATGTTGTATGGTTGCGGGGCGTGGGCTATGGATAGAGTTGTGCGCAGGAGGATGGATGTGCTGGAAATGAGATGTTTGAGGACAATGTGTGGTGTGAGGTGGTTTGATCGAGTGAGTAACGTAAGGGTAAGAGAGATGTGGGGAAATAAAAAGAGCGTGGTTGAGAGAGCAGAAGAGGGTGTTTTGAAGTGGTTTGGGCACATGGAGAGGATGAGTGAGGAAAGATTGACCAAGAGGATATATGTGTCGGAGGTGGAGGGAACAAGGAGAAGAGGGAGACCAAATTGGAGGTGGAAAGATGGAGTGAAAAAGATTTTGTGTGATCGGGGCCTGAACATGCAGGAAGGTGAAAGGAGGGCAAGGAATAGAGTGAATTGGAGCGATGTGGTATACCAGGGTTGACGTGCTGTCAGTGGATTGAAGCAAGGCATGTGAAGCATCTGGGGTAAACCATGGAAAGCTGTGTAGGTATGTATATTTGCGTGTGTGGACGTATGTATATACATGTGTATGGGGGGGGGGTTGGGCCATATATATATATATATATATATATTACTTACTCCCCTATCCCTGGGGATAGGGGAGAAAGAATACTTCTCACGTATTCCCTGCGTGTTGTAGAAGGCGACTAAAAGGGGAGGGAGCGGGTGGCTGGAAATCCTCCCCTTTCTTGTTTTTTTTTTAATTTTCCAAAAGAAGGAACAGAGAAGGGGGTCAGGTGAGGATATTCCCTCTAAGGCTCAGTTCTCTGTTCTTAACGCTACCTCGCTAACGCGGGAAATGGCAAATAGTATGAAAAAAAAAAAAATATTACTTTTCATTGAGGTATATTACAGAAAGTGCATGAAACCATCTGGCATCGCCAATAGGTTAAAAAAAATCATTTATGTGATAATAATTTTGTTTAGATTCAATGCTTTTCATTTCTCTAGATATGCATGTATAAAAAGGATATACAAGATGTCAAATGAAAGGTATTTTGTCTTCACCCAATGCAAAATATGTATAAAGCTTTCCATTAAAAAGTACCTGAGGTAATCCAAATAGATAATAACTGAATTTGCTATAACACAAAACAGCTTTTCTGGTTGTTATAATGCTCCACCACAGTGCATCCTCACTTAAAAGTATAACATTAGTTGTTTAAACAGTACATGTATCAAGCATGTGCAAATTTATGGATTTTGGTCAAAACGTTGGAGCCAATCAACGTGCTCATGATGCCAGGGGAATAATCACCACAGACACATCGTGTCATCGTGCCATTTAATTGAAAATCTTAAGCGACTTCACAATGTAATGAGTTAATATTGGAGTGATGAATATTCTGACAGAATGCATGGGAATGATGTACTTTATCATACTGATCACAAATCTTGCACACAACCTAAATGATCCAATATAAAACTTAAATAAATAAAAATAATACTTCTCTACAAAAGTTAATTCTGGAAACATCCACAGCTCATAACCAGGTTAAAACACCTGGAATATAATAGAATCTAAACCTAAGTACACTGTACACAATTAAATACAAAAATTCATAACATTTCTACATGCAATATGCCTAATCTCACTATACAACATGGCGACTTGGCATATCATTTCATTTTAATTTTCAAAATTTCAAACAAACCACATCTAAAATGACATTTGCAAATTTTGCTATATCATAATCATCTTTTACTTGAATTCCCTTACATAATTATATGTCATTCCATGGAAAAATCTGTTACAGTATGAAAATATATTTCACATTAAAATGGATACTTTTAAAAATATAATCTCTTTTTATGATGACAAACAGCACTGCTTTTCAATGAAACATAAACTGAAGCACAAGGACAAAATATTTAAAGAAATGTTGTACTGTAGTATAATCATGAAAATATGCAAACAACAAAGCATCCATAAAAACTAAATAAAGATTTAATCTAATTACTGCAAATCTTACACACTGTCTTCATGAAGCAAACATAGAGACTAAAATTTGTAGGTTAATCAACGTATAAAAAAATTACAACTGTTCACATGGCATATCAAATGCAGCTTATTGAACATTTCAAAGCAGTGCTAGATGTAATTTGCCTTTAACTTCAGAAAGTCAGGTATCAAACGTGAACTTGCTTGCTGACATTTAAAAGATCATAAATCCTAATTTAGGCCTGATATAAAAGCAGTAAAACATGACATACCAACTTGAACAGATGGCTATCAGTAGCCAGTCTAAACATTAATGACTATCAGTAACCATTCTACAAACCATTCCAATCCTGGCTACTCACTACCAGTGACAGTGAACAAGATCATCAGTTACAATATCCAAATCAAACAGCTATCATATGGCAATATCTAGATTTCCATAAATGCCAAACTGAATTAAACATCCCATCAGAAGAATAGGATATAATTTTCTAAAGATGATGTTTTACATGAATTCATTTTCCAGCACTTGACAGATTAAATAAAAAAAGATTAAAACTGCTACCATATTAGTCACTACAACCAAGATACTGAGGCTTCTTGTAGACTACTGTACACTGCTACCACACAGCACCAAAAGGGGTTTCACTCAAACCAAAACTATTATTGTGCCATTAAATAATACACATATCATTTTTCTACTTGATGGTTAATTATCTACTGATAATATTGCATGATACACATGTAGTATTCTTTACCACTTAATACAACCCTGATTTCTGGAAAATTGTACATCAGTTGTAAGAATACAAATTTGAAACACTGTCATTCCAGTGTGAGAGAGAAATCACACTTAATATTTCTGAATCTTGCTTCTGTTTTCTATTTTTTAAGAATATAGCATACTAAATACAGGGCCAAAGGGGATCTTCTCATGAGACTGATAAGTAACCATCTTGTTCAATCAAATTATAAATGGTATCTTTTCAATCTACTTACTTCTAATCCTCAAATATATATGTGCAAATACATCTACATAAACTAATCTGCATTGCATTTCAAATGTAATTAAACAGGGTAAATAAAAGAGGGACATTCCATCCATTCAGTCTATGATTCCAGTGCCTACAAACATGGCCAGGATATCCTCAATTTCTATATTCATTTCAAAAGAGAAAGCTTTCACTTTAATGAAATTCTAGGCAGTTGTTGAAATGCAAACCATTTCTTCCTTCATCCATTTACTTTGATATGAATCACATGTCTATTGTGTAGCAGAACAATTACCACCCAAGGAATTGCCCTGTCCCTGATGTTTATGAAGAGAATTGGTGCTAAAAGGACGAATAAACATAGCTGAGTGAACTTGTGAGGACCAATCATGCGTCTGGACAGGAGTTGAGTATTGTCGCTGACATGTTTTGTTGTACACTGGAAGTAGTTCATTAGCTTCACTTGACAAGGCCTAAAAAAAAAGAAATATATATACATATTTATATATATATATATATATATATATCTTAAATTACAAAGGAATAAGTTTGTGGAGTATTCCTGGGAAATTATATGGGAGGGTACTGATTGAGAGGGTGAAAGCATGTACAGAGCATCAGATTGGGGAAGAGCTGTGTGATTTCAGAAGTGGATGTGTGGATTAGGTGTTTCCTTTGAAGAATGTATGTGAGAAATACTTAGAAAAACATATGGTTTTGTATATAGCATTTATGGATCTGGAGAGGGTATATGAAAGAGTTGACAGAGATGCTCTGTGGAAGGTATTAAGAGTGTATGGTGTGGGAGGCAAGTTGCTGGAATCAGTGAAAAGTTTTTATCGAGGATGTAAGGCATGTGTATGAGTAGTAAGAGAGGAAAATGATTGGTTCTCGGTGAATGTAGGTTTGCAGAAGGGGTGCATGATATCTCCATGGTTGTTAAATTTGTTTATGGATGGGGTGGTTAAGGAGGAAAATACAAAAGTTTTGGAGAGAGGGGCAAGTATGAAGTCTGTTCTGGATATGAGGGCTTGGGAAGTGAGTCAGTTGTCGTTCACTGATGATACAGTGCTGGTGGCTGATTCAGGTGAGAAACTGCAGACGATAGTGACTAAGTTTCGTAAAGAGTATGAAAGAAGAATACTGAGAGTAAATGTATATAAGAGCAAGGCAACTAGATACAGTAGGGTTGAGGGACAAGTCAATTAGGAGGTAAGTTGGAATGGAGAAAAACTGGAGGAAGTGAAGTGTTTTAGATATCTGGAAGTGGATTTGGAAGCACATGGAATCATGGAAGCGAAAGTGATTCAAGGGGTGGGGAAGGGGGGCGAAAGTTCTGGGAGCATAGAAAAATGTGTGGAAGATGAGAATATTATCTCGGAAAGCAAAATCGAGTATGTTTAAAGGAATAGTGGTTCCAACAATGTTATATAGTTGCGAGGCATGGGCTATAAATAAATTTGTGCGGAGGAGGGTGGATGTGTTGGAAATGAGATGTTTGAGGACAATATGTGGTGTGAGGTGGTTTGATCAAGTAAGTAAAGAAAGGGTAAGAGAGATGTGTGATAATAAAAAGAGTGTGGTTGACAGAGCAGAAGAGGGTGTATTGAAATGGTTTGGTCACATGGAGAGAATGAGTGAAGAAAGACTGACAAAGAGGATATATGTCAGAGGTAGAGGGAACAACGAGAAGTGGGAGACCAAATTGGAGGTGGAAGGATGGAGTGAAAAAGATTTTGAGCGATTGGGGCTGAACATGCAGGAGGGTGAAAGGCATGAAAGGAATAGAATGAATTGGAACGATGTGGTATACCAGGGTTGACGTACTGTCAATGGACTGAACCCAGGCATGTGAAGCATCTGGGGTAAACCATGGAAAGTTTTATGGGGCCTGGAAGTAGAAAGGAGCTGTGGTTTCGGTGCATTATACATGACAGCTAGAGACTGAGTGTAAACGAATGTGGCCTTTGTTGCCTTTTCCTAGCGCTAACCCACGCACATGCGGGGGGAGGGGGTTCTCCTTTTCATGTGTGGCTAGGTGGCGACAGGAATGAATAAAGGCAGCAAGTATAAATTATGTATATGTGTACATATGTTATTTATTGATATTTATTTTGCTTTGTCGCTGTTTCCAGCGTTAGCGAGGTAGCGTAAGGAAACAGACGAAAGAATGGCCCAACCCACCCACATACACATGTATATACATACACGTCCACACACGCAAACATACATACCTATACATCTCAACGTATACATATATATCCACACACAGAAATATGCATATATACACATGTACATAATTCATACTGTCTGCCTTTATTCATTCCCATTGCCACCTCACCACACATGAAATAACAACCCCCTCCCCCTCATGTGTACGAGGTAGCACTAGGAAAAGACAACAAAGGCCCCATTCGTTCACTCAGTCTCTAGCTGTCATGTAATAACGCACCGAAACCACAGCTCCCTTTCCACATCCAGGCCCCACAAAACTTTCCATTGTTTACCCCAGACGCTTCACAGGCCCTGGTTCAATCCATTGACAGCACGTCGACCCCGGTATACCACATCGTTCCAATTCACTCTATTCCTTGCATGCCTTT
Organism: Panulirus ornatus; assembly: GCF_036320965.1. Taxonomy (NCBI): domain Eukaryota; kingdom Metazoa; phylum Arthropoda; class Malacostraca; order Decapoda; family Palinuridae; genus Panulirus; species Panulirus ornatus. The sequence goes on from NC_092292.1 coordinate 425,133, forward strand.
CACCCTCCTGCATGTTCAGGCCCCGATCACTCAAAATCTTTTTCACTCCATCTTTCCACCTCAAATTTGGTCTCCCACTTCTAATTGTTCCCTCCACTTCTGACACATATATCCTCTTTGTCAATCTTTCCTCACTCATTCTCTCCATGTGACCAAACCATTTCAAAACACCCTCTTCTGCTCTCTCAACCACACTCTTTTTATTACCACACATCTCTCTTACCCTTACATTACTTACTCGATCAAACCACCTCACACCACATATTGTCCTCAAACATCCCATTTCCAACACATCCACCCTCCTGCGCACAACTCTATCCATAGCCCAAGCCTCGCAACCATACAACATCGTTGGAACCACTATTCCTTCAAACATACCCATTTTTGCTTTCCAAGATAATGTTCTCGACTTCCACACATTTTTCAAGGCTCCCAGAATTGTCGCCCCCTCCCCCACCCTATGATTCACTTCCGCTTCCATGGTTCCATCCGCTGCCTAATCCACTCCCAGATATCTAGACCACTTCACTTCCTCCAGTTTTTCTCCATTCAAACTTACCTTCCAATTTACTTGACCCTCAACCCTACTGTACCTAATAACCTTGCTCTTATTCACATTTACTCTCAACTTTCTTCTTTCACACACTTTACCAAACTCAGTCACCAGCTTCTGCAGTTTCTCACACGAATCAGCCACCAGCGCTGTATCATCAGCGAACAACAACTAACTCACTTCCCAATATATATATATATATATATATATATATATATATATATATATATATATATATATATATATATATATATATATATATATATATTTTATCTATTTATCTATTTTGCTTTGTCGCTGTCTCCCGCGTTTGTGAGGTAGCGCAAGGAAACAGACGAAAGAAATGGCCCAACCCACCCCCATACACATGTATATACACACACGTCCACACACGCAAATATACATACCTATACATCTCAATGTACACATATATATACACACACAGACACATACATATATACCTATGCACACAATTCACACTGTCTGCCCTTACTCATTCCCATCGCCACCTCGTCACACATGGAATACCATCCCCCTCCCCCTCATGTGTGCGGGGTAGAGCTAGGAAAAGACAACAAAGGCCTCATTCATTCACACTCAGTCTCTAGCTGCCATGCAATAATGCCCAAAACCACAGCTCCCTTTCCACATTCAGGCCCCACACAGCTTTCCATGGTTTACCCCAGACGCTTCACACGCCCTGATTCAATCCACTGACAGCACGTCAACCCCGGTATACCACATCGATCCAATTCACTCTATTCCTTACCCGCCTTTCACCCTCCTGCATGTTCAGGCCCCGATCACTCAAAATCTTTTTCACTCCATCTTTCCAACTCCAATTTGGTCTCCCACTTCTCCTCGTTCCCTCCACCTCCGACACATATATCCTCTTGGTCAATCTTTCCTCACTCATTCTCTCCATGTGCCCAAACCATTTCAAAACACCCTCTTCTGCTCTCTCAACCACACTCTTTTTATTTCCACACATCTCTCTTACCCTTACATTACTTACTCGATCAAACCACCTCACACCACACATTGTCCTCAAACATCTCATCTCCAGCACATCCACCCTCCTGCGCACAACTCTATCCATAGCCCACACCTCGCAACCATACAACATTGTTGGAACCACTATTCCTTCAAACATACCCATTTTTGCTTTCCGAGATAATGTAAGGGTAAGAGAGATGTATGGAAACAAAAAGAGTATGGTTGAGAGAGCAGAAGAGGGTGTTTTTAAATGGTTTGGGCACATGGAGAGAATGAGTGAGGAAAGATTGACCAAGAGGATATATGTGTCGGAGGTGGAGGGAATGAGGAGAAGTGGGAGACCGAATTGGAGGTGGAAAGATGGAGTGAAAAAGATTTTGAGTGATCGGAGCCTGAACATGCAGGAGGGTGAAAGGCGGGCAAGGAACAGAGAGAATTGGATCGATGTGGTATACCGGGGTCGACGTGCTTCAATGGATTGAATCAGGGCATGTGAAGTGTCTGGGGTAAACCATGGAAAGTTCTGTGGGGCCTGGATGTGGAAAGGGAGCTGTGGTTTCGGGCAATACTGCATGACAGCGAGAGACTGAGTGTGAACGAATGGGGCCTTTGTTGTCTTTTCCTAGCGCTACCTCGCACACATGAGGGGGGATGGGGATGTTATTCCATGTGTGGTGAGGTGGCGATGAGAATGAATAAAGGCAGACAGTGTGAATTGTGTGCATGTGTATATATGTATGTGTCTGTGTGTGTATACATATGTGTACACTGGGATGCATGGGTTTGTATATTTGCGTGTGTGGACGTGTATGTATATACATGTGTATGGGGGTGGGTTGGGCCATTTCTCACGTCTGTTTCCTTGTGCTATCTCGCAAACGCGGGAGACAGCGACAAAGCAAAATAATAATAAGCATGAGAAGCGTGCGAGGTGGGTTGATTAGAAAAGGTAGTGAGTGGTGGGATGAAGAAGTAAGATTATTAGTGAAAGAGAAGAGAGAGGCATTTGGACGATTTTTGCACGGAAAAATGCAAATGTGTGGGAGAGGTATAAAAGAAAGAGGCAGGAGGTCAAGAGAAAGGTGCAAGAGGTGAAAAAGAGGGCAAATGACAGTTGGGGTGAGAGAGTATCATTAAATTTCAGGGAGAATAAAAAGATGTTTTGGAAGGAGGTAAATAAAGTGCATAAGACAAGGGAGCAAATGGGAACTTCAGTGAAGGGGGCTAATGGGGAGGTGATAACAAGTAGTGGTGATGTGAGAAGGAGATGGAGTGAGTATTTTGAAGGTTTGTTGAATGTGTTTAATGATAGAGTGGCAGATATAGAGTGTTTTGGTCGAGGTGGTGTGCAAAGTGAGAGGGTTAGGGAAAATGATTTGGTAAATAGAGAAGAGGTAGTAAAAGCTTTACGGAAGATGAAAGCCGGCAAGGCAGCAGGTTTGGATGGTATTGCAGTGGAATTTATCAAAAAAGGGGGTGACTGTATTGTTGACTGGTTGGTAAGGTTATTTAATGTATGTATAATTCATGGTGAGGTGTCTGAGGATTGGCGGAATGCTTGCATAGTGCCATTGTACAGAGGCAAAGGGGATAAAAGTGAGTGCTCAAATTACAGAGGTATAAGTTTGTTGAGTATTCCTGGGAAATTATATGGGAGGGTATTGATTGAGAGGGTGAAGGCATGTACAGAGCATCAGATTGGGGAAGAGCAGTGTGGTTTCAGAAGTGGTATGGTGTGGGAGGTAAGCTGCTAGAAGCAATGAGAAGTTTTTACCACGGATGTAAAGCATGTGTGTGAGTAGGAAGAGAGGAGAACGATTGGTTCCAAGTGAAGATCGGTCTGCCGCAGGAGTGTGTGATGTCTCCATGGTTGTTCAATTTGTTTATAGACTGGGTGGTTAAAGAGGTAAATGCAAGAGTTTTGGAGAGATTGAGGGCAAGTACGCAGTCTGTTGGAGATGAGAGGACCTGGGAAGTGAGTCAGTTGTTGCTCGCTGATGATACAGCTCTGGTGGCTGATTTGAGAAAGAAACTGCAAAAGTTGGTGATTGAGTTTGGAAAAGTGTGTGACAGGAGAAGGTTGAGAGCAAATGTGAATAAGAGCAAGGTTATTAGGTTCAGTAAGGTTGAGGGACAAGTTAATTGGGATATAAGTTTGAAAGGAGAAATATTGGAGGAGGTTAAGTGTTCTAGATATCTGTGAGTGGACTTAGAGCAAGTGGGACCATGGAAGTGGAAATGAGTCACAGGGTGGGGGAGGAGACAAATGTTCCGGGAGTGATGAATAATGTGTGGAAAGAGAGAATGGTATCTCGGAAAGCAAAAAAGCAAAAATGGGAATGTTTGCAGGAATAGTAGTTCCAACAATATCATATGGTTGCAAGGTATGGGCTATGGATAGGGTTGTATGGAGAAGGGTGGATGTGTTGGAAATGAAATGTTTGAGGACAATATGTGGTGTGAGGTGGTTTGATTAAGTAAGTAATGAAAGGGTAAGAGAAATGAGTGGAAGTAAAACGAGTGTGGTTGAGAGAGCAGAAGAGGGTGTGTTGAAATTGTTTGGACATATGAGGAGAATGAGTGTGGAAAGATTGACAAAGAAGATACATGTGTCAGAGGTGGAGGGAACAAGGAGAAGTGGGAGACCAAACTGGAGGTGGAAGGATGGAGTAAAAATAATTTTGAGCGATCACGGCCTGAACATACAGAAGGGTAAGAGGGGTGCAAGGAATAGAGTGAATTAGAACAATGTGGTGTACCAGGGTCGACGTGCTGTCAGTGGACTGAATCAGGGCATGTGAAATGTCTGGGGTAAACCATGGAAAGGTCTGTGGGGCCTGGATGTGGATAGGGAGCTGTGGTTTCAGTGCATTACACATGACAGCTAGAGACTGAGTGTGAACGAATGTGGCCTTTTTTGTTTGTTTTCCTGGTGCTACCTTGCAGAAGCAGTGGGTAGTGATGCTGTTTTCTGTGGGACAGGGTAGCAACAGGAATGGATGAAGGCAAGCAAGTATGAATATGTACATGTGTACATATGTATGTGTGTGTGTGCGTGTGTGTGTGTGTGTGTGTGTGTGTGTGTGTGTGTGTGTGTGTGTGTGTGTGTGTGTGTGTGTGAGTGTGTGTATGTATATGTGTATATGCTGATATGTATATATGTATGTATATGTGAGTGTATGGGTTTTTATGTATTTATATGTGTATATGAGAGGATGGGCCATTCTTCATCTGTTTCCTAGTGCTACCTCGCTGATGTGGGAAACAGCAATCAAATATAAAAAAAATCTTTCACAAGTACAGTCACTGGAGGTAGATAATCTTGTGTAAAGATGGCAGTTTCCAATTAAGCTATAATCCAAGTATCCAACTCAAGGAAAGTTTAGTTCCACTTGCCAATTGACCTCTGGCAGCTCAAGAGAGCCACAGACACATGTCCAACCCCTTGAAGTTTCCATGAGGTGTGTGTGTGAGAACATTCTCAGACAACTGTGTCAGCAGTCTTTTTTTAGCCTTAAATCCCAGAGTCTCTGCCACATCCTTCATCAGTTATGCTTTCTTTGGCATCTATTTTCCATAAAAGCCAGTCTCATCACAGTTCCATACATGATCTGCAAGACTTTTCTCCATTATAATAATCTGTTTTTCCACTTTCATGCACTCTTCACCCTGTACATCAGCTTTTGCAGCCTCATCAAACAAAATTATATTTCTCAAACAGACACATCTGAAAAAATCATTGGCTAGTCAGATACAGGTACACCACCAAATTTCCTGCTACTGATGGTTCGGCACCTACTTTAGTCCAGACAAAAATACGTAAGGGAACTTGAAATTACTGCAGCCACAAGACTAGTTTACTGGGCAGCCACAGATGGCGTTGTGTGTAGGGCACGCTTATTTACATTCTTTACACTGCACTTGGTGGTGATACCATAATTCAGTGAGATTCTTAGCTTATTTTGCTTAGATTTAACCCTAGCTATGGCTTCTACGACATATGAGGGTGTCAGTCGTGGTGTCAAATGTAAACACCAGTCTATACTGATCCAAGATAAAGTAGAACTGTTAAAAAAAAATGGACCATGGTGTTTCGGTGCATAACCTGTGTGACATCTACAGTATTGGTTTATCAACTGTTTATGATATAAAGAAGCAAAGGGAGAAAATAATGAAATTCTATGCAAACAGTGTTCCATGAAGCAAATGGTGATTAGAAAAACTATGAAGGATGTTAAGAGTACTGAGCACAACCAAGTGATGATGGAATTATTTCAACAGCATCGGAGTGATGGAGTGGACTTGTCAGGAAGCATGATATTGGACCAGGCTAAGTTGTTCCATAAAGAACTTAAATTACAACATGAGCATGACTATAGTGAAGGATGGCTTCAAAGATTCCAGAAGTGTCATGGAATTTCCATGAATAAAGTGTGCGGAGGAAAGAGGTCTGCAAACCATGAGGGAGCTGCCGAGTATGTGGATGAATTTGCAAAACTCATAGCTGATGAGCACCTCAGTCCTGAGCAGGTGTATAATGCAGATGAAACTACATTATTCTGGCGATGCACACTTAGAAAAACACTAACAACAGAAAATGAAGAAAACCCCACAAGATTCAAACTAATGTACTATTGTACAAGTACCTGTATTTCATTTATCAAAAGTATATGGTGTGGGAGGTAAGTTGCTAAAAGCAGTGAGAAGTTTTTATCGAGGATGTAAGGCCTATGTACGAGTAGGAAGAGAGGAAAGTGATTGGTTCCCAGTAATGTCGGTTTGTGGCAGGGGTGTGTGATGTCTCCATGGTTGTTTAATTTGTTTATGGATGGGGTTGTTAGGGAGGTGAATGCAAGAGTTTTGGAGAGAGGGGCAAGTATGCAGTCTGTTGTGGATGAGAGGGCTTGGGAAGTGAGGCAGTTGTCATTTGCTGATGATACAGCTGATTCAAGTGAGAAACTGCAGAAGTTGATGACTGAGTTTGGTAAAGTGTGTGAAAGAAGATAGCTTAGAGTACATGTGAATAAGAGCAAGGTTATTAGGTTCAGTAGGGTTGAGGGACAAGTCAATTGGGAGGTAAGTTTGAATGGAGAAAAACTGGAGAAAGTGAAGTGTTTTATATATCTGGGAGTGGATTTGGCAGCGGATGTAACCATGGAAGCGGATGTGAGTCACAGGGTGGGGGAGGGGGTGAAGGCTCTGGGAGCAATGAAGAATTTGTGGAAGGTGAGAACGTTATCTCAGGGAGCAAAAATGAGTATGTTTGAAGGAATAGTGGTTCCAACAATGTTATATGGTTGTGAGGCATGGGCTATAGATAGGGTTGTGCGGAGGAGGGTGGATGTGTTGGAATGAGATGTTTCAGGACAATATGTGGTGTAAGGTGGTATGTTTGAGTAAGTAATGAAAGGGTAAGAGAGATGTGTGGTAATAAAAAGAGTGTGGTTGACAAAGCAGAAGAGGGTGTATTGAAATGGTTTGGTCACATGAAGAGAATAAGTGAGGAAAGATTAACAAAGAGGATATATATGTCAGAGGTGGAGGGAATGAGGAGAAGTGAGAGACCAAATTGGAGGTGGAAGGATGGAGTGAAAAAGATTTTGAGCGATCAGGGCATGAACATACAGGAAGGTGAAAGGTGTGCAAGGAATGGAGTGAACTGGAACGATGTGGTATACTGGGGTGCTGTCAATGGATTGAACCAGGGCATGTGAAGCGTCTGGGGTAAACCATGGAAAGTTTTGTGGGGCCTGGATGTGGAAAGGGAGCTGTGGCTTTGGTGCATTACACATGACAGCTAGAGACTGACTGTGAACGAATGTGGCTTTTGTTGTTTTTTCCTAGCGCTATCTCGCGTGCACTCAGGGGGACGGGGGTGCCATTTCATGTGTGGAGGAGTGGTGGCGGGAATGGATGAAGGCAGCATGTATGAAAATGAACATGTGTATATATGTATATGTCTGAGTATGTATAGGTATACATTGAAATGTATAAGTATGTATATGAGCGTAAGTGGGTGTTTATATATATACATGTGTATGTGGGTGGTTTGGGCCATTCTTTCGTCTGTTCCTTGCGCAACCTCGCTAATGCAGGAGACAGCGACAAAGTATAATAATAATAAAAATAATATTATTTCACATTTAATATTTGCTTAATTCAAATTTCTAGCAGTCCATGGTATACTTTAGACACATGGGAGATGTATAACTGAGGGTTAGAGGTGGTCTGGCAAAATGGTTTATCCACCAAGGCTTTGGAACCAAGAATGCTGGAAAATCGGTGGTGTACCTTATTTACTTTCACTGACAGGTTTACCTTCTCTCTTCATCAGCCCCTCTAGAATCTCCATCTTTATTTTCAATCATTTGTCCAGTCACATGAAACTGTTGCACCTACAATTCTTGCATCCAGATTTTCAGGGCATCCTCCATCTTTATATGTCTGCATCCTGAGAAGTATTGTCAGCTTTCAAATATATGGCTGAAAAAACGTTTTCCTGATACATTTGCTTTTCTTAATGGTACAGATGCTGCTCTCATTAATTCAATAACAGCAAGCAATAAAGCTCTAGACCCACACTCAAGTTTATCTAGTATCTTAAACTTTCCTATCAAGGAAAAGGTCTTCCGTACCTTCTTGGTAGGTTCATTTGTAGTAGGAGTACTTACTGGATGCTTAGACATTGGAGGAATACTTGTTGGATACTTAGGCATATAGGTGACTGGTTCAAGAGGGCAGAAGTGTAGAAATATATGAGGCAAATAATACATACTCACTCTTTGAGTGCTAGTAGAGAACTGACCCCCTGGGCACAGTGGCATGTAGAGCATCAGCAACCCACTGCATGCATACACATGTCCACATAGTATCATAACGGATTGTTAAGAAATGGGAGTAATCCAGGTGTTCTTGCTATATCAAATATGTCACATCAAGTCATGCTACATCCCGACACTACTATCTTAATGGATAAACTCCATAATATCTCAGTGATTTTAAAACTATGATTAGAAGAATTACATTTTACAGGTAATATTAGTGGAAATTTGTAATATTACAATAGAGCTTTACGAAGATTTTGCTTATGCAATTTCAAACAACACAATTGGTCTAACCTTTAAGAATATTATGGCATCTGTCCCATAGCCTTCACAAGAAGTTAGCATGAGGTCTCCATGGAAGTAGCGAGCATACAATCTGGAAAGTGGAAGACCATAACCATAGCCAGCCAAAGGAGGTGTGTCAAGCCCTGAGACAGCTGGCTGAGGTGCAGTGGAGTACATATAATTGAAGAGAAGGTCCATGTGGCTTCGAGGAATGCCACCCCCTTGATCACATAACTGAAAAGAAAAATATGTCCAAATAATAAATTTCATCATGAGAGAGCTTGGGAAGTGAGTCAGTTGTTGTTCGCTGATGATACAGCGCTGGTGGCTGATTCATGTGAGAAACTGCAGAAGCTGGTGACTGAGTTTGGTAAAGTGTGTGAAAGAAGAAAGTTAAGAGTAAATGTGAATAAGAGCAAGGTTATTAGGTACAGTAGGGTTGAGGGTCAAGTCAATTGGGAGGTGAGTTTGAATGGAGAAAAACTGGAGGAAGTGAAGTGTTTTAGATATCTGGGAGTGGATCTGGCAGCGGATGGAACCATGGAAGCGGAAGTAAATCATAGGGTGGGGGAGGGGGCGAAAATTCTGGGAGCCTTGAAGAATGTGTGGAAGTCGAGAACATTATCTTGGAAAGCAAAAATGGGTATGTTTGAAGGAATAGTGGTTCCAACAATGTTGTATGGTTGCGAGGCGTGGACTATGGATAGAGTTGTGCGCAGGAGGATGGATGTGCTGGAAATGAGATGTTTGAGGACAATGTGTGGTGTGAGGTGGTTTGATCGAGTAAGTAACGTAAGGGTAAGAGAGATGTGTGGAAATAAAAAGAGCGTGGTTGAGAGAGCAGAAGAGGGTGTTTTGAAATGGTTTGGTCACATGGAGAGAATGAGTGAGGAAAGATTGACCAAGAGGATATATGTGTCGGAGGTGGAGGGAACGAGGAGAAGAGCGAGACCAAATTGGAGGTGGAAAGATGGAGTGAAAAAGATTTTGTGTGATCGGGGCCTGAACATGCAGGAGGGTGAAAGGAGGGCAAAGAATAGAGTGAACTGGAGCGATGTGGTATACCGGGGTTGACGTGCTGTCAGTGGATTGAATCAAGGCATGTGTATGGGGGTGGGTTGGGCCACTTCTTTCGTCTGTTTCCTTGCGCTACCTCGCAAACGCGGGAGACAGCGGAAAAAAAAAACAAAAAAAAAACATAAGTTTTGAATGGAATGTATGAAAAAATAAGAAATGCAATGAAGAAAGAAACAGTAGCAGTGGAAGAGAAACTAAGAAATACCTTTAAGGAAACAATGGTATCACACAAGAAAGAAGGCTGAATGAGGAGAAAGTAATTCAAAGCACAAATCAAAATCCTAAAGTTCTGTTTTCATAACTCTGATCCCATTAACTCTAAACATCTCACTAGTTTTCTTTTCCAATCCTTGCAATTCAAGTTTTTCAAGTTGGACTAAGATGAATGTTTGCATTACAGAAGTAAAAGTTTGTTGAGTTATACCCGGTAAGCTGTAAAGGAAAGTGGTGATTGAGAAGGTGGTGGCATACAAAGAGCATCAGACTGGGGAGGAACGATGTGGGTTTAGGAGCGGTAGAGGATACATGGATCAGGGATTCACAAAGAAGAATGTGTGAGAAAAATACTTAAGAGAAACAAAAGGATCTGTGTGTGGCATTTATGGATCTGAAGAAAGCATATGTTAGAGCTGAAAGAGATGCTTTGTGGAAGGTTTTACAAATATATAGTGTGGGAAGGAAGCCACTGCGAGCAGGCAGAGAGAAGGGCAAGTAGTTTTAGGTGAAGGTGGTTCTATGGTTATAGTGTATGATGTCACCATGGTTATCTACTTTGTTTATAGATCGATTGTTGAGGGTGGTAACTGCAAGGGTCTTGGCAAGAAAGGCAGGTATGCAATCCTGGCAGATGTGATTGAGAAACTGCAGAATTTGGTGTATGAGTCTGGGAGAAAGAATGAAAGGAGGAAGTTCAGAGTATAGGTAAATAAAAGCAAAGTTATTTGGTTTAGCATTGCAAAGACAGATTATTTTGGAAGTAAGATTGAAATGAGAAAACTTTGAGGAAGTGGGGTGTTTAAGACTTCAGGAAAAGGACATATCAGTGAGGGCAATCATGGAATTGGAAGTGTGTCATAGGGTGGTTGAGGTGGCAAAGGTTCTGAGACCACTGACAAATATGTGGAAAGAGAGACCACTATCTTTTCCTCTGTTTCACCTATAGCTCTCCTAATTATACAAATTTTATAACTTTCTTCAACACTCTTAACTCCTGCCATGGGTCGTGACATCCTCCAACCCACAAGCCAATACCCTCTACCAAGTGAATTTCAATGTTCACCATAGGTTATGGTTAAAATCTACCAGTAGTGTTTATGGGGAGGATCAAAGCCCTCATGTTCTCCATTCTCAATGATCAAGAGCAAATTAACACCCACCCAACCCATATTCCCGACCGTAGAGACCACTCTCTTAATATCCTGGATCTGTTTTTCACCTCTAATTCTTCGTGCTGAGCTTCAAAATCTCACCCCCCCTGGTGCACAAGACCAAACTCTTATAAATGTATCTATTTTAATGGCACTTCCCTCTCCAGCAACCTGTTCTGAATGTAAATATTTGCACCTTAACAAAGCTGACCAAACCCAAGACACTATCACTAAGGCAGAGATGTTAATATAATCCATCATGTAAGTAATGTCCTTTGAGAGTCAAAAGTCATGTGTGGATGATATCTCTATAAAGCTATCTCATCCCTGTTCTTGCTTGTGTTTATTTTCACACTTTCAATATCATATCATCTTATGATTATAATTTTTTAGATATTGGTTTCTGTTTCTTTCATATATGTGTATTATGTATCACCACAGAGGGAAAGAAGGAAAAATATATAAACAAATAATAGGAAGAGGTCATAGGGGCCTTGGATGATCACCACCCATCCGCCTTTCCTGACTGACCACCTGCTCAGCTTCCCCAGCTGACCGCACATTCAGCTTCCCCAGCTGACCCCACATTCAGCTTCCCCAGCTGACCTCTCGATTAACTAGCATTTGCCTGGGAAACAATAGTATTTAGAAGAGAAGTTTTAGTCTAACAAAAAAGAAAAAACATTTCACACAGCTAACAGATAAAACTAAATAAACTAAATAAACATAAAGATGAATATCTCTTTTTATTGTACTTAGGCCCCTGTCTCTCGCGTTAGCGAGATAGCGCAAGGAAACAGATGAGGAATGGCCCAACCCATCCACATACACATGTATATACATAAACGCCCACACATGCACATATACATACATATACATTCCAATGTATACATACATATACATACACAGACATATATATATATACACAAGTATATATCCATACTTACTGCCTTCATCCATTCCTGTCGCCACCCCACCACACACGAAATAGCATTCACCCCCTCCAGCGAGACAGTGCCAAGAACAGACAAAAAAGGCCACATTTATTCACACTCAGTCTCTAGCTGTCATGTGTAATGCACCAAAACCACAGCTCCCTTTCCACATTTTCCACATCCAGGCCCCACAAAACTTTCCTTGGGTTACCCCAGATGCTTCACGTCTAGTTCAATCCATTGACAGCACATCAACCCCAGTATACCACAATGTTCCAATTCACTCTATTCCTTGCATGCCTTTCACCCTCCTGTATCTTCAGGTCTCCTGGTTCTCCTTCTTCCCTCCATCTCCGATGCATATATCCTCTTTGTCAATCTTTCCTCACTCATTCTCTCCATCCGTCCAAACCATTTCAACACACCCTCATCTGCTCTCTCAACCACACTTTTTTTTATTACCGCACATCTCTCTTACCCTTTCATTACTTACTCCATCAAACCACCTCACACCACATATTGTCCTCAAACATTTCATTTCCAACACATCCACCCTCCTATGCACAACCCTATCTATAGCCCATGCCTTGCAACCATATAACACTGATGTAACCACTAATTCTTCAAATATACCCATTTTTGCTCTCAAAGATAACATTCTCACCTTCCACACATTCTTCAATGCTCCCATAACCTTCGCTCCCCCCCCCCTATCCTGTGACTCACTTCCGCTTCCATGGTTCCATCTGCTGCTAAGTCCACTTCCTCCAATTTTTCTCCATTCAAACTTACCTCCCAATTAACTTGTCCTTCAACCATACTGAACCTAATAACCTTGCTCTTATTCACATTTACTCTCAACTTTCTTCTTTCACACACTTTACCAAACTCAGTCACCAACTTCTGCAGTTTCTCACCTGAATCAGCTACCAGTGCTGTATCCTCAGCAAAAACAACTGGCTCACTTCCTAAGCCCTCTCATCCACAACAGACTGCATACTTGCTCCTCTCTCTAAAACTCTTGCATTCACCTACCTAACAACCCCATCCATAAACAAATCAAACAGCCATGGAGACATCACGAAATGCTGCCACAAACCGACATTCACTAGGAACCAATTACTTTCCTCTCCTACTCATACACATGCCTTACAACCTTAGTAAAAACTTTTCACTGCTTCTAACAACTTACCTCCTATACTATATACTCTTAAAACCTTCAACAAAGCATCTCTATTAACCCTATCATATACCTTTTTCAGATCCATAAATGTTACATACAAATCCATCTGTTTTTCTAAGTATCTCTCACATACATTCTTCAAAGCAACACCTGATCCACACATCCTCTACCACTTCTGAAACCACACTGCTCTTCCCCAATCTGATGCTCTGTACATACCTTTATCCTCTCAATCAATACTCTCCCGTATAATTTCCCAGGAATACTCAAGGAACTTATGCCTCTGTAATCTGAACAATCACCTTTGCTTTTGTATAATGGTACTATGCATGCATTCCGCAAATCCTTAGGCACTTTACCATGATCCATACATAGTGAATATTCTTACCAACCAATCAACAACACAGTCACACCCTTTTTTATAAATTCCATTGCAATACCATCTAAATCCGCCGCCTTGCCGGCTTTCATCTTGCGCAAAACTTTCACTACCTCTTCTCTGTTCACCAAACCATTCTCCCTGACTCTCAATTCGCACACCATCTGTAACTTTAAAAATCTGTTCCTTACACTCCTACCTACTGCTTCTATCTAATGTTTCTACCTAATGCTCCAGCCTAAATGTTCCTTCCTAATACTTCTATCTACTACTACTACCATTTTGCCTAAAGGATGGGCTGACCCATAGTGACCACCACAGGAAAATCTAGTCATGAAGAATGGGTATGCTTGAAGGTATAGTAGTCCCAATGATGTTGTATGCATGCAAGTCATTGGGCATAAATGAGAATGTGCAGAGGAAGGTGGATGTGTTGGAAATAAAATATGTGAGAACAATATGTGGTGTGAGGAGGGTTGACCAAGTAAGTAATAGTAGGGTAAGAGAGAGGTGTGACAATAAGACGAATATGGTAAACATAGCTGAAGAGAGTGTGCTGAAACGTGTTAGACATATGGAGAGAATGAGATGAGGAAAGGTTGACAAAGAGGATACATGTGTCAGAAGTGGAGGGACCAAGGAGAAAGATGGAAGGATAGAGTGAAAAAGATCTTGAGTGCCTGGGGCCTGAACATACAGGAGGGTGAAAGGTGTGCAAGGGATAGAGTGAATTGGAGTGATGTGGTATAGAAAGGGTGATGTGTTGTCAATGTACTGAACCAGAGCAGATGAGGCAGCCAGGAGAAACCACTGAATGGCCTATAGGATTAGGCTGTGAATAAGGGGCTGTAGTTTTGGTGCATTACACATGACAAAAAGAGAATTGATGTGAGTGAATGAGGCCTTATCTTTGTCCGTTTCTGGCAGTAATCTCATTACTGTGGAAAATGGTAAACAAGTTTCAATAAAACTGTAAACAAAAATTGAAACATAATCACTTTAGATAGCAAAACATTTCTCAAACATGAATAGCATTAAGTTTTACTTGCATCATTATTTTCATTTCTTTTTGTAAAAAAATGGGTATATAAGTGTAGAAAATCAGATTTTAATCCCCGTTCCACCATACTGTGCAAAAGTGTCTAAGTGAAGCAAGGGAATTAAGGATTCTGAATATTCTGAACCTTACACATCCCCATAACTGGAAGGCTAGGCCACATTTCTCCCTTCTCTGATAAATCAATGTTTGCACATGCAAGCGACATCAATATTCATTGAGAAAATATCAAAATAATAAAATTTGCTTTAATGACCCTAGAACCACAAAGAAGGATAAGAATGAATCTGACTTTGCCTTCTAATAACTAATGTCTGCCTTACATTACCTGAGCCAAAGTGCTCAACTAAAACAACAGCTGATTCACGTCTCACATATCAAGTACTTAAGACTTCATGTCATCTTAGCCATAAAATTACCATCATCACTAGAAACTGGCCATACCACTGTTGATAAAGCTGCATTTGTAAAGCTTGGAAGGTAGAGAAAGCTTGAAGTTCTTTTGAAAACTACAGATGTAAGGCTTGAAACACCAAGGAAAACAGAAAAGTTTGAATTATTCATGACATCTGTAACATTATTGACATTTATGAAAACTTTAATGCCTGCAATCTATCAAAAAATCTTGTAACACTCCAATGCTGAAAAATATCAGACAAGTAGGTAACTTCTCAGGAAATTCTTTGAAATATTGTTTTGCAATCAGAACAAGAAAAGGGATGCCAGGAGTGATTTGTGCATGATTAATAAAGTTCTCCATCCTACTGAAATAATACACTTACAATGCATCCTCCATGCTACTTAACAGGACACCTAGGATTCATTTGCCTTACCTATGTGTGCTCTTACAAGGATGAAATCCTGTCTATACTGACAAACAGACCAAACTAAGTAGTTAACTGGCTTGTTGCTTATACATGGGCAAGCTAATCTGAGAAGGTAGGATAAATTGGTGGTTAAAAATGTTTGTGTGACTGGTGCTTAAAAGTTAATTCAATTCACAATTAATTTTTCATGGATCTAGTGGGTGAGAAATGTAACGCACTGTTTGGTAGCTTACCTTATCATTTTATATAGTAAGGGCTTCCTTTCAATAAGGGACAGATCTCTACACTGCACTGTCACATACAAAATGGAAACTTCCAACTGAAGCGTTCCCATGGGTGTGTGATACCAATATGTCCCAGCTTCTCATACACTGTGATGCAGCCACTAATGCACTGACCTACTCTACATGGTGTAGGATGGAGAGATTCGATTGCACAAACACTTACCTTAATTGTGAGATCCTCCTGACCCATGACTAGAAGCACCTCAATTGGAGGGAAGACATCAGCACCAGGACCATGATACTCAACAACAGCACGCATTGCATTCTTGAAGAGTTCAAACAGCATATGATACAGATGTGATGGAACATATACAACTGTCACTGGTGTTTTATCCGCTGGAAAGAGGAGAAAAACCCATTGATCATTCTGTTTTCTCATTGTGTGCTGTGAAAACTATGGCTAAACCTTTAGTATATCTACATTTCAGTCAATCATTTCTATTGATATTGAAAGCACTATGCAGATGCAAATGTGTATTAAGAATTATTTATTTATTTATCTTATTTTGCTTTGTCGCTGTCTCCCGCGTTAGCGAGGTAGCGCAAGGAAACAGACGAAAGAATGGCCCAACCCACCCACATACACATGTATATACATACACGTCCACACCCACAAGTATACATACCTATACATCTCAATGTACACATATATATACACACACAGACATATACATATAAACACATGTACATATTTCATACTTTCTGCCTTTATTTATTCCCATCGCCACCTCACCACACATGGAATAACAACCCCCTCCCCCCTCATGTGTGCGAGGTAGTGTTAGGAAAAGACAACAAAGGCCACATTCGTTCACACTCAGTCTCTAGCTGTCATGTAATAATGCACCGAAACCACAGCTCCCTTTCCACATGCAGGCCCCACAGAACTTTCCATGGTTTACCCCAGATGCTTCACATGACCTGGTTCAATCCATTGACAGCACGTCGGCCCTGGTATACCACATCGTTCCAATTCACTCTATTCCTTGCACGCCTTTCACCCTCCTGCATGTTCAGGCCCCGATCACTCAAAATCTTTTTCGCTCCATCTTTCCACCTCCAATTTGGTCTCCCACTTCTCCTCGTTCTCTCCACCTCTGACACATATATCCTCTTAGTCAATCTTTCCTCACTCATTCTCTCCATGTGACCAAACCATTTATGGATCTGGAGAAGACATATGATAGAGTTGATAGAGATGCTCTGTGGAAGGTATCAAGAATATATGGTGTGGGAGGCAAGTTGTTAGAAGCAGTGAAAAGTTTTTATCGAGGATGTAACGCATGTGTACGTGTAGGAAGAGACGAAAGTAATTGGTTCTCAGTGAATGTAGGTTTGTGGCAGGGGTGTGTGATGTCTCCGTGGTTGTTTAATTTGTTTATGGGTGGGGTTGTTAGGGAGGTGAGTGCAAGAGTTTTGGAAAGAGGGGCAAGTTTGCAGTCTGTTGTGGATGATAGAGCTTGGGAAGTGAGTCAGTTGTTGTTCAATGATGATAGAGCACTGGTGGCTGATTCATGTGAGAAACTGCAGAAGCTGGTGACTGAGTTTGGTAAAGCCTGTGAAAGAAGAAAGTTAAGAGTACATGTGAATAAGAGCAAGGTTATTAGGTACAGTAGGGTTGAGGGTCAAGTCAATTGAGAGGTAAGTTTGAATGGAGAAAAACTGGAGGAAGTAAAATGTTTAGATATCTGGGAGTGGATCTGGCAGCGGATGGAACCATGGAAGCGGAAGTGTATCATAGGCTTGGGGAGGGGGCAAAAATTCTGGGAGCCTTGAAGAATGTTTGGAAGTCGAGAACATTATCTCGGAAAGCAAAAATGGGTATGTTTGAAGGAATAGTGGTTCCAACAATGTTGTATGGCTGCGAGGTGTGGGCTATGGATAGAGTTGTGCATAGGAGGGTGGATGTGCTAGAAATGAGATGTTTGAGGACAATATGTGGTGTGAGGTGGTTTGATCGAGTAAGTAATGTAAGGGTAAGAGAATGTGTGGAAATAAAGAGAGTGTGGTTGAAACAGCAGAAGAGGGTGTTTTGAAATGGTTTGGTCACATGGAGTATTAAGAATATATTCTAATTTATAATACCTAATCACTGTTTCCTGCGTCAGAGGTAGCGCAAGGAAAAACAGACAAGGAAATATGCAGAGATATTTCCTAGTCCATACTGTCCAAATCAAATTCCTTATTTCTTGTTGTCTTATTAAATCAGCATCAAATATGTCTGAAAGGATCATGCTTGAGGCCATAAGATGTGAGAATCACTAAAAAAAATTCTCAGTATAGACTACAATATACACCCCCCTTCCCAACATACATCCGAGTTTCATTCTGACCAACCAGTCTGACCTCAAAATGGACATAAGTCAGACACATGTCAGCATGGCATGTAGAATTTGTACATCTGTACAGCATTCTTTTATCCTTCTCAATTTCTATTATGAATATCTCATTTCTTATCAACCAGCTTTATCACATAATTCTATAGTTTCTTTTTGAATTATGTCTAAGATTCTTTAGTTAATATTTCATTATTCTTATTTTCTTTATTCATATCAAAGCAGGAGACCAAATTAGAGGTGGAAGGATGGAGTAAAAAAGATTTTGAGTGATCAGGGCCTGAATATACAGGAAAGTGAGAGGCGTGCAAGGAGATGAGTGAATTGGAACAAGGTGGTATACTGGGGTTGACATGCTGTCAATGGACAGAACCATGGAATATGAAATATCTTGGGTAAACCATGGAAAGGTCTGTGGGGCTTAAATGTGGATAGGGAGCTTTGGCTTCAGTGCATTACAAATGACAGCAAAAGACTGAGCATGAACAAATGTGGACTTTTTTTGTCTGTTTTCCTGGTACTACCTTGCTGCAGCAGGGGTTAGTGATGCAGTTTCCTGTGGGGCAGGGTAGTGCCAGGAATGGAGGAAGGCAAGCAAGTATGAATATGTACATGTGTATATATGTATATGTCTGTGTATGTGTATATGTATATCTGTTTATGTTGATATGTATATGTATGTATATGTATGTATGAAACCACACTGCAGTGTGGTTTCAGAAGTGGTAGAGGATGTGTGAATCAGGTGTTTGCTTTGAAGAATGTATGTGAGAAATACTTAGAAAAGCAAATGGATTTGTATGTAGCATTTATGGATCTGGAGAAGGTATATGATAGAGTTGATAGAGATGCTCTGTGGAAGGTATTAAGAATATATGGTGTGGGAGGCAAGTTGTTAGAAGCAGTGAAAAGTTTTTATCGCGGATGTAAGGCATGTGTACGTGTAGGAAGAGACGAAAGTGATTGGTTTTCAGTGAATGTAGGTTTGCGGCAGGGGTGTGTGATGTCTCCATGGTTGTTTAATTTGTTTATGGATGGGGTTGTTAGGGAGGTAAATGCAAGAGTTTTGGAAAGGGGGGCAAGTGTGAAGTCTGTTGGGGATGAGAGAGCTTGGGAAGTGAGTCAGTTGTTGTTCGCTGATGATACAGCGCTGGTGGCTGATTCATGTGAGAAACTGCAGAAGCTGGTGACTGAGTTTGGTAAAGTGTGTGGAAGAAGAAAGTTAAGAGTAAATGTGAATAAGAGCAAGGTTATTAGGTACAGTAGGGTTGAGGGTCAAGTCAATTGGGAGGTGAGTTTGAATGGAGAAAAACTGGAGGAAGTGAAGTGTTTTAGATATCTGGGAGTGGATCTGGCAGCGGATGGAACCATGGAAGCGGAAGTGGATCATAGGGTGGGGGAGGGGGCGAAAATTCTGGGGGCCTTGAAGAATCTGTGGAAGTCGAGAACATTATCTCGGAAAGCAAAAATGGGTATGTTTGAAGGAATAGTGGTTCCAACAATGTTGTATGGTTGCGAGGCGTGGGCTATGGATAGAGTTGTGTGCAGGAGGATGGATGTGCTGGAAATGAGATGTTTGAGGACAATGTGTGGTGTGAGGTGGTTTGATCGAGTGAGTAACGTAAGGGTAAGAGAGATGTGTGGAAATAAAAAGAGCGTGGTTGAGAGAGCAGAAGAGGGTGTTTTGAAGTGGTTTGGGCACATGGAGAGAATGAGTGAGGAAAGATTGACCAAGAGGATATATGTGTCGGAGGTGGAGGGAACGAGGAGAAGAGGGAGACCAAATTGGAGGTGGAAAGATGGAGTGAAAAAGATTTTGTGTGATCGGGGCCTGAACATGCAGGAGGGTGAAAGGAGGGCAAGGAATAGAGTGAATTGGAGCGATGTGGTATACCGGGGTTGACGTGCTGTCAGTGGATTGAATCAAGGCATGTGAAGCGTCTAGGGTAAACCATGGAAAGCTGTGTAGGTATGTATATTTGCGTGTGTGGACATATGTATATACATGTGTATGGGGGGGGGGCCATTTCTTTCGTCTGTTTCCTTGCGCTACCTCGCAAACGCGGGAGACAGTGACAAAGTATAATAAAAAAAATAAAAATATAAAAATGTATGTATATGATGATACAGCACTGGTGGCTGGTTCAGGTGAGAAGCTGCAGAAGCTGGTGAATGAGTTTGGTAAAGTGTGTGTGAAAGAAGAAAGTTGAGAGTAAATGTGAATAAGAGCAAGGTTATTAGGTACAGTAGGGTTGAGGGACAAGTCAATTGGGAGGTGAGTTTGAATGGAGAAAAACTGTAGGAAGTGAAGTGTTTTAGATGTCTGGGCGTGGATCTGGCAGCAGATGGAACCATGGAAGCAGAAGTGAATCATAGGGTGGGGGAGGGGGTGAAAGTTCTGGGAGCATTGAAAAATGTGTGGAAGTCGAGAACATTATCTTAGAAAGCAAAAATGGGTATGTTTGAAGGAATAGTGGTTCCAACAGTGCTATATGGTTGCGAGGCGTGGGCTATAGATGGGGTTGTGCACAGGAGGGTGGATGTGCTGGAGGTGAGATGTTTGAGGACAGTATGTGGTGTGAGGTGGTTTGATCAAGTAAGTAATGAAAGGGTAAGAGAAATGTGTGGTGCTAAAAAGAGTGTGGTTGAGAGAGCATAAGAGGGTGTTTTGAAATGGTTTGGTCACATGGAGAGAATGAGTGAGGAAAGATTGACAAAGAGGATATATGTGTCAGAGGTGGAGGGAACGAGAAGTGGGAGACCAAATGGGAGGTGGAAAGATGGAGTGAAAAAGATTTTGAGTGATCGGTGCCTGCACATGCAGGAGGGTGAAAGGCGTGCAAGGAACAGAGTGAATTGGAACGATGTGGTATACCGGGGTTGACGTGCTGTCAATGGATTGAACCAGGGCATGTGAAGCATCTGGGGTAAACCATGGAAAGTTTTGTGGGGCCTGGATGTGGAGAGGGAGCTGTGGTTTCGGTGCATTATACATAACAGCTAGAGACTGAGTGTGAATGAATGTGGCCTTTGTAGTCTTTTCCTAGTGCTACCTCGCGCACATGCGGGGGAGGGGGATATCATTTCATGTGTGGCGGGGTGGCGACAGGAATGAATAAGGGCACACAGCATGAATTATGTACATGTGTATATATGTATATGTCTATGTGTGTATATATATTCCTATGAGTCCACGGGGAAAATGAAACACGAAAAGTTCCCAAGTGCACTTTCGTGTAATAATCACATCATCAGGGGAGACACAAGAGAGAAATATAACAGTCAGTTGATATACATCGAAGAGACGAAGCTAGGACGCCATTTGGTAAACATGTGATTGTCCAAAACATACAACGAGCGTTCATAAACTTATCATTTTACAAATCTTATCAACAATAAAGTTATCTGATTTGTATAGACCATCACTAACATTAAGATTATAATTCTTTGTGTATTTAATAATAGAAGATTCAATGATATTTCTCTTGGTAATAGAGTTAGAGTTAATAACTGAGATGGCGTTACTCCAGTCAATACAATGATCATAGTTTTTAACATGATTAAACAAGGCATTTGATTCTTGTCCCGTTCTTATACTATATTTATGTTGCTTAAGTCTAACAGAAAGATCCTTACCAGTCTGACCAACATAAAATTTATCACAGTTTCCACAAGGCACTTTATAGATGCACCCAAGAGAATTTTCTGGTGAATTCCTGATTAAGATATTCTTTATAGTATTATTGTTGCTAAAGGCAACATTTACATTAAAGGGTGTAAGCAACATGGGAAGCAAAGTGAAATTATTATAAAAAGGGAGAACTAAAAGATTCTTGGTGTCAATGGGAGGTTTGGGCTCAACTCTATAAAATGATTTCTTTGCTAACTTAAGGGATTTATGAATGAAAGATCTAGGGTACTTCAACTTAGATCCAATAGAATATATCTTCTCAAACTCATCATCAATAAACTCTGGACTGCAAATATGTAATGCCCTAAGGAACATAGATTGAAATGATGATAATTTAACTCTGTCATGTTGAGATGAGTAATAATGGATATATGAGCATACATTGGTGGGTTTTCTGTATATGCTAAACTTAAACTTGTTTCCTTGCCTATGGATCATGCAATCTAAAAATGGTAACATAACATTATTTTCATTTTCTACAGTAAATTTGATGGAAGGTACTAAATTGTTAAGTAAGGGGAGAAATATTTGGAAATTTTCATTATTTGTATGGTTGCGAGGCGTGGGCTATGGATAGAGTTGTGCGCAGGAGGATGGATGTGCTGGAAATGAGATGTTTGAGGACAATGTGTGGTGTGAGGTGGTTTGATCGAGTAAGTAACGTAAGGGTAAGAGAGATGTGTGGAAATAAAAAGAGCGTGGTTGAGAGAGAAGAAGAGGGTGTTTTGAAATGGTTTGGGCACATGGAGAGAATGAGTGAGGAAAGATTGACCAAGAGGATATATGTGTCGGAGGTGGAGGGAACGAGGAGAAGAGGGAGACCAAATTGGAGGTGGAAAGATGGAGTGAAAAGGATTTTGTGTGATCGGGGCCTGAACATGCAGGAGGGTGAAAGACGGGGAAGGAATAGAGTGAATTGGAGCGATGTGGTATACAGGGGTTGACGTGCTGTCAGTGGATTGAATCAAGGCATGTGAAGCGTCCGGGGTAAACCATGGAAAGCTGTGTAGGTATGTATATTTGCGTGTGTGGACGTGTGTATGTACATGTGTATGGGGGGTGTTGGGCCATTTCTTTCGTCTGTTTCCTTGCGCTACCTCGCAACCGCGGGAGACAGCGACGAGGTAAAAAAAAAAAAAAAAAAAAAAAAAAAAAAAACATGATCTACATACCTAAACCAAATTGCATTAGAAGGTAAGATATCCTTTACTAATTTTGTTTCAAAAAATTCCATATAAAGAATTTGCCATACCAAATTTTTGAGCATAATAATCTCCATTAAATTGAAATACACAGTCTTTTATACACAATTTTATCAGTTCAATGAAACTAGACTTTGAAACTGGTAAATGAATATCATCCAAAACATCAAATAGATATTCTCAAAGGTCATCAACCGGAACTTTAGTGAAAAGTGAGGAAACATCAAAGCTAACTAGTTTGAAATCAAAATCAACATTGATATTGTTTAGCTTGTTGACTAAATCTACATTGTTCATGATATTAGAATTTGATACCTTACCCACTAAAGGGCTTAATAAGAAACTAACCATTTTGACAATTTATATGTGATGGAGCCTACTGAACTCACTATAGGTCTTGCTGGAAAATCTTGTTTATGTGTTTTGATAAGTCCATACATATATGACAATGAAGGGGACAAAGATGACAAACTTTTGATAAGAGAAGTATTACCTTTCAACAACAGCTTCATAACTGCTTCTAAGGGATTTTTACTAAGTTTAGAATATGTTGTGTTATCATTTAGAAGATCATTCATTTTAGATAAATAGTTACTTTTGTCTAAAATCACAACAGTATTAGCCTTATCTGCTTTAGTAATATGTATATCCTTGTCTTTTTTTAAGGTGTTAATAGCTCTTATGAATCTTTTAGGGCAATTAGCTTCCACTGGTTTTGACAAACTGGCATACATGAAACCCTTACAGATATTAATTTCATCATTACTTAAATTACTGTATTTTTCTAAATTACAAAAAGACTTTGTGACCATTTGACCAATTTCAAAATATTATTTTAAAGAAAAACATTGAATTAAAGAAACTTGAAATGAAGGAGGCTTTTCGCATTTCAAGAGAGAAGAAACGTGCCTTTTAAATGGCAATACCGACACACTGGAAGAACCGGATGTTGGACTATTGCTATGATGAATTATGGAAAGAACACAATAAGCTACAAGTATCACTAAATCGTAAGTTGGACCATCTTATTGAAAACAGCGACTGGACCAAGAACACAAACCCATCTTTGGTGGTAAACCTGTCTAATAAACAACTAGATAAAGATTCCTAGTGTGCATTAGGCTATGGTTTAAGTTTTGTGTGCTCTAACAGGGAAACCAGCTGTGTTGATGCCACAAAGTCTTTTTGTAATTTAGAAAAATACAGTAATTCAAGTAATGATGATATTAATACTTGCAAGGGTTTAGTGTATGCCAGTTTGTCAAAACCAGTGGAAGCTAATTGCCCTAAAAGATTCATAAGAGCTATTAACACCTTAAAAAGAGACAAGGATATACATATTACTAAAGCAGATAAGGCTAACACTGTTGTGATTCTAGACAAAAGTAACTATTTATCTAAAATGAATGATCTTTTAAATGATAACACAACATATTCTAAACTTAGTAAAAATCCCTTAGAAGCAGTTAATTCTCATTTCAATAAAGAAATGAAGCTGTTGTTGAAAGGTAACATTTCTCTTATCAAAAGTTTGTCATCTTGGTCCCCTTCATTGCCATATATGTATGGACTTATCAAAACACATAAGCAGAATTTTCCAGCAAGACCTATAGTGAGTTCAGTAGGCTCCATCACATATAAATTATCAATATGGTTAGTTTCCTTATTAAGCCCTTTAGTGGGTAAGGTATCAAATTCTAATATCATGAACAATATAGATTTAGTCAACAAGCTAAACAATATCAATGTTAATTTTGATTTCAAACTAGTTAGCTTTGATGTTTCCTCACTTTTCACTAAAGTTCCGGTTGATGGCCTTTTAGAATATCTATTTGATGTTTTGGATGATATACATTTACCAGTTTCAAAGTATAATTTCATTGAACTGATAAAATTGTGTATAAAAGACTGTATTTCAATTTAATGGAGATTATTATGCTCAAAAATTTGGTATGGCAATGGGTAACCCTCTTTCACCTGTACTAAGTAAACTTTATATAGAAATTTTTTAAACAAAATTACTAAAGGATATCTTACCTTCTAATGCAATTTGGTTCTGGTATGTACATGATGTTCTTTGTGTTTGGTCAACAAATGAAAGTTTCCAAACATTTCTCCCCTTACTTAACAATTTAGTACCTTCCATCAAATTTACTGTAGAAAATGAAAATAATGGTATGTTACCATTTTTAGATTGCATGATCCATAGACAAGGAAACAAGTTTAAGTTAAGCATATACAGAAAACCCACCAATGTATGCTCATATATCCATTATTACTCATCTTAACATGACAGAGTTAAATTATCAGCATTTCAATCTATGTTCCTTAGGGCATTACGTATTTTCAGTCCAGAGTTTATTGATGATGAGTTTGAGAAGATATATTCTATTGGATCTAAATTAAAGTACCCTAGATCTCTCAATAATAAATCCCTTAAGTTAGCAAAGAAATCATTTTATAGAGTTGAGCCCAAACCTCCCATTGACACCAAGAATCTTTTAGTTCTCCCTTTTTATAATAATTTCACTTTGCTTCCCATGTTGCTTACACCCTTTAATGTAAATGTTGCCTTCAGCAACAATAATACTATAAAGAATATCTTAATCAGGAATTCACCAGAAAATTCTCTTGGATGCATCTATAAAGTGTCTTGTGAAAACTGTGATAAATTTTATGTTGGTCAGACTGGTAAGGATCTTTCTGTTAGACTTAAGCAACATAAATATAGTATAAGAACGGGACAAGAATCAAATGCCTTGTTTAATCATGTTAAAAACTATGATCATTGTATTGACTGAAGTAATGCCATCTCAGTTATTAACTCTTAACTCTACTACCAAGAGAAATATCATTGAATCTTCTATTACTAAATACACAAAGAATTATAATCTTAATATTAGTGATGGTCTATATAGATTAGATAACTTTATTGTTGATAAGATTTGTAAAATGATAAGTTTATGAACGCTCGTTGTATGTTTTGGACAATTACATGTTTACCAAATGGCGTCCTAGCTTCGTCTCTTCGATGTATATCAACTGACTGTTATATTTCTCTCTTGTCTCTCCCCTGATGATGTGATTATTACACGAAAGTGCAATTGGGAACTTTTCGTGTTTCATTTTCCCCGTGGACTCATAGGAATATCTTGATCACACACAAAATTGTGATCCTTTCGAACGTGTATATATATGCATACATTGAGATGTATAGGTATGTATATTTGCGTGTGTGGACGTGTATGTATATACATGCGAATGTGGGTGAGTTAGGCCATTCTTTCATTTGTTTCATTGCGCTACCTCGCTAACATGGGAGACAGCAACAAAATATAATAAAATAAAATAAAATAAATGTGCATGTATGGGAGTTTATGTATATATATGTGTATATGAGTGGATGGACCATTCTTCATCTGGCGCTACCTCACTGGCACAAGAAACGGCAATCAGGCATAACATAAATATATTTTTTTCCAGTCGCATGTATGGACAGTCACAAGTCACATAGGTTTTAAGTAGGGAATCAGGTGTATTGTAAATAATGAGACAAAGGGCATGTACTTCTTAAAATCGCTAATCTTAAATCCTTTCATGTGAACGTAGTGTTCAGCAATGACAAAGTCATTAAGAATTTCTTAAAAACTTGCCAGAAAATTTCACAGGCTGTGTTTAGAGAATACCTTGTAAAACCTGTAATATATTTTATACAGGGCAGATTGGTAAGGATCTCTACGTTACACTTAAGCAACAATACAGTATAAGATCAGGACAAGAATCAAATACTTTGTTTAATCATGTTAACAACTATGACCCTTGTACTCAGTGAAGTAATGCTAATTCACTTATCAACTGTAACTCCTTGATCAATGGAAATATCACTGAATCTTCTCTTATCAAATACACAAAG
The DNA here is from genome assembly GCF_036320965.1 of Panulirus ornatus. Lineage (NCBI taxonomy): Eukaryota > Metazoa > Arthropoda > Malacostraca > Decapoda > Palinuridae > Panulirus > Panulirus ornatus. The sequence continues at coordinate 452,042 of NC_092292.1, forward strand.
TGCTGTATCACAAATTAGTGAAGGTCTATACATACTGGATAGCTTTGTCATAGGCAAAACTTTTACAAGATTACCTGTTTGTTCACATAAAATTTTATGATAGGCATGGTGTCAGACCCGAACAACAACTGGAAAAACTTGTGCACTAATGGCATCTTAGCTCTGCCTCTATTTTTTATATAAGCTGACTGTTCTAAATCTTTTATCTCATTCTTGCATCTCCCTTGATGCTGTAATCATTACACTAAAAAGCACTTGGGAACCTATCATATTTCATTTCCCTCAAGGTTATCAGGAAATATATACACCTGATAACCTACTTCCAACATATGCGACTTACAACCATCCATACATATAACAGAAAGAAAATATAATTAAAAAAATATAAATGATGAAATATGAACCAAAGAATCCTAAATAAAACATATAAAGAAACTACAAAATCATATAATAAAGCTGGTTAGTAAAAACTGAGATAATCATGATAAAAATTGATTTGGAAAATAGAATGCTGCACACGTATACGAATTCTACATGCCATGCTGTCATGCGTCCAACTTACATCCATTTCAAGATCCAACCAGTCGGTCAGAATGGAACTTGGACGTATGTGGGGAGAGAATGAGTGAGGAAAGATTGACAAAGAGGATATATAAGTCAGAGGTGAAAGGAATGAGAAGTGGGAGACCAAATGGGAGGTGGAAAGATGAGTGAAAAAGATTTTGAGTGATCGGTGCCTGCACATGCAGAGGGTGAAAGGCTGCAAGGAACAGAGTGAATTGGAACGATGTGGTATACCGGGTTGACGTGCTGTCAATGGATTAACCAGGCATGTGAAGCAGCGGGTGTAAACCTGGAAAGTTTGTGGGCCTGGATGTGGAGAGGGAGCTGTGGTTTCGGTGCATTATACATAACAGCTAGAGACTGAGTGTGAATGAATGTGGCCTTTGTAGTCTTTTCCTAGTGCTACCTCGCGCACATGCGGGGAGGGGGATATCATTTCATGTGTGGCGGGTGGCGACAGGAATGAATAAGGGCACACAGCATGAATTATGTACATGTGTATATATGTATATGTCTATGTGTGTATATATATTCCTATGAGTCCACGGGGAAAATGAAACACGAAAAGTTCCCAAGTGCACTTTCGTGTAATAATCACATCATCAGGGGAGACACAAGAGAGAAATATAACAGTCAGTTGATATACATCGAAGAGACGAAGCTAGGACGCCATTTGGTAAACATGTAATTGTCCAAAACATACAACGAGCGTTCATAAACTTATCATTTTACAAATCTTATCAACAATAAAGTTATCTAATCTATATAGACCATCACTAACATTAAGATTATAATTCTTTGTGTATTTAATAATAGAAGATTCAATGATATTTCTCTTGGTAATAGAGTTAGAGTTAATAACTGAGATGGCGTTACTCCAGTCAATACAATGATCATAGTTTTTAACATGATTAAACAAGGCATTTGATTCTTGTCCCGTTCTTATACTATATTTATGTTGCTTAAGTCTAACAGAAAGATCCTTACCAGTCTGACCAACATAAAATTTATCACAGTTTCCACAAGGCACTTTATAGATGCACCCAAGAGAATTTTCTGGTGAATTCCTGATTAAGATATTCTTTATAGTATTATTGTTGCTAAAGGCAACATTTACATTAAAGGGTGTAAGCAACATGGGAAGCAAAGTGAAATTATTATAAAAAGGGAGAACTAAAAGATTCTTGGTGTCAATGGGAGGTTTGGGCTCAACTCTATAAAATGATTTCTTTGCTAACTTAAGGGATTTATGAATGAAAGATCTAGGGTACTTCAACTTAGATCCAATAGAATATATCTTCTCAAACTCATCATCAATAAACTCTGGACTGCAAATATGTAATGCCCTAAGGAACATAGATTGAAATGATGATAATTTAACTCTGTCATGTTGAGATGAGTAATAATGGATATATGAGCATACATTGGTGGGTTTTCTGTATATGCTAAACTTAAACTTGTTTCCTTGCCTATGGATCATGCAATCTAAAAATGGTAACATAACATTATTTTCATTTTCTACAGTAAATTTGATGGAAGGTACTAAATTGTTAAGTAAGGGGAGAAATATTTGGAAATTTTCATTATTTGGCCAAACACAAAGAACATGATCTACATACCTAAACCAAATTGCATTAAAAGGTAAGATATCCTTTACTAATTTTGTTTCAAAAAATTCCATATAAAGAATTTGCCATACCAAACTTTTGAGCATAATAATCTCCATTAAATTGAAATACACAGTCTTTTATACACAATTTTATCAGTTCAATGAAACTAGACTTTGAAACTGGTAAATGAATATCATCCAAAACATCAAATAAATATTCTAAAAGGTCATCAACTTGGAACTTTAGTGAAAAGTGAGGAAACATCAAAGCTAACTAGTTTGAAATCAAAATCAACATTGATATTGTTTAGCTTGTTGACTAAATCTACATTGTTCATGATATTAGAATTTGATACCTTACCCACTAAAGGGCTTAATAAGAAACTAACCATTTTGACAATTTATATGTGATGGAGCCTACTGAACTCACTATAGGTCTTGCTGGAAAATTGTGTTTATGTGTTTTGATAAGTCCATACATATATGATAATGAAGGGGACAAAGATGACAAACTTTTGATAAGAGAAGTATTACCTTTCAACAACAGCTTCATAACTGCTTCTAAGGGATTTTTACTAAGTTTAGAATATGTTGTGTTATCATTTAGAAGATCATTCAGTTTAGATAAATAGTTACTTTTGTCTAAAATCACAACAGTGTTAGCCTTATCTGCTTTAGTAATATGTATATCCTTGTCTTTTTTTAAGGTGTTAATAGCTCTTATGAATCTTTTAGGGCAATTAGCTTCCACTGGTTTTGACAAACTGGCATACACGAAACCCTTACAGATATTAATTTCATCATTACTTAAATTACTGTATTTTTCTAAATTACAAAAAGACTTTGAGACCATGTGACCAATTTCAAAATATTATTTTAAAGAAAAACATTGAATTAAAGAAACTTGAAATGGAGGAGGCTTTTCGCATTTCAAGAGAGAAGAAATGTGCCTTTTAAATGGCAATACCGACACACTGGAAGAACCGGATGTTGGACTATTGCTATGATGAATTATGGAAAGAACACAATAAGCTACAAGTATCACTAAATCGTAAGTTGGACCATCTTATTGAAAACAGCGACTGGACCAAGAACACAAACCCATCTTTGGTGGTAAACCTGTCTAATAAACAACTAGATAAAGATTCCTAGTGTGCATTAGGCTATGGGTTAAGTTTTTTGTGCTCTAACAGGGAAACCAGCTGTGTTGATGCCACAAAGTCTTTTTGTAATTTAGAAAAATACAGTAATTCAAGTAATGATGATATTAATACTTGCAAGGGTTTAGTGTATGCCAGTTTGTCAAAACCAGTGGAAGCTAATTGCCCTAAAAGATTCATAAGAGCTATTAACACCTTAAAAAAAGACAAGGATATACATATTACTAAAGCAGATAAGGCTAACACTGTTGTGATTCTAGACAAAAGTAACTATTTATCTAAAATGAATGATCTTCTAAATGATAACACAACATATTCTAAACTTAGTAAAAATCCCTTAGAAGCAGTTAATTCTCATTTCAATAAAGAAATGAAGCTGTTGTTGAAAGGTAACATTTCTCTTATCAAAAGTTTGTCATCTTTGTCCCCTTCATTGCCATATATGTATGGACTTATCAAAACACATAAGCAGAATTTTCCAGCAAGACCTATAGTGAGTTCAGTAGGCTCCATCACATATAAATTATCAAAATGGTTAGTTTCCTTATTAAGCCCTTTAGTGGGTAAGGTATCAAATTCTAATATCATGAACAATATAGATTTAGTCAACAAGCTAAACAATATCAATGTTAATTTTGATTTCAAACTAGTTAGCTTTGATGTTTCCTCACTTTTCACTAAAGTTCCAGTTGATGACCTTTTAGAATATTTATTTGATGTTTTGGATGGTATACATTTACCAGTTTCAAAGTCTAGTTTCATTGAACTGATAAAATTGTGTATAAAAGACTGTGTGTATTTCAATTTAATGGAGATTATTATGCTCAAAAATTTGGTATGGCAATGGGTAACCCTCTTTCACCTGTACTAAGTAATCTTTATATAGAAATTATTTAAACAAAATTAGTAAAGGATATCTTACCTTTTAATGCAATTTGGTTTAGGTATGTAGATCATGTTCTTTGTGTTTGGCCAAATAATGAAAATTTCCAAATATTTCTCCCCTTACTTAACAATTTAGTACCTTCCATCAAATTTACTGTAGAAAATGAAAATAATGGTATGTTACCATTTTTAGATTGCATGATCCATAGACAAGGAAACAAGTTTAAGTTTAGCATATACAGAAAACCTACCAATGTATGCTCATATATCCATTATTACTCATCTTAACATGACAGAGTTAAATTATCATCATTTCAATCTATGTTCCTTAGGGCATTACGTATTTTCAGTCCAGAGTTTATTGATGATGAGTTTGAGAAGATATATTCTATTGGATCTAAGTTAAAGTACCCTAGATCTCTCAATAATAAATCCCTTAAGTTAGCAAAGAAATCATTTTATAGAGTTGAGCCCAAACCTCCCATTGACACCAAGAATCTTTTAGTTCTCCCTTTTTATAATAATTTCACTTTGCTTCCCATGTTGCTTACACCCTTTAATGTAAATGTTGCCTTTAGCAACAATAATACTATAAAGAATATCTTAATCAGGAATTCACCAGAAAATTCTCTTGGATGCATCTATAAAGTGCCTTGTGAAAACTGTGATAAATTTTATGTTGGTCAGACTGGTAAGGATCTTTCTGTTAGACTTAAGCAACATAAATATAGTATAAGAACGGGACAAGAATCAAATGCCTTGTTTAATCATGTTAAAAACTATGATCATTGTATTGACTGAAGTAACGCCATCTCAGTTATTAACTCTAACTCTACTACCAAGAGAAATATCATTGAATCTTCTATTACTCAATACACAAAGAATTATAATCTTAATATTAGTGATGGTCTATATAAATTAGATAACTTTATTGTGGATAAGATTTGTAAAATGAAAAGTTTATGAACGCTCGTTGTATGTTTTGGACAATCACATGTTTACCAAATGGCGTCCTAGCTTCGTCTCTTCGATGTATATCAACTGACTGTTATATTTCTCTCTTTTGTCTCCCCTGATGATGTGATTATTACACGAAAGTGCACTTGGGAACTTTTCGTGTTTCATTTTCCCCGTGGACTCATAGGAATATCTTGATCACGCACAAAATTGTGATCCTTTCGAACGTGTATATATATGCATACATTGAGATGTATAGGTATGTATATTTGCGTGTGTGGACGTGTATGTATATACATGCGTATGTGGGTGAGTTGGGCCATTCTTTCATTTGTTTCCTTGCGCTACCTCGCTAACATGGGAGACAGCAACAAAATATAATAAAATAAAATAAAATAAATGTGCATGTATGGGAGTTTATGTATATATATGTGTATATGAGTGGATGGACCACTCTTCATCTGGCGCTACCTCACTGGCACAAGAAACGGCAATCAAGCATAACATGAATATATTTTTTTCCAGTCGCATGTATGGACAGTCACAAGTCACATAGGTTTTAAGTAGGGAATCAGGTGTATTGTAAATAATGAGACAAAGGGCATGTACTTCTTAAAATGGCTAATCTTAAATCCTTTCATGTGAACGTAGTGTTCAGCAATGACAAAGTCATTAAGAATATCTTAAAAACTTGCCAGAAAATTTCACAGGCTGCGTTTAGAGAATACCTTGTAAAACCTGTAATATATTTTATACAGGGCAGATTGGTAAGGATCTCTACGTTAGACTTAAGCAACAATACAGTATAAGATCAGGACAAGAATCAAATACTTTGTTTAATCATGTTAACAACTATGATCCTTGTACTCAGTGAAGTAATGCTAATTCACTTATCAACTGTAACTCCTTGATCAATGGAAATATCACTGAATCTTCTCTTATCAAATACACAAAGTGCTGTAACACAAATTAGTGAAGGTCTATACATACTGGATAGCTTTGTCATAGGCAAAACTTTTACAAGATTACCTGTTTGTTCACATAAAATTTTATGATAGGCATGGTGTCAGACCCGAACAACACCAACTGGAAAAACTTGTGTACTAATGGCATCTTAGCTCTGCCTCTATTTTTTATATAAGCTGACTGTTCTAAATCTTTTATCTCATTCTTGCATCTCCCTTGATGCTGTAATCATTACACTAAAAAGCACTTGGGAACCTATCATATTTCATTTCCCTCAAGGTTATCAGGAAATATATACACCTGATAACCTACTTCCAACATATGCGACTTACAACCATCCATACATATAACAGAAAGAAAATATAATTAAAAAAATATAAATGATGAAATATGAACCAAAGAATCCTAAATAAAACATATAAAGAAACTACAAAATCATATAATAAAGCTGGTTAGTAAAAACTGAGATAATCATGATAAAAATTGATTTGGAAAATAGAATGCTGCACACGTATACGAATTCTACATGCCATGCTGTCATGCGTCCAACTTACATCCATTTCAAGATCCAACCAGTCGGTCAGAATGGAACTTGGACGTATGTGGGGAGAGAATGAGTGAGGAAAGATTGACAAAGAGGATATATAAGTCAGAGGTGAAAGGAATGAGAAGTGGGACACCAAATTGGAGGAGGTAGGATTAAGTGAAAAAGATTTTGAGTGATCGGGGCCTGAACATCCAGGAGGATGAAAGGCATGCAAGGAATAGAGTGGACTGGAAGAACGATGTGGCATACCGGGACGACGGGCTATCAGTAGATTGAACCAGGGCATGTGAAGCATCTGGGGTAAACCATGGAAAGTTTGTAGTGCCTGAATCTGGAAAGGGGGCTGTGGTTTTGGTACAGTACACATAACAGCTAGAGACTGAGTGTGAACTAATGTGGCCTTTGTTGTCTTTTCCTAGTGCTACCTCGCATGCACGTGGGGGGTGAGAGGTGCTGTTTCATGTGTGGCGGGGTGGTGACAGGAATAAATGAAGGCAGCAAGTATGAATAAGTACATAAGTATATATGTATTGTATAAATGTATATGTCTGTTTATGTATATGTATGTATGCATTGAAATGTATAGGTATGTATATGTGTGTGTGTGCGTGTGGGCGCATGAGATACTCCTAGGAAAAGACAACTAAGGCCACATTTTTTCACACTCAGTCTCTAGCTGTCATGTGTAATGCACCGAAACCAAAGCTCCCTTTCCACATCTAGGCCCTACAGAACTTTCAATGGTTTACCCCAAATGCTTCACATGACGCGATTCAATCCACTGACAGCATGATGACCCAAGTATACCACATCATTCCAATTCACCCTATTCCTTGCACACCTTTCACCCTCATGTATGTTCAGGCCCCGATTGCTCAAAATCTTTTTCGCTCCATCCTTCCACCTAAAATTTGGTATCCCACTTTTCCTCATTCCCTCCACCTCTGACACATATATCCTCTTAGTCAATCTTTCCTCACTCATTCTCTCTATGTGACCAAACCATTTCAATACACCCTCCTCTGCTCTGTCAGCCACACACTTTTTATTACCACACATCTCTCTTGCCCTTTCATTACTTACTCAATCTAACCACCACACACCATATATTGTCCTTAAACATCTCATTTCCAGCACATCCACCCTCCTCTGCACAATCCTATCCATAGCCCACGCCTTGCAACCATATCACATTGTTGGAACCACTATTCCTTCAAACATACCAATTTCTGCTCTCCCAGATAACGTTCTCACCTTCCATACATTCATCAACGCTCCCAGAACCTTCGCCCCCTACCCCACCCTATGACTCACGTCCACTTCCATGGTTCCATCAGCTACTAAGTCCACTCCCAGATATCTAAAACACTTCACTTCCTTCAGTTTTCTCCATTCAAACATACCTCCCAATTGACTTGTCCCTCAACCCTACTGTACCTAATAACCTTGCTCTTATTCACATTTACTCTCAACTTTCTTCTTTCACACACATTACCAAACTCAGTCACCAACTTCTGCACTTTCTCACCTGAATCAGCCACCAGCGTTGTATCATCAGTGAACAACTAACTCGCTTCCCAAGCCCTCTCATCCACAACAGACTACGTACTTACCCCTCTCTCCAAAAGACTTGCATTTACCTCCCTAACAACCCCATCCATAAACAAATTAAACAACCATGGAGACATCGTACACCCCTGCCACAAACCGACATTCACTGGGAACCATTCACTTTCCTCTCTTCCTACTCGTACACATGCCTTACATCCTTGATAAAAACTTTTCACTGCTTCTAGCAACTTACCTCCCACACCATATATTCTTAATACCTTCCACAAAACATCTCTATCAACTCTCTATATTCCTTCTCCAGATCCATAAATGCTACACACAAATCCATCTGTTTTTCTAAGTATTTCTCATATACTTTCTTCAAAGCAAACACCTGATCCACACGTCCTCTGCCACTTCTGAAACCACAATGCTCTTCCCCAATCTCATGCTCCATACGTGCCTTTACCCTCTCAATCAATACCCTCCCATACAATTTCCCAGGAATACTCAACAAACTTATACCTCTGTAATTTGAACACTCACCTTTCTCTCCTTTGCCATTGTACGATGGCACTATGCATGCATTCTGCCAATCCACAGGCACTTCCCCATGAACCATGCATACAGTGAATATCCTTACCAACCAGTCAACAACACAGTCATCCCCTTTTTTTTAATAAATTTCGCTGCAATATCATCGAAACCCACTGCCTTGCTAGCTTTCATCTTCTGCAAAGCTTTCACTACCTCTTCTCTGTTCACCAAACCATTCTCCCTGACCCTCTCACTTCACACACCATCTCGACCAAAACACCCTATATCTGCCACCATATCATCAAACATATTCAACAAACCTTCAAAATACTCCATCTCTCCACTTCACCACTACTTTTTATTAACTCTCCCCATGGATAGAATGAGTGGGGAAAGATTGACAGAGAAGATATATGTGTCAGAGGTGGAGGGAAGAAGAAGAAGCAGGAGACCAAACTGGAGGTGGACGGACGGAGTGAAAAAGATTTTAAACGATTGAGGATGGAACATAGGGGAGGGTGTAAAGCATGCAAGGAATAGGTTGGATTGGAACAATGTGGTATACTGGGGTCAATGTGCTATCAATGGATTGAACCAGGGCATGTGAAGCGTCTGGGGTAAATCATGGAAAGGTCTGTGGGGTTTGGACGTGGAAAGGGAGCTGTGGTTTCAGTGCAATACACATGATAGCTAGAGAATGATTGTGAATGAAGATGGCCTTTTATGACTGTTCATGGCACTGCCTCGCTGAAAGAGGGGGTTGGCGATGCTATTTCGTGTGTGGTGGGGTGGCGACGGGGGTGGATAAAGGCAATAAGTATGGATATGTACATGTGTATCTATGTAATGTTTCTGTATTTATACGTATGCATACATTGAAATGTATATGTATGTAAAGGGGAAGAGTGGTTTTGGAATGTCTTGGGTGTAAAGTCAGGGGTTAGTGAGAGGAAAAGAGCAAGGGATGGAGTAGCACTGCTCCTGAAACAGAAGTGGTGGGAGTATGTGATAGAGTGTAAGAAAGTAAACTCCAGATTGCTATGGGAAAAATTGAAAGTTGATGGAGAGAATGGGTGATTATTGGTGCATATGCACCTGGGCATGAGAAGAAACATCATGAGAGGCAATTGTTTTGGGAGCAGCTGAATGAGTGTTAATAGCTTTGATGCACAGGACCGGGTTATAGTGATGGGTGATTTGAATGCAAAGGTGAGTAATGTGGCAGTTGAGGGAATAATTGGTGTACATGGGGTGTTCAGTGTTGTAAATGGAAATAGTGAAGAGCTTGTATATTTATGTACTGAAAAAGGACTGGTGATTGGGAATACCTGGTTTAAAAAGAGAGATATACATAAGTGTACGTAAGTAGGAGAGATGGCCAGAGAGCGTTATTGGATTACGTGTTAATTGATAGGCACTCGAAAGAGAGACTTTTGGATGTTAATGTGCTGAGAGTTGCAAATGGAGGGATGGCTGATCATTATCTTGTGGAGGCGAAGGAGAAGATTTGTAGACATTTTCAGAAAAGAAGAGAGAATGTTGGGGTGAAAAGAGCGGTGAGAGTAAGTGAGCTTGGGAAGGAGACTAGTGTGAGGAAATACCTGGAGAGAATGAGTACAGAATGGAAAATGGTGAGAACAAAGGAGGTAAGGGGAGTGGGGGGTTGGAATGGGATGTATTTAGGGAAGCAGTGATGGCTTGCACAAAAGATGCTTGTGGCGTGAGAAGTGTGGGAGGTGGCCAGATTAGAAAGGGTAGTGAGTGGTGGTATGAAGAAGTAAGATTATTAGTGAAAGAGTAGAGAGAGAGGGATTTGGACGATTTTTACAAGGAAATAATGCAAATGAGTGGGAGATGTATAAAAGAAAGAGGCAGGAGGTCAAGAGAAAGGTGCAAGAGGTGAAGAGGGCAAATGAGAGTTGGGGTGAGAGAGTATCATTAAATTTTAGGGAGCATAAAAAGATGTTTTGGAAAGAGGTAAATAAAGTGCGTAAGACAAGGGAACAAATGGGAACTTCAGTGAAGGGGGCTAATGGGAGGTGATAACAAGTAGTGGTAATGTGAGAAGGAGATGGAGTGAGTATTTTGAAGGTTTGTTGAATGTGTTTGATGATAGAGTGGCAGATATAGGGTGTTTTGGTCAAGGTGGTGTGCAAAGTGAAGGGGTTAGGGAGAATGATTTGGTAAACAGAGAAGAGGTAATAAAAGCCTTGCAGAAGATGAAAGCCAGCAAGGCAGTGGGTTTGGATGGTATTGCAGTGGAATTTATCAAAAAAGGGAGTAACTGTATTGTTGACTGGTTGGTGAGATTATCTAATGTGTGTATGACTCATGGTGAGGTGCCTGATGATTGGCGGAATGCTTGCATAGTGCCATTGTACAAAGGCAAAGGGGATAAAAGTGAGTGCTCAAATTACAGAGGTATAAGTTTGTTGAGTATTCCTGGGAAATTATATGGGAGGGTATTGATTGAGAGGGTGAAAACATGTACAGAGCATCAGATTGGGGAAGAGCAGTGTGCCTTCAAAAGTGAGAGAGGATGTGTGGATCAGGTGTTTGCTTTGAAGAATGTATGTGAGAAATACTTGGAAAAGCAAATGGATTTCTACGTAGCATTTATGGATCTGGAGAAGGCATATGATAGAGTTGATAGAAATGCTCTGTGGAAGGTATTAAGAATATATGGTGTGGGAGGCAAGTTGTTAGAAGCAGTGAAAAGTTTTTCTCGAGGATGAAAGGCATGTGTACTTGTAGGAAGAGAGGAACGTGATTGGCTCTCAGTGAATGTAGGTTTGCGGCAGGGGTGTGTGATGTCTCCATGGTTGCTTAATTTGTTTATGGATGGGGTTGTTAGGGAGGTAAATGCAAGAGTTTTGGAAAGAGGGGCAAGTATGCAGTCTATTGTGGATGAGAGTGCTTGGGAAGTGAGTCAGTTGTTGTTTGCTGATGATAGAGCACTGGAGGCTGATTCATGTGAGAAACTGCAGAAGCTGGAGACTGAGTTTGGTAAAGTGTGTGAAAGACGAAAGCCGAGAGTAAATGTGAATCAGAGCAAGGTTAATAGGTACAATAGGGTTGAGGGACAAGTCAACTGGAAGGTAAGTCTGAATGGAAAAAAACTGGAGGAAGTGAAGTGTTTTAGATATCTGGGAGTGGATTTGGCAACAGATGGAATCATGGAAGCAGAAGTGAAACATAGGGTTGGGGAGAAGGCGAAAGTTCTGGGAGCGTCGAAGAATGTGTGAAGTCGAGAACATTATCTTGGAAAGCAAAAATGGGTATGTTTGAAGGAATAGTGATTCCAACAATGTTATATGGTTGCGAGGCATGGGCTACGGATAGAGTTGTGAGGAGGAGGGTGGATGTGCTGGAAATGAGATGTTTGAGGACAATATGTGGTGTGAGGTGGTTTGATCGAATAAGTAATAATAGGGTAAGAGAGATGTGTGGTAATAAAAAGAGTGTGGTTGAGAGAGCAGAAGAGGGTGTTTTGAAATGGTTTGGTCATATGCAGAGAATGAGTGAGGAAAGATTGACAAAGAGAATATATGTGTCAGAGGTGGAGGGAACTAGGAGAAGTGGGAGAACAAATTGGAGGTGGAAAGATGGAGTGAAAATGATTTTGAGTGATTGGGGCCTGAACATGCAAGAGGGTGAGAGGCGTGCAAGGAATAGAGTAAATTGGAACGGTGTGGTATACCGGGGTCGACGTGCTGTCAATGGATTGAATCGGGGCATGTGAAGCGTCTGGGGTAAACCATGGAAGTTCTGTGGGGCCTGGATATGGAAAGGGAGCCGTGGTTTCGATGCATTATTACATGACAGCTAGAGACTGAGTGTGAACCAATGTGGCCTTTGTTGTCTTTTCCTAGCGTTACCTCGCGCACATGAGGGGGAGGATGTTGTAATTTCATGTGTGGCAGGATGGCGATGGGAATGAATAAAGGAAGACAGTATGAATTATGTAAACTTTCCATGGTTTACCCCAGACGCTTCACATACCCTGATTCAATCCACGTCGACCCCAGTATACCACATCGTTCCAATTCACTCTATTCCTTGCATGCCTTTCACCCTCCTGCATGTTCAGGCCCCGATCACTCAAAATCTTTTTCACTCCATCTTTCCACCTCCAATTTGGTTTCCCACTTCTCCTCGTTCCCTCCACCTCTGACACATATATCCTCTTGGTCAATCTTTCCTCACTCATTCTCTCCATGTGACCAAACCATTTCAAAACACCCTCTTCTGCTCTCTCAACCACACTCTTTTTATTACCATACATCTCTCTTACCCTATTATTACTCAATCGATCAAACCACCTCACACCACATATTGTCTTCAAACATCTCAGTTTCAGCACATCCACCCTCCTTCGCACAACTCTACCCATAGCCCAAGCCTCGCAACCATATAACATTGATGGAACCACTATTCCTTCAAACATACCCATTTTTGCTTTTTCTCAACTTCCACACATTCTTCAACGCTACCAGAACTTTCACCCCCTCCCCACCCTATGATTCATTTCTGCTTCCATGGTTCCATCCGCTGCCAAATCCACTCCCAGATATCTAAAACACTTCACTTCCTCCAGTTTTTCTCCATTCAAACTTACCTCCCAATTGACTTGTCCCTCAACCCTACTGTACCTAATAACATTGCTCTTATTCACATTTACTTTCAGCTTTCATCTTTCACACACTTTACCAAACTCAGTCACCAGCTTCTGCAGTTTCTTACACGAATCAGCCACCAGCGCTGTATCATCAGCGAAACAACAACTGACACTTCCCAAGCTCTCTCATCCACAACAGACTGCATACTTGCCCCTCTCTCCAAAACTCTTGCATTCACCTCCCTAACAACCCCATCCATACACAAATTAAACAACCATGGAGACATCACACACCCCTGCCGCAAACCTACATTCACTGAGAACCAATCACTTTCCTCTCTTCTACACGTACACATGCCTTTCATCCTCGACAAAAACTTTTCACTTCTTCCAAGAACTTGCCTCCCACACCATATATTCTTAATACCTTCCACAGAGCATCTCTATCAACTCTATCATAAGCCTTCTCCAGATCCATAAAAGCTACATACAAATCCATTTCCTTTTCTAAGTATTTCTCACATACATTCTTCAAAGCAAACAACTAATCCACGCATCTTCTACCACTTCTGAAACCACACTGCTCTTCCTCGATCAGATGCTCTGTGCATGCCTTCACCCTCTCAATCAATACCCTCCCATATAATTTCTCAGGAATACTATACAAACTTATATCTCTGTAATTTCAGCACTCACTTTAATCCCCTTTGCCTTTGTACAATGGCACTATGCAAGCATCCCGCCAATCCTCAGGCACCTCACCATGAGTCATACATACATTAGATAACCTTACCAACCAGTCAACAATACAGTCACCCTCTTTTTTAATAAATTCCACTGCAATACCATCCAAACCCGCTGCCTTGCCAGCTTTCATCTTCCTCAAAACTTTTACTACCTCTCTCTGTTTACCAAATCATTTTCCCTTACCCTCTCACTTTGCACACCACCACAACCAAAACACCCTATATCTGCCACTCTATCATCAAACACATTCAACAAACTTTCAAAATACTCACTCCATCTCCTTCTCACATCACCACTACTTCTTATCACCTCTCCATTAGCCTCCTTCACTGATGTTCCCATTTGTTCCCTTGTCTTATGCACTTTATTTACCTCCTTCCAAAACATCATTACATTCTCCCTAAATGATACTCTAATGATACTCTCTCCCCCCAACTCACATTTACCCTCTATTTTACCTCTTGCAACCTTCTCTTGACCTCCTGCCTATTTCTTTAATACATCTCCCACTCATTTGCATTATTTCTCTGCAAAAATCGTCCAAATGCCTCTCTCTTCTCTTTCACTAATAATCTTGCTTCTTCATCCCACCACTCACTACCCTTTCTAATCAACCCACTTCCCACGCTTCTCATGCCACAAGCATCTTTTGCGTAAGCCATCACTGCTTTCCTAAACACATCCCATTCCTCCCCCACTCCCCTTACCTCCTTTGTTCTCACCTTTTTCCATTCTGTACTCAGTCTCTCCTGGTACTTCCTCACACAAGTCTCCTTCCCAAGCTCACTTAGAGGCGAAGGGGAAAATTTGTAGAGGCTTTCAGAAAAGAAAAGAGAATGTTGGGGTAATTTGAACACTCACCTTTATCCCCTTTGCCTTTGTACAATGGCACAATGCATGCATTCCACCAATCCTCAGTCAACAACATAGTCACCCCCCTTTTTTAGAAAATGCCATTACCATACCATCCAAAACCGACGCCTTGCTGACATTCATCTTACACAAAGCTTTCACTACCTCCTCTCTGTTTACCAAACCATTCTCCCTAACCCTCTCACTTTGCACACCACCTCGACCGAAACACCCTATATCTGCCACTCTATCATCTAACACAGTCAACAAACCTTCAAAATACTCACTCCATCTCCTTCTCTCATCACCACTACTTGTTATTACCTCCTCATTAGTCCCCTTCACCGATGTTCCGATTTTTTCTCTTGTCTTACGCACTTTATTTACATCCTCCCAAAAGGTCTTTATATTTTCCCTAAAATTGAATGATAACTCTCTCACCCCATCTCTCATTTCCCCTCTTTTTCACCTCTTGCACCTTTCTCTTGACCTCTTGCCTCTTTCTTTTATACATCTCCCAGTCATTTGCACTATTTCCCTGAAAAAATCATCCAAATGCCTCTCTCTTCTCTTTCACTAATAATCTTACTTCATCATCCCACCACTCACTACCCTTTCTAATCTGACCACCTCCCACGCTTCTCATCCCACAAGCATCTTTTGCACAAGCCATCACTGCTTCCCTAAATACGTTCCATACCTCCCCCATTCCCCTTACGTCCTTTGCTCTCATCTTTTTCCACTCTGCACTTAGTCTCTCCTAATACTTGCCCAAACAAATCTCCTAACCAAGCTCACTTACTCTCACTACTCTCTTCACCCCAAACATTTTCTCTTCTGAAAACCTCTACAAATCTTCATCTTCACCTGTACATATATATCTATTTATTATTCATTATACTTTGTCGCTGTCTCCTGGGTTAACGAGGTAGCACACAGAAACAGATGAAAGAATGGCCCATATACACCCATATACACATATATACATACATGTCCACACACACACATATACATACCTATACATTTCAACGTATACATATATATATACATACATAGATTATTTATTTTATTTTTTATTTATTTTGCTTTGTCGCTGTCTCCCGCGTTTGCCAGGTAGCGCAAGGAAACACAAAAGAAATGGCCCAACCCACCCCCATACACAATGCATATACATACACGTCCACACACGCAAATATACATACCTATACATCTCAATGTACACATATATATACACACACAGATGCATACATATATACCCATTCACACAATTCACACTGTCTGCCTTTATTCATTCCCATCACCACCTCGCCACACATGGAAATAGATTTTTTTTTTTTTTTGCTTTGTCGCTGTCTCCCACGTTTGCGAGGTAGCGCAAGGAAACAGATGAAAGATATGGCCCAACCCACCCCCATACACATGTATATACATACGTCCACACACGCAAATATACATACCTACACAGCTTTCCATGGTTTACCCCAGACGCTTCACATGCCCTGATTCAATCCACTGACAGCACGTCAACCCCGGTATACCACATCGATCCAATTCACTCTATTCCTTGCCCTCCTTTCACCCTCCTGCATGTTCAGGCCCCGATCACACAAAATCTTTTTCACTCCATCTTTCCACCTCCAATTTGGTCTCCCACTTTTCCTCGTTCCCTCCACCTCCGACACATATATCCTCTTGGTCAATCTTTCCTCACTCATTCTCTCCATGTGCCCAAACCATTTCAAAACACCCTCTTCTGCTCTCTCAACCACGCTCTTTTTATTTCCACACATCTCTCTTACCCTTACGTTACTTACTCAATCAAACCACCTCACACCACACATTGTCCTCAAACATCTCACTTCCGGCACATCCATCCTCCTGCACACAACTCTATCCATAGCCCACGCCTCGCAACCATACAACATTGTTGGAACCACTATTCCTTCAAACATACCCATTTTTGCTTTCCGAGATAATGTTCTCGACTTCCACACATTCTTCAAGGCTCCCAGGATTTTCGCCCCCTCCCCCACCCTATGATCCACTTCCGCTTCCATGGTTCCATCCGCTGCCAGATCCACTCCCAGATATCTAAAACACTTTACTTCCTCCAGTTTTTCTCCATTCAAACTTACCTCCCAGTTGACTTGACCCTCAACCCTACTGTACCTAATTACCTTGCTCTTATTCACATTTACTCTTAACTTTCTTCTTTCACACACTTTACCAAACTCAGTCACCAGCTTCTGCAGTTTCTCACATGAATCAGCCACCAGCGCTGTATAATCAGCAAACAACTGACTCACTTCCCAAGCTCTCTCATCCCCAACAGACTTCGTACTTGCCCCTCTTTCCAAAACTCTTGCATTCACCTCCCTAACAACCCCATCCATAAACAAATTAAACAACCATGGAGACATCACACACCCCTGCCGCAAACCTACATTCACTGAGAACCAATCACTTTCCTCTCTTCCTACACGTACACGAGCCTTACAGCCTCGATAAAAACTTTTCACTGCTTTTAACCACTTGCCTCCCACACCATATATTCTTAATACCTTCCACAGAGCATCTCTATCAACTCTATCATATGCCTTCTCCAGATCCATAAAAGCTACATACAAATCCATTTCCTTTTCTAAGTATTTCTCACATACATTCTTCAAAGCAAACACCTGATCCACACGTCCTCTACCACTTCTGAAACCACACTGCTCTTCCCCAATCTGATGCTCTGTACATGCCTTCACCCTCTCAATCAATACCCTCCCATATAATTTACCAGGAATACTCGACAAACTTATACCTCTGTAATTTGAGCACTCACTCTTATCCCCTTTGCCTTTGTACAATGGCACTATGCACACATTCCGCCAATCCTCAGGCACCTCACCATGAGTCATACATACATTAAATAACCTTACCAACCAGTCAACAATACAGTCACCCCCTTTTTTAATAAATTCCACTGCAATACCATCCAAACCTGCTGCCTTGCCGGCTTTCATCTTCCACAAAGCTTTTACCACCTCTTCTCTGTTTACCAAACCATTTTCCTCCTCGACCAAAACACCCTATATCTGCCACTCTATCATCAAACACATTCAACAAACCTTCAAAATACTCACTCCATCTCCTTCTCCCATCACCACTACTTGTTATCACCTCCCCATTTGCACCCTTCACTGAAGTTCCCATTTGCTCCCTTGTCTTATGCACTTTGTTTACCTCCTTCCAGAACATCTTTATATTCTCCCCAAAATTTAATGATACTCTCTCACCCCAACTCTCATTTGCCCTCTTTTTCACCTCTTGCACCTTTCTCTTGGCCTCCTGTCTCTTTCTTTTATACATCTCCCACTCAATTGCATTTTTTCCCAGCAAAAATCGTCCAAATGCCTCTCTCTTCTCTTTCACTAATAATCTTACTTCTTCATCCCACCACTCACTACCCTTTCTAATCAACCCACCTCCCACTCTTCTCATGCCACAAGCATCTTTTGCGCAATCCATCACTGATTCCCTAAATACATCCCATTCCTCCCCCACTCCCCTTACTTCCATTGTTCTCACCTTTTTCCATTCTGTACTCAGTCTCTCCTGGTACTTCCTCACACAAGTCTCCTTCCCAAGCTCACTTACTCTCACCACCCTCTTCACCCCAACATTCACTCTTCTTTTCTGAAAACCCATACAAATCTTCACCTTAGCCTCCACAAGATAATGATCAGACATCCCTCCAGTTGCACCTCTCAGCACATTAACATCCAAAAGTCTCTCTTTCATGCGCCTGTCAATTAACACGTAATCCAATAACGCTCTCTGGCCATCTCTCCTACTTACATACGTATACTTATGTATATCTCGCTTTTTAAACCAGGTATTCCCAATCATCAGTCCTTTTTCAGCACATAAATCTACAAGCTCTTCACCATTTCCATTTACAACACTGAACACCCCATGTATACCAATTATTCCCTCAACTGCCACATTACTCACCTTTGCATTCAAATCACCCATCACTATAACCCGGTCTCGTGCATCAAAACCACTAACACACTCATTCAGCTGCTCCCAAAACACTTGCCTCTCATGATTTTTCTTCTCATGCCCAGGTGCATATGCACCAATAATCACCCATCTCTCTCCATCAACTTTCAGTTTTACCCATATTAATAGAGAATTTACTTTCTTACATTCTATCACATATTCCCACAACTCCTGTTTCAGGAGTACTGCTACTCCTTCCCTTGCTCTTGTCCTCTCACTAACCCCTGACTTTACTCCCAAGACATTCCCAAACCACTCTTCCCCTTTACCCTTGAGCTTCGTTTCACTCAGAGCCAAAACATCCAGGTTCCTTTCCTCAAACATACTACCTATCTCTCCTTTTTTCACATCTTGGTTATATCCACACACATTTAGACACCCCAGTCTGAGCCTTCGAGGAGGATGAGCACTCCCCGCGCGACTCCTTCTTCTGTTTCCCATTTTAGAAAGTTAAAAAATACGAGGGGAGGATTTCTGGCCCCCCATTCCCGTCCCCTCTAGTCGCCTTCTACGACACGCGAGGAAATAGATATATATATATATATATATATATATATATATATATATATATATATATATATATATATATATATATATAGAAGGCGACTAAAAGGGAAGGGAGCGGGGGGGGGGCTGGAAATCCTCCCCTCTTTTTTTTTTTTTTTTATTTTTCGAAAGAAGGGACAGAGAAGGAGGCCAGGTGAGGATATTCCCTCAAAGGTCCAGTCCTCTGTTCTTAACGCAACCTCGCTAATGCGGGAGATGGCGAATAGTATGAAAGAGAAAAAAAATATATATATATATATATATATATATATATATATATATATATATATATATATATATATATATATATATATATATATATATTTTCTTTCTTTCAAACTATACGCCATTTCCCGCATTAGCGAGGTAGCGTTAAGAACAGAGGAATGGGCCTTTGAGGGAATACCCTGGTGTATATATATATATATATATATATATATATATATATATATATATATATATATATATATATAATTCATACTTGCTGCCTTTATTCATTACCGTCGCCTCCCGCCACATATGAAATGACAACCCCCTCCCACCGCACGCGCACAGCATAGCACTAGGAAAAGACAACAAAGGCCACATTCTTTCACACTCAGTTTCTAGCTGTCATGTATAATGCACCAAAACCACAGCTCCCTTTCCACATCCAGGTCCCAAAAACTTTCCATTATTTACCCGAGATGCTTCACATGCCCTTGTTCAATCCACTGACACCACATCAACCCCGGTATACCACATCGTTCAATTTCACTCTATTCCTTGCACGCCTTTCACTCTCCTGCATGTTCAGGCCCCGATCGCCCAAAATCTTTTTCACTCCATCCTTCCACCTACAATTTGGTCTCCCACTTCTCGTTCCCTCCACCTCTGATACATATATCCTCTTTGTCAATCTTTCCTCACTCATTCTCTCCATGTGACCAACCCACTTCAATACACCCTCTTCTGCTCTCTCAACCACACTCTTTTATTACCACACATCTCTCTTACCCTAATATTACTTACTCGATCAAACCACCTCACACCACATATTGTCCTCAAACATCTCATTTCCAACACATCCCCCTCCTCCACAAAACCCTATTTATGGCTGACGCCTTGCAACCATATAACATTGTTGGAACCACTATTCCTTCAAACATACCCATTTGTGCTTTCTGAGATAAAGTTCTCGCCTTCCTCACATTCTTCAACATTCCCAGCACTTTTGCCCCTTCCCCCACCCTGTGACTCACTTCTGCTTCCATGGTTCCATCCACTGCCAAATCCACTCCCAGATATCTAAAACACTTCACTTCCTCCAGTTTTTCTCTATCTAAACTTACCCCCCAATTGACTTGTCCCTCAACCCTACTGTACTATTAGCTAACAACCTTGCTCTTATTCACATTTACTCTCAGCTTTCTTCTTTCACACACTTTACCAAACTCAGTCACCAGCTTCTGCAGTTTCTCACATGAATCAACCACCAGCACTGTATCATCAGCAAACAACAACTGACTCACTTCCCAAGACCTCTCATCCACAACAGACTGCATACTTGCCCCTCTCTCTAAAACTTGCATTCACCTCCCTAACAACCCCATCCATAAACAAATCAAACAACCAAGGAGACATCATGCACCCCTGCCACAAATCAACTTTCACTGAGAACCAATCTCTTTCCTGTCTTCTTACTCGTACACTTGCCTTACATCCTTGATAAAAACTTTTCACTGCTTCTAGCAACTTTCCTCCCACACCATATATTCTTAATACCTTCCACAAAGCATCTCTATCAACTCTATCATATGCCTTCTCCAGATCCATAAATGCTACATATAAATTCATTTGCTTTTCTAAGTATTTCTCACATACATTCTTCAAAGGAGACACCTGACCCACACATCCTCTACCACTTCTGAAACCACACTGCTCTTCCCCAATCTGATGCTCTGTACATGCTTTTACCCTCTCAATCAATACCCTCCCATATAATTTTCCAGGAACACTCAATAAACTTATACTCCTGTAATTTGAGCTCTCATCTTTATCTCCCTTGTCTTTGTACAATGGCACTATGCATGCATTCCGCCAATCAGGCACCTCACTATGAGTCATACGTACATTAGATAACCTTACCAACCAGTCAACAACAGAGTCAACCCATTTTTAATAAATTCCACTGCAATACCATCCAAACCGGCTGCCTTGCCAGCTTTCATCTTCTGCAAAGCTTTTACTACCTCTTTTCTGTTTACCAAATCATTCTCCCTAACCCTCTCACTTCACACACCACCTTGACCAAAACACCCTATATTTGCCACTCTATCACCTAACACATTCAACAAGCCTTCAAAATACTCACTCCATCTCCTTCTCATATCACCACTACTTGTTATTACCTCCCCATTAGCCCCCTTCACTGATGTTCCCACTTGTTCACTTGTCTTATGCAGTTTTTCTACCTCCTTCCAAAATATCTTTTTATTCTCCCTACAATTTAATGATACTCTCTCACCCCAACTCTCATTTGCCCTCTTTTCCACCTCTTGCACCTTTCTCTTGTCCTCCTGCCTCTTTCTTTAATACATTTCTCAGTCATCTGCACTATTTCCCAGCAAAAATTGTCCAAATGCCTCTCTCTACTCTTTCACTAATAATCTTGCTTCTTCATCCCACCTCTCACTACCCTTTCTAATCTACCCACCTCCCACACTTCTCATGCCACAAGCATCTTTTGCACAAGCTATCACTGCTTCCTTAAATACATCCCATTCCTCCCCCATTCCCCTTATGTCCTTTGCTCTCACCTTTTTCCATTCTGTACTCAGTCTCTCCTCGTACTTCCTCACACAAGTCTCCTTCTCAAGCTCACTTACTCTCACCACTCTCTTCACCTCAACATTCTCTCTTCTTTTCTGAAAACATCTACAAATCTTCACCTTCGCCTCCAAGAGATGATAATGATCAGACATCCCTCCAGTTGCACCTCTTAGCACATTAACATCCAAAAGTCTCTCTTTTGTGCACCTATCAATTAACACGTAATCCAATAATGCTTTCTGGCCATCTCTCCTACTCATATATGTAAACTTATGTATATCTCTCTTTTTAAACCAGGTATTCGTAATAACCAGCACTTTTATAGCACAAATATGTACAAGCTCTTCACCATTTTCATTTACAACACTGAACACCCTATGTACATCAATTATTCCCTCAACTGCCACATCACTCACCTTTGCATTCAAATCACCCATCATTATAACCTGGTCCTGTGCATCAAAGCTACTAACACACTCACTCAGCTGCTCCCGAAACACTTGCCTCTCATGATCTTTCTTCTCATACCCATGTGCATAGGCACCAATAATCACCCATCTCTCTCTCCATCCAGTTTCAATTTTACCCATATCCAATCTGCAGTTTACTTTCTTACACCCTATCACATAATCCCACCACTCTTCCTGTTTCAGGAGTAGTGCTACTCCTACCCTTGCTCTTGTCCTCTCACCGACCCCTGACTTTACTCCCAAAACTTTCCCAAGCCACTCTTCCCCTTTACCCTTGAGCTTCGTTTCACCCAGAGCCAAGATATACAGGTTCCTTTCCTCAAACATACTACCTATCTCTTCTTTTTTCTCATCTTGGTTACATCCACACACATTTAGACACACCAATCTGAGCCTTTGAGGAGGATGAGCACTCCCCGAATGACCCCTTCTTCTGTTTCCCCTTTTACAAAGTTAAAATACAAAGGAGGGGAGGGTTTCTAGTCCCCCCTCCAGTCCCCTTTAGTCTAAAAGGGGAAACAGAAGAAGGAGTCACGCAGGGAGTGCTCATTCTCCTCAAAGTCTCAGATTGTGGTGTCTAAATGTGTGTGGATGTAACCAAGATGAGAAAAAAAGGAGAGATAGGTAGTATGTTTGAGAAAAGGAACCTGGATGTCTTGGCTCAGTGAAATGAAGCTCAAGGGTAAGGGGAATAGTGGTTTGGAAATCTTTTGGGAGTAAAGTCAGGGGTTGGTGAGAGGACAAGAGCAAGGGAAGGAGTAGCACTACTCCTGAAACAGGAGTGGTGGGAGTATGTGATAGAGTGTAAGAACATAAACTCTAGATTGATATGGGTAAAATTGAAAGTGGATGGAGAGAGATGGGTGATTATTGGTGCCCATACACCTGGGCATAAGAAGAAAGATTATGAGAAGCAAGTGTTTTGGGAGCAGCTGAGTGAGCATGTAAGTAGTTTTGATGCACGAGACTGGGTTATAGTGATGGGTGATTTCACTGCAAAGGTGAGTAATGTGGCAGTTGAGGGAATAATTGGTGTACAAGGGGTGTTCAGTGTTGTAAATGGAAATGGTGAAGAGCTTGTAGATTTGTGTGCTGAAAAAGGACTGGTGATTGGAAATACCTGGTAAAAGAGAGAAATACATAAGTATACATATATAAGTAGGAGAGATGGCCAGAGAGCATTATTGGATTGTGTGTTAATTGATAGGCACGCAAAAGAGAGACTTTTAAATGTTAATGTGCTGAGAGGTGCAACTGGAGGGATGTCTGATCATTATATTGTGGAGGCAAAGGTGAAGATCTTTAGAGGTTTTCAGAAAAGAAGAAACAATGTTGAGGTGAAGAGAGTGGTGAGAGCAAGTGAGTTTGGGAAGGAGACTTGTGTGACGAAGTACCACGAGAGACTGAGTGCAGAATGGAAAAAGGTGAGAGGATAGGACATAAGGGGACTGGAGGAAGAATGGGATGCATTTGGGGAAGTAGTGATGGCTTGCGCAGAAGGTGCTTGTGGCATGAGAAGTGTGGGAGGTGGGCAGATTGGAAAGGGTAGTGAGTGGTGGGATAAAGAAGTAAGATTATTAGTGAAAGAGAAGAGAGAGGCATTTAGATGAGTTTTGCTGGGAAATGGTGCAAATGACTGGGAGATGTGTAAAAGAAAGAGGCAGGAGGTCAAGAGAACGGTGCAAGAGGAGGAAAAGAGGGCAAATGAGAGTTGGGGTGAGAGAGTATCATTAAATTTTAGGGAGAATAAAAAGATGTTTTGGAAAGAGGTAAATAAAGTGTGTAAGACAAGAGAACAAATGGGAACATCGGTGAAGGGGGCTAAAGGGGAGGTGATAAGTAGTGGTGATATGAGAAGGAGATGGAGTGAGTATTTTGAAGGTTTATTGAATGTGTTAGATGACAGAGTGGCAGATATAGGGTGTTTTGGCTGAGGCGGTGTGCGAAGTGAGAGGGTTAGGGAGAATAATTTGGTAAACAGAGAAGAGGTAGTAAAAGCTTTGCAGAAGATGGAAGCTGGCAAGGCAGTGGGTTTGGATGGTACTGCAGTGGAATTTATCAAAAAGGGGGGTGACTGTGTTGTTGACTGGTTGGTAAGGATATTCAAAGAGTGTATGACTCATGGTGAGGTGCCTGAGGGTTGGCGGAATGCATGCATAGTGCCATTGTACAAAGGCAAAGGGAATAAATGTGAGTGCTCAAATTACAGAGGTATAAGTTTCTTGAGTATACCTGGGAAATTATATGGGAGGGCATTGACTGAGAGGGTGAAGGCATGTACAGAGCATCCAACTGGGGAAGAGTAGTGTGCTTTCAGAAGTGACAGAGGATGTGTGGATCAGGTGTTTGCTTTGAAGAATGTAAGTGAGAAATACTTAGAAAAGCAAATGGATTTGTATGTAGCATTTATGGATCTGGAGAAGGCATATGATAAGAGTTGATAGAGATGCTCTGTGGAAGGTATTAAGAATATATGGTGTGGGAGGCAAGTTGTTAGAAGCAGTGAAAAGTTTTTATCGAGGATGTAAGGCATGTGTACGAGTAGGAAGAGAGGAAAGTGATTGGTTCTCAGTGAATGTAGGTTTGCGGCAGGGGTGTGTGATGTCTCCATGGTTGTTTAATTTGTTTATGGATGGGGTTGTTAGGGAGGTGAATGCAAGAGTTTTGGAAAGAGGGGCAAGTATGAAGTCTGTTGGGGATGAGAGAGCTTGGGAAGTGAGTCAGTTGTTGTTCGCTGATGATACAGCGCTGGTGGCTGATTCATGTGAGAAACTGCAGAAGCTGGTGACTGAGTTTGGTAAAGTGTGTGGAAGAAGAAAGTTAAGAGTAAATGTGAATAAGAGCAAGGTTATTAGGTACAGTAGGGTTGAGGGTCAAGTCAATTGGGAGGTGAGTTTGAATGGAGAAAAACTGGAGGAAGTGAAGTGTTTTAGATATCTGGGAGTGGATCTGGCAGTGGATGGAACCATGGAAGCGGAAGTGGATCATAGGGTGGGGGAGGGGGCGAAAATTCTGGGGGCCTTGAAGAATGTGTGGAAGTCGAGAACATTATCTCGGAAAGCAAAAATGGGTATGTTTGAAGGAATAGTGGTTCCAATAATGTTGTATGGTTGCGAGGCGTGGGCTATGGATAGAGTTGTGCGCAGGAGGATGGATGTGCTGGAAAATGAGATGTTTGAGGACAATGTGTGGTGTGAGGTGGTTTGATCGAGTAAGTAACGTAAGGGTAAGAGAGATGTGTGGAAATAAAAAGAGCGTGGTTGAGAGAGCAGAAGAGGGTGTTTTGAAATGGTTTGGGCACATGGAGAGAATGAGTGAGGAAAGATTGACCAAGAGGATATATGTGTCGGAGATGGAGGGAACAAGGAGAAGTGGGAGACCAATTTGGAGGTGGAAAGATGGAGTGAAAAAGATTTTGAGTGATCAGGGCCTGAACATGCAGGAGGGTGAAAGGCGGGCAAGGGATAGAGTGAATTGGATCAATGTGGTATACCGGGGTTGACATGCTGTCAGTGGATTGAATCAGGGCATGTGAAGCGTCTGGGGTAAACCATGGAAAGCTGTGTAGGTATGTATATTTGCGTGTGTGGACGTATGTATATACATGTGTATGGGGGGGGGCCATTTCTTTCATCTGTTTCCTTGCGCTACCTCGCAAACGCGGGAGACAGCGACAAAGTATAAAAAAAAAAAAAAAAAAAATATATATATATATATATATATATATATATATATATATATATATATATATATTTTAAACTAGGTATTCCTAATCACCAGTCCTCTTTCTGCACACAAACCCACAAGTCCTTTACCATTTCCATTTACAACAATGAACACCCCAAGTACACCAATTATACTCTTAACTGCCACATTACTCACCTTTGCATTCAAATCACTCAACATTATATCCTTTATTGTCTATGGGGAAATGAAACACGATAAGTTCCCAAGTGTAGTTTCATGTAATGACCACATCATCAGGGGAGATACAAGAAAGAAATAAAAAAGTTAGTTGATATGCAATGAAGTGACGTAGGTAGGACCCCATTTGGTTAACAAGAGACTTACCATTCAATTGGCCAACCCCTAAGGGAGGATGAAGAGCTGGGCTGAATGTGGATGGACTGCCGCAACCAGGATTCAAACCTGTGCCTTCAATCCTGGGTGGCCCATAAATGTGTTACTGTGTGGAATGCTGACTGCAACATCACAGAAGTTCATAATATCCTCTTTTTTGCATCTCTTCGTCTGAGCAGTTCTAGCATTGGTATTTTCTGCTATGAATCCTGCCTCTCTCCATTTAATGTGGTAGGATGAAATCTCCTACGACAATTATATTTGGGACTGGGTTTCAAAAGCGGTTAAGACATGATTCTATATTTCTTATTTGTCCCATAACTTCATATGGCTTTGCATCGGTGATGTATAAATTAACGCGATGATCGGGCTTGTCTTTTCTACCTTGACAAAATTCGGGTAGTAGCTGGTAGGAAGACAATGACCAGGGAGGTATATTACTAGTACTATTCACCTGGATATTTGGAGGGTTAGTGATGGCTGAATCGTGAGCCAGCTCTTCAGTGGTTGTCAAGTTACACTCCTCTGACCCTGATAGCTGTCTTTTCTTTCTGCCTCACCCATTCGTGGACTACTGGCATTCTCTTCACGAATATATAATCCCTCCTTGCCATACATAACACTTGACAACACTTAACACACACAGCTCATTCTTTATAACTCTAGATTTTCTTGTGTGCTAGCACCGCCTTTTGGGAAAATGTTAGAAGCATTAGATACAATTAGTATGTAGGAACATTTAGGTAGCAGCACCAGGTAGAAACATTAGACAGACGTAGTAGGTAGGAAAAGTAGGCAGGATCACTAGGTAAAAGCAGTCAATGGGAACATTAGATTGGAGCCTTTGTAAATACTCCACAAGACTTGCCCTCTCCCAGTGGCCTGTTAAGGTTGAGGCACTAAAGGCTAAGAAACAGCACTGGACTTCACTAGTTATGGGGTCTCTATTGCCATGACCATCCCCTTGAACAGGTTCCAAACGGAACAGGCATCAGAGATATAGAGAGATAGACCGACGACAAGTGCTTCTCCTATATCACTTGAGGAGTTCAGAGTATTTTAAGTGTATCTACTGTCAGGTCCTGTCGCATCTGTACAAGTTGTAATTTGGGATCCACACCTCAATACACATATGTTCTTTCAAAGAAGGCCGCAAATACTGCACTTGACTCGTATAGCAAGTAACTTACAAACAGAAACTTGTTTGTTCTATGTGATTTCAGTCCTTCTATGTAGGCATATATGAAGAACATTACATGGCTAGTCTCTGTGTTGTTTTTTGGAAGGTTAGTATGCTCTGTTCTGCTAAACTTAACAAGGTGCTTTCAGTTCCATCACCATTATCAGGAGGGAAGCTAGTGTCATTTCCTCCTCTGGTATTTTCTCCTGACTGAGAGACAGACACAATTCAGTGTATTTCGATAAAATTATATGGTTGAGGATGCGAGAACCGTACGGCACATTTAAATAAATATAAAAAAGAAATAAAAGGGTTGTTTGCCATAACAAAGAACAAGATGATGGTTTGTGAAAACAAAGAAAAATCATTATGTTTTACACAATCAGATATGGCCAATAGTTTCTTCATTGTCACAAATGTTATAGGCCATTAGAGTTAAAGAATCCTGTCATATATGGGATACACAACCTTTTTAGACATGAGGTCTCTCCTCCATGCCTATTGTCACTGAGCAATCCCTTCACAAAATTCAAGGTCAGCGCCCTCTCCTCTGTGACATTGTCTATGAGGAAGACATTGAGAGGGCTTCTTAATAACTTTTTCATATCCGCTCCAGATCTTCAGAGCTCTCCTTTGCACCATCTTGATCGACTGAGACTGGTGAGCAGAATGGCCAGCATGAAACAGTAGGCAAAAAGACTGTAGGGTAGGTAAGTTATATACATTTTGACAAGATGATCAGATGGGCTTTGTATTTCTTCAGCAAGTGTAGCATGTAGAGAAGTCAGATTGCTCGTGATGGTACTTGTGTGTTCAGGCCATGTCAGGTCAGAGTTAACGGTGACTCCTGTTAATATACAACCGTTTACCACTGGCATGCTGGTGTCTTCTATGATTACAATGGGTACAACTAGTGGTTTTTAAGTCTTTGTCACGTGCATAACTTGGCACATACCAATATTTAGTGACATGATGCTTGCAAACAACGATGTGTACAACCGAGTTGTTTCCTGCAAGATACTCTGCCCAGTAAGGTGTTTGACTGAGTATTGCCATAGATGGTAAGGTCATTTACACGTACTTCACACAAGTATTGCCATAGATGGTGAGGTCATCTAATGGTAAGGTCATCTACACATACTTGACACAAGTACTGCCATAGATGGTAAGGTCATCTACACCTACTTGACACAAGTATTGTCATAAATGGTAAGATCATCTAATGGTAAGGTCATCTACACATACTTGACACAAGTGTTGTCATAGATGGTAAGGTCATCTACACATATTTGACACAAGTATTGCCATAGATGGTAAGCTCATCTAATGGTAAGGTCATCTACACATACTTGACACAAGTGGTCATAGATGGTAAGGTCATCTAATGGTATGGTCATCTACACATACTTGACACAAGTATTGTCATAGATGGTATGGTCATCTAATGGTAAGGTCATCTATGCATACTTGACACAAGTATTGCCATAGAGGGTAAGGTCATCTAATGGTAAGATCATCTATACATACTTGACACATGTACTGTCATAGATGGTAAGGTCATCTACACATACTTGATACAAGTATTGTCACAGATGGTAAGGTCATCTAACGGTAAGGTCATCTACACATACTTGACACAAGTACTGTCAAAGATGGTAAGGTCATTTACACATACTTGACAAAAGTATTGTCAAAGATGGTAAGGTCAGCTACACATACTTGACACAAGTATTGCCATAGATGGTAAGGTCATCTACACATACTTGACACAAGTATTGTCAAAGATGGTAAGGTCAGCTACACATACTTGACACAAGTATTGTCATAGATGGTAAGGTCATCTACACATACTTGACACAAGTATTGCCATAGATGGTAAGGTCATCTACACATACTTGACACAAGTATTGCCATAGATGGTAAGGTCAGCTACACATACTTGACAAAAGTGTTGTCATAGATGGTAAGGTCATCTACAGATACTTGACACAAGTATTGTCATAGATGGTAAGGTCATCTACACATACTTGACAAAAGTATTGTCAAAGATGGTAAGGTCGGTTACACATACTTGACACAAGTATTGTCATAGATGGTAAGGTCATCTACACATACTTGACACAAGTATTGTCATAGATGGTAAGGTCATCTAATGGTAAGGTCATCTACAGATACTTGACACAAGTATTGTCATAGATGGTAAGGTCATCTACACATACTTGACACAAGTATGTAAGGTCATCTAATGGTAAGGTCATATACA
The DNA here is from genome assembly GCF_036320965.1 of Panulirus ornatus. Classification (NCBI taxonomy): domain Eukaryota; kingdom Metazoa; phylum Arthropoda; class Malacostraca; order Decapoda; family Palinuridae; genus Panulirus; species Panulirus ornatus. The sequence continues at coordinate 482,438 of NC_092292.1, forward strand.
CATACTTGACACAAGTATTGTCGTAGATGGTAAGGTCATCTAGACATACTTGACACAAGTATTGCCAGAGATGGTAAGGTCATCTAATGGTAAGGTCATCTACACATACTTGACACAAGTATTGCCATAGATGGTAAGGTCATCTATATATACTTGACACAAGTATTGCCATAGATGGTAAGGTCATCTACACATACTTGACACAAGTATTGCCATAGATGGTAAGGTCATCTAATGGTAAGGTCATCTACACAAACTTGACACAAGTATTGCCATAGATGGTAAGGTCATCTATATATACTTGACACAAGTATTGCCATAGATGGTAAGGTCATCTACACATACTTGACACAAGTATTGCCATAGATGGTAAGGTCATCTAATGGTAAGGTCATCTACACATACTTGACACAAGTATTGCCATAGATGGTAAGGTCATCTATATATACTTGACACAAGTATTGCCATAGATGGTAAGGTAATCTAATGGTAAGGTCATCTTTATATACTTGACACAAGTATTGCCATATATGGTAAGGTCATCTACACATACTTGACACAAGTATTGCCATAGATGGTAAGGTCATCTAATGGTAAGGTCATCTATACATACTTGACACAAGTATTGCCATAGATGGTAAGGTCATCTAATGGTAAGGTCATCTACGCACTTGACACAAAATGCAGTGAATTTCACTAAGTGGCAACATATGGCATTTGCCCGACTGGATGGATTTCTCCTTGTATTTCATCAAGTGAAGGACAATTGATTGAAATAATACGAAATATATATTAGTTAACTGTTTGAGTGGAGACTGTAGACATAATCATCAAGCAAAATAATTAGCATTTCAAATACTGAAATATTGGGAAATGAAGCATTATGATACGAAATTATCTCTGGCACAATGGAAGAAGGCGACAAGTGGTTGTGCCAGTTTTGAATATTTGTGATCATTACACCTTAGGAATAACATAGGTTCTGCAAATGATATTCTGGGCTTGTGAAAAACAAGGAAAACATATTATGACATGCCTTTGACACATGAGGTAACTGGAGGAAGTGAAGTGTTTTAGATATCTGGGAGTGGATCTGGCAGCGGATGGAACCATGGAAGCGGAAGTGGATCATAGGGTGGGGGAGGGGGCGAAAATTCTGGGAGCCTTGAAGAATGTGTGGAAGTCGAGAACATTATCTCGGAAAGCAAAAATGGGTATGTTTGAAGGAATAGTGGTTCCAACAATTTTGTATGGTTACGAGGCGTGGGCTATGGATAGAGTTGTTCGCAGGATGGTGTATGTGCTGGAAATGAGATGTTTGAGGACAATGTGTGGTGTGAGGTGGTTTGATCGAGTAAGTAACGTAAGGGTAAGAGAGATGTGTGGAAATAAAAAGAGCGTGGTTGAGAGAGCAGAAGAGGGTGTTTTGAAATGGTTTGGGCACATGGAGAGAATGAGTGAGGAAAGATTGACCAAGAGGATATATGTGTCGGAGGTGGAGGGAACGAGGAGAAGTGGGAGACCAAATTGGAGGTGGAAAGATGAAGTGAAAAAGATTTTGTGTGATCGGGGCCTGAACATGCAGGAGGGTGAAAGGAGGGCAAGGAATAGAGTGAATTGGATCGATGTGGTATACCGGGGTTGACGTGCTGTCAGTGGATTGAATCAGGGCATGTGAAGCGTCTGGGGTAAACCATGGAAAGCTGTGTAGGTATGTATATTTGCGTGTGTGGACGTGTATGTATATACATGTGTATGGGGGTGGGTTGGGCCATTTCTTTCGTCTGTTTCCTTGCGCTACCTCGCAAACGCGGGAGACAGCGACTAAGCAAAAAAAAAAAATAAAAATAAAAAAAATAATAATAATAATAATTTTCTTTTTTTTTTTTTTTTTTGCTTTGTCGCTGTCTCCCGCGTTTGCGAGGTAGCGCAAGGAAACAGACGAAAGAAATGGCCCAACCCACCCCCATACACATGTATATACATACGTCCACACACGTAAATATACAATACCTACACAGCTTTCCATGGTTTACCCCAGACGCTTCACATGCCCTGATTCAATCCACTGACAGCACGTCAACCCCGGTATACCACATCGATCCAATTCACTCTATTCCTTGCCCTCCTTTCACCCTCCTGCATGTTCAGGCCGCGATCACACAAAATCTTTTTCACTTCATCTTTGCACCTCCAATTTGGTCTCCCACTTCTCCTCGTTCCCTCCACCTCCGACACATATATCCTCTTGGTCAATCTTTCCTCACTCATTCTCTCCATGCCCCCCAAACCATTTCAAAACACCCTCTTCTGCTCTCTCAACCACGCTCTTTTTATTTCCACACATCTCTCTTACCCTTACGTTACTTACTCGATCAAACCACCTCACACCACACATTGTCCTCAAACATCTCATTTCCAGCACATCCATCCTCCTGCGCACAACTCTATCCATAGCCCACGCCTCGCAACCATACAACATTGTTGGAACCACTATTCCTTCAAACATACCCATTTTTGCTTTCCGAGATAATGTTCTCGACTTCCACACATTCTTCAAGGCTCCCAGGATTTTCGCCCCCTCCCCCACCCTATGATCCACTTCCGCTTCCATGGTTCCATCCGCTGCCAGATCCACTCCCAGATATCTAAAACACTTTACTTCCTCCAGTTTTTCTCCATTCAAACTTACCTCCCAATTGACTTGACCCTCAACCCTACTGTACCTAATTACCTTGCTCTTATTCACATTTACTCTTAACTTTCTTCTTTCACACACTTTACCAAACTCAGTCACCAGCTTCTGCAGTTTCTCACATGAATCAGCCACCAGCGCTGTATCATCAGCGAACAACTGACTCACTTCCCAAGCTCTCTCATCCCCAACAGACTTCGTACTTGCCCCTCTTTCCAAAACTCTTGCATTCACCTCCCTAACAACCCCATCCATAAACAAATTAAACAACCATGGAGACATCACACACCCCTGCCGCAAACCGTACATTCACTGAGAACCAATCACTTTCCTCTCTTCCTACACGTACACATGCCTTACATCCTCGATAAAAACTTTTCACTGCTTCTAACAACTTGCCTCCCACACCATATATTCTTAATACCTTCCACAGAGCATCTCTATCAACTCTATCATATGCCTTCTCCAGATCCATAAATGCTACATACAAATCCATTTGCTTTTCTAAGTATTTCTCACATACATTCTTCAAAGCAAACACCTGATCCACACATCCTCTACCACTTCTGAAACCACACTGCTCTTCCCCAATCTGATGCTCTGTACATGCCTTCACCCTCTCAATCAATACCCTCCCATATAATTTACCAGGAATACTCAACAAACTTATACCTCTGTAATTTGAGCACTCACTCTTATCCCCTTTGCCTTTGTACAAAGGCACTATGCACGCATTCCGCCAATCTTCAGGCACCTCACCATGAATCATACATACATTAAATAACCTTACCAACCAGTCAATAATACAGTCACCCCCTTTTTTTATAAATTCCACTGCAATACCATCCAAACCTGCTGCCTTGCCGGCTTTCATCTTCCGCAAAGCTTTTACTACCTCTTCTCTGTTTACCAAATCATTTTCCCCAACCCTCTCACTTTGCACACTACCTCGACCAAAACACCCTATATCTGCCACTCTATCATCAAACACATTCAACAAACCTTCAAAATACTCACTCCATCTCCTTCTCACATCACCACTACTTGTTATCACCTCCCCATTTGCGCCCTTCACTGAAGTTCCCATTCGCTCCCTTGTCTTACGCACTTTATTTACCTCCTTCCAGAACATCTTTTTATTCTCCCCAAAATTTAATGATACTCTCTCACCCCAACTCTCATTTGCCCTCTTTTTCACCTCTTGCACCTTTCTCTTGACCTCCTGTCTCTTTCTTTTATACATCTCCCACTCAATTGCATTTTTTACCTGCAAAAATCGTCCAAATGCCTCTCTCTTCTCTTTCACTCATAATCTTACTTCTTCATCCCACCACTCACTACCCTTTCTAATCAACCCACCTCCCACTCTTCTCATGCCACAAGCATCTTTTGCGCAATCCATCACTGATTCCCTAAATACATCCCATTCCTCCCCCACTCCCCTTACTTCCATTGTTCTCACCTTTTTCCATTCTGTACTCAGTCTACTTCCTCACACAAGTCTCCTTCCCAAGCTCACTTACTCTCACCACCCTCTTCACCCCAACATTCACTCTTCTTTTCTGAAAACCCATACAAATCTTCACCTTAGCCTCCACAAGATAATGATCAGACATCCCTCCAGTTGCACCTCTTAGCACATTAATATCCAAAAGTCTCTCTTTCGCACGCCTGTCAATTAACACGTAATCCAATAACGCTCTCTGGCCATCTCTCCTACTTACATACGTATACTTATGTATATCTCGCTTTTTAAACCAGGTATTCCCAATCACCAGTCCTTTTTCAGCACATAAATCTACAAGCTCTTCACCATTTCCATTTACAACACTGAACACCCCATGTATACCAATTATTCCCTCAACTGCCACATTACTCACCTTTGCATTCAAATCACCCATCACTATTATTATTTTTTTTTTTTTTTTTTTATACTTTGTCGCTGTCTCCCGCGTTTGCGAGGTAGCGCAAGGAAACAGACGAAAGAAATGGCCCAACCCCCCCCCCATACACATGTACATACACACGTCCACACACGCAAATATACATACCCACACAGCTCTCCATGGTTCACCCCAGACGCCTCACATGCCCTGATTCAATCCACTGACAGCACGTCAACCCCTGTATACCACATGACTCCAATTCACTCTATTCCTTGCCCTCCTTTCACCCTCCTGCATGTTCAGGCCCCGATCACACAAAATCTTTTTCACTCCATCTTTCCACCTCCAATTTGGTCTCCCTCTTCTCCTTGTTCCCTCCACCTCCGACACATATATCCTCTTGGTCAATCTTTCCTCACTCATCCTCTCCATGTGCCCAAACCACTTCAAAACACCCTCTTCTGCTCTCTCAACCACGCTCTTTTTATTTCCACACATCTCTCTTACCCTTACGTTACTCACTCGATCAAACCACCTCACACCACACATTGTCCTCAAACATCTCATTTCCAGCACATCCATCCTCCTGCGCACATCTCTATCCATAGCCCACGCCTCGCAACCATACAACATTGTTGGAACCACTATTCCTTCAAACATACCCATTTTTGCTTTCCGAGATAATGTTCTCGACTTCCACACATTCTTCAAGGCCCCCAGGATTTTCGCCCCCTCCCCCACCCTATGATCCACTTCCGCTTCCATGGTTCCATCCGCTGCCAGATCCACTCCCAGATATCTAAAACACTTCACTTCCTCCAGTTTTTCTCCATTCAAACTCACCTCCCAATTGACTTGACCCTCAACCCTACTGTACCTAATAACCTTGCTCTTATTCACATTTACTCTTAACTTTCTTCTTCCACACACTTTTCCAAACTCAGTCACCAGCTTCTGCAGTTTCTCACATGAATCAGCCACCAGCGCTGTATCATCAGCGAACAACAACTGACTCACTTCCCAAGCTCTCTCATCCCCAACAGACTTCATACTTGCCCCTCTTTCCAAAACTCTTGCATTTACCTCCCTAACAACCCCATTCATAAACATCCATATACTTTGTCGCTGTCTCCCGCGTTAGCGAGGTATCGCAAGGAAACAGACGAAAGAATGCCCCAACCCACAAACATACACATGTATATACATAAACGTCCACACACGCACATATACATACCTATACATCTCAACGTATACATATATATATACACACACAGACATATACATATACACACATGTACATAATACATACTGTCTGCCCTAATTCATTCCAGTCGTCACCTCGCCACACATGAAATAACAACCCCCTCCCCCGCATGTGCGCGAGGTAGCGCTAGGAATAGACAACAAAGGCCACATTCGTTCACACTCAGTCTCCAGCTGTCATGTAATAATGCACTGAAACCACAGCTCCCTTTCCACACCCAGGCCCAACAGAACTTTCCATGGTTTACCCCAGACGCTTCACATGCCCTGGTTCAATCCACTGACAGCACGTCGAGAATAATAATAATAATAATAATAATAATAATAATAATAATAATAATAATAATAATACTAATAATAATAGGGGAGAAAGAAGACTTCCCACATATTCCCCGATGTCGAAGGCGACTAAAAGGGGTAGGAGCAGGGGGCTGGAAACCCCCCATCCTTGTATCTAAATTTTTAAAAAGGGAAACAAGAACAAGTCAAGCTGGGACTGCTCCTCCTCTGCGAAGACTCAAATTGGGATGTCTGAATGCGTGTGATAGGCAACCAAGATGACAAGAAAGGATGGATAGGTAGTATGTTTGAGGAAAAAAACCTGGATGCTCTGGCTCTGAGTGAAAAGAAGCTCAATGGTAAAGGGGGAGAATAGATTGGGAATGTCTTGGGAGTAAAGTCAGGGGTTGGTGAGAGGACTAGGGCTAAGGAAGGAGTAGCACTGCTCCTGAAGCAGGAGTTGTGGGATTATGTGATACAGCATAAGAAAGTAAATTCTAGATTGATGTGGGTAAAACTGAAAGTGGATGGAGAGAGATGGGTGATTATTAGTGCATATGCACCTGGGCATGAGAAGAAAGATCATGAGAGGCAAGTGTTTTGGGAGCAGCTGAGCGAGTGTGTTAGCAGTTTTGATGCATGAGACCGGGTTATAGTGATGGGTGATTTGAATGTAAATGTGAGTAATGTGGCAGTTGAGGGTATAATTGGTGTACATGGGGTGTTCAGTGTTCTGAATGGAAATGGTGAAGAGCTTGTGGATTTGTATGCTGAAAAAATTCTGGTGACTGAGAATACCTGGTTTAAAAAGAGATGTACATAAGTAAACGTATGTGAGTAGGAGAGATGGTCAAAGGGCATTACTGGATAATGTGTTAATCAATAGGCATGTAAAAAAGACTTTTGGATGTTACTGTGCTGAGAGGTGCAGCTGGAGGGATGTCTCATCACTATCTTGTGGAGGCGAAGGTGAAGATTTGTAGAGGTTTTCAGAAAAGAAGAATGTTGGGGTGAAGAGAGTGGTGAGAGGAAGTGAGCTTGGAAAGGAAACTTGCGTGAGGAAGCATCAGGAGAGACTGCGTGTAGAACGGAAAAAGGTGAGAGCAAGTGATGTGAGGGGAGTGGGGGGGGGGGGGGGAATGGGAAGTATTTAGGGAAGCAGTGATGGCTTGCACAAAAGATGATTGTGGCATGAGAAAGGTGGGAGGTGGGTAGATTAGAAAGGGTAGTGAGTGGTGGGATGAAGTAAGATTGTTAGTAAAAGAGAAAAGAGAGGCGTTTGGATGATATTTGCAGGGAAGTAGTGCAAATGACTGAAAAATGTATAAAAAGAAAGCGGCAAGAGGTCAAGTGAAAGGTGCAAGAGTTGAAAAAGAGAGCAAATGAAAGTTGAGAGAATATCATTAAATTTTAGGGAGAATAAAAAGATGTTTTGGAAGGAGGTAAATAACATGCATAAGACAAGAGAACAAGTAGGAACACTGGTGAGGGGAGCAAGTGAGGAAGTGATAACAGATTGTGATGAAGTGAGTATTTTGAAAGTTTGTTGAATGTGTTTGATGATAGAGTGGCAGATATAGGGTGGTTTGGTCGGGGTGGTGACAAAGTGAGAGGGTCTGGGAGAATGATTTGGTAATGAAAGAAAAGGTAGTGAAAGCTTTGAGAAGGATGAAATCCAGCAAGGCAGCAGGCTTGGGTAGTATTGCAGTGGAATTTATTAAAAAAGGGGGTGACTGTATTGTTGACTGGTTGGTAAGATTATTTAATGTATGTATGACCCATGGTGAGGTGCCTGAGGATTGGCGGAATGCGTGCATAGTGCCATTGTACAAAGGCAAAGGGGATAAGAGTGAGTGCTCAAATTACAGAGGTATAAGTTTGTTGAGTATTCCTGGTAAATTATATGGGAGGGTATTGATTGAGAGGGTGAAGGCATGTACAGAGCATCAGATTGGGGAAGAGCCGTGTGGTTTCAGAAGTGGTAGAGGATGTGTGGATCAGGTGTTTGCTTTGAAGAATGTATGTGAGAAATACTTAGAAAAGCAAATGGATTTGTATGTAGCATTTATGGATCTGGAGAAGGCATATGATAGAGTTGATAGAGATGCTCTGTGGAAGGTATTAAGAATATATGGTGTGGGAGGAAAGTTGTTAGAAGCAGTGAAAAGTTTTTATCGAGGATGTAAGGCATGTGTACGTGTAGGAAGAGAGGAAAGTGATTGGTTCTCAGTGAATGTAGGTTTGCGGCAGGGGTGAGTGATGTCTCCATGGTTGTTTAATTTGTTTATGGATGGGGTTGTTAGGGAGGTAAATGCAAGAGTTTTGGAAAGAGGGGCAAGTATGAAGTCTGTTGGGGATGAGAGAGCTTGGGAAGTGAGTCAGTTGTTGTTCGCTGATGATACAGCGCTGGTGGCTGATTCATGTGAGAAACTGCAGAAGCTGGTGACTGAGTTTGGTAAAGTGTGTGGAAGAAGAAAGTTAAGAGTAAATGTGAATAAGAGCAAGGTTATTAGGTACAGTAGGGTTGAGGGTCAAGTCAATTGGGAGGTGAGTTTGAATGGAGAAAAACTGGAGGAAGTGAAGTGTTTTAGATATCTGGGAGTGGATCTGGCAGCGGATGGAACCATGGAAGCGGAAGTGGATCATAGAGTGGGGGAGGGGGCGAAAATTCTGGGGGCCTTGAAGAATGTGTGGAAGTCGAGAACATTATCTCGGAAAGCAAAAATGGGTATGTTTGAAGGAATAGTGGTTCCAACAATGTTGTATGGTTGCGAGGCGTGGGCTATGGATAGAGTTGTGCGCAGGAGGATGGATGTGCTGGAAATGAGATGTTTGAGGACAATGTGTGGTGTGAGGTGGTTTGATCGAGTGAGTAACTTAAGGGTAAGAGAGATGTGTGGAAATAAAAAGAGCGTGGTTGAGAGAGCAGAAGAGGGTGTTTTGAAGTGGTTTGGGCACATGGAGAGGATGAGTGAGGAAAGATTGACCAAGAGGATATATGTGTCGGAGGTGGAGGGAACGAGGAGAAGAGGGAGACCAAATTGGAGGTGGAAAGATGGAGTGAAAAAGATTTTGTGTGATCGGGGCCTGAACATGCAGGAGGGTGAAAGGAGGGCAAGGAATAGAGTGAATTGGAGCGATGTGGTATACCGGGGTTGACGTGCTGTCAGTGGATTGAATCAAGGCATGTGAAGCGTCTGGGGTAAACCATGGAAAGCTGTGTAGGTATGTATATTTGCGTGTGTGGACGTATATATATACATGTGTATGGGGGGGGTGGGCCATTTCTTTCGTCTGTTTCCTTGCGCTACCTCGCAAACGCGGGAGACAGCGACAAAGTATAATAAAAAAAAAAAAATAGTATAATAAGTTTGTTGAGTATTCCTGGGAAATTATATGGGAGGGTATTGATTGAAAGGGTGAAGGCATGTACAGAGCATCAGATTGGGGAAGAGCAGTGTGGTTTCAGAAGTGGTAGAGGATGTGTGGATCAGGTATTTGCTTTGAAGCATTTATGTGAGAAATACTTAGAAAAACAAATGGATTTGTACGTAACATTTATGGATCTGAAAAAGGCATATGATAGGGTTGATAGAGATGCTTTGTTGAAGGCTTTAAGAGTATACGGTATGGGAGGTAAGTTGTTAGAAGCAGTGAAAAGTTTTTCCCAAGGATGTAAGGCATGTGTACGAGTAGGAAGAGAAGAGAGTGATTGGTTTCCAGTGAATGTCGGTTTGCATCAGGGATGTGTAATGTCCCTAAGGATGTTTAATTTGTTTAAGGATGGGGTGGTTAGGGGAGTAAGTGCAAGAGTTTTGGGGAGAGGGGCGAGTAATGCAGTCTGTTGTGGATGAGAGGGCCTGGGAAGTGTCAGTTGTTGTTTGCCGATGATACAGCTCTAGTGGGTAGTTGATTCACATGAGAAAATGCAGAGGTTATTAGGTTCAATAGGGTTGAGGGAAAAGTTAATTGGGATGTAAGCTTGAATGAAGAAAAACTGGAGGAAGTGAAGTGTTTTAGATATCTGGGAGTGGATTTGGCAGCGGATGCAACCATGCAAGCGGAAGTGAATCACAAGGTGGGGGAGGGGGCAAAGGTTCTGGAAGCGATGAAGAATGTGTGGAAGGAGAGAATGTTATCTTGGAAAGCAAAAATGGGTATGTGTGAAGGAAAAGTGGTTCCAACAATATCATATGGTTTGGTCACATGCAGAGAATGAGTGAGGAAAGATTGACAAAGAGGATATATGTGTCAGAGGTAGAGGGAATGAGGAGAAGTGGGAGACCAAACTGGAGGTGGAAAGATGGAGTGAAATAGATTTTGAGCAATCAGGGCCTGAACATGCAGGAGGGTGAAAAGCATGCAAGGAATAGAGTGAATTGGAACGATGTGGCATAACAGGGTCGACGTGCTGTCAATGGATTGAACCAGGGCATGTAAAGCATCTGGGGTACAACCATGGAAAGTTTTGTGGGGCCTGGATGTGGAAAGAGAGCTGTGGTTTCGGTGCAGTATACATGACAGCTAGAGACTGAGTGTGAACGAATGTGGCCTTTGTTGTCTTTTCCTAGCGCTACCTCATGTGCATGTGGGGGGACAGGGGTGTCATTTAATGTGTGGCGGGGTGGCAACGGGAATGAATAAAGGCAGCAAGTGTGAATCATGTATATGTGTATATATGTATATGTCTGTGTATGTATATATATGTACACAGTGAAATGTATAAGTATGCATATGCGCGTGTGTGGAAGTGTATGTATATACATGTGTATGTGGGTGGGTTGGGCCATTCTTTCATCTGTTTCCTTGTGCTACCTTGCTAACACAGGAGACAGCGTCAAAGTATAATAAAAAGAATGAAATAATCATAATGACAATAATACGAATCAATTTCCAGAAAGTGGAAGAAAGTCTAAGGGTGGGTGAAACATTCCCAAGGCAGGTGGAATCAGCAGGTGGGAGGGAGCTGGATGGAGGAATACAGACAAAATTAACGTTTTCCAGATAAGCTTCAACACTGATTGCAAACAGATGGGCAGTTAACAGTTCTCAAGGTCTCTGTTGGTGGGTGGGAGGGGGGACTGAGTGAAGGATAGATGGGGAAGAGTGTCTCCAGCAAGTAGGTGTGCCGCTATATTGGAAAAGTTAGTTATTTATGCACTTCATGACGTTGCATAACAGAAACAATATAACATTATGTGAATAGCAACAATGTTGCTTAGTAATTAAGGATACTATGCACCAATGTACTGTTACATATAGCAATTACAGCTGATTGACCGATATCAATTTTGGCACACGTGGCTTCTCTCTCCAGTCCCTCCCATCCACCCCCTCGCTCCTTAATACCCACTCAGATGAAGTCTGGTCACAGCAAATTCATAAGCTGTCTATATTCTTTTTCTTTCCAGAATAACATAACACTGTGCTTGTGTTTTTGGAAGCATCTAAAATGAGCGGGGTTATAACAGTTTGGGCAATGTGGCATCATAGGCGGCAGCATCTGCTAGCACATCCACCTTGATTCACCAGAGGAAGTAAGTTATTTAACATTCATTGGTGGACAGCCAAATGCATTCATGTCTATAAATCAAACTTACAATATGGACTTTTGAATTGCTTTCTATTAAGAGAAGCTCTGCCAAGGCAAAGAAGACCTGGGGATACAAGAGGTGGACGTAGTTGCCAGATACTGGATATTTTGTCCAAACCATTTTTCAGAATGATATCACTACTTGGGAAAACTGTACTTCAGGCATTTTCCTGTGTTGTGCAGCTCCAGTGATTATTGCCAAGAAGGTGATAGGACTACAAAGAGTTCCTTGTGGGGCCCCACAGGAGGTACAGCTTATACTAATTATGTGTCCAGATGGGGTATGTACTCTTGGAGAGCAGTTTTGAAGAAATCCAACATACCACAATGAATGAGAAAATTTTCCCTGGTTTGTCAAGATGAGACAGCATTTTGTGAACGAGAAGCACAAGATAATGGGTCATGGAGGAGTTCTTTATGTTCCAATTTTCTCTGAGGTTAATATGAGGTTTGATGTCAGATAAGCATTTCCAGGACAACAAAGCTCTCTAAAACCTTAGAAAAGGTTGGAGTCAGGCTCGCCAGTCTGAGATTATCAACTGAGGAAACTTTCTGTTTTACGTACTGGTACAATTATTGTGTGGCACCAGATGGTTGGAGTATAGGCATCTCTGATGCATCTGACATACAGTTCTGGAAGAGGAACACTCAGTTCAATGAGGAACTCTCTGATAAGTTGAATGGGTATCTCATTAAGGGGTGTTGACATACACATCCTGTCTGGGCCATACAATGTCCTAAGGTTGAAGCAACAAAGCGTTCACTTCTGCGAGCAGGTAAGTGGGCAAAGATGTAGTATCGAGAGGGGCAATGTGACTGCAATACTTCAGAGGAGTGTGCATTAATTTGTTCAGCTAATCCTTCATCATCTAGTGTCTCTGACTGATCAGTTTACCAGGGTTTTGGTTTATGATTTGTAAGAGCTGACAGTTCTATGTACCAAGATCCAGAACCATAATTACACAGGGTTTTTTAATCCAATGTCCATATTATTTTTCTTCTGCTTTCTTAATATCACTTTTGATTTGTGATCTTTATTCCAGCAATCATTGGTGGTGACTGCATGTGTATACCCTGTTATGCTTACAGATAAGGGTCTTGATTTGTGCTGTCATCTAGCCCAAGTCACTGTCATGAATGGAGAATGTTACTGCAGGGAAGCATCGGTCAAAATCTTCACTAAGTTTGTCCTGCAAGCTTTGAGCAGCAGCATCAAAGTCAGTTACAGAGGTCTCATCCATCTAATTCTGTGCAACTATCCGGCAACCAAATTCCCTAATATATGAGTCACATAGTGGTCAGATGAATTTCATTTGGGTCTTGGTGTGTGTTTGACTTCCAGGTTGTCACAACCACACTGTGATTTGAAGTGCCAAATGTGGGTAGTATCTGAGGTAACATATGGCAGGAGATGTTTGTTACTAATTCATCCAATATGACATTATGCCTGGTAGGTTGATCCCTGTATCTCTTTGGCCCTGTGTCTGTCATTAAAAGAGATCATGTATTTTGATAGAAATGAGGGATATGTCTCATTGCTCCTGATATGTAGTGGTTCTCACATTACTTGTTCAAGCAGTACTTAATCTCCAGTGATTGCACAATTCTGGATAGGAAAATATGCATCCCTCCTCATACCAGCACTTACTTTTCTTCATCCTGCTCAAACATTTTCTATGTTGTTTGAATGTATGTTTTCCCAGCATGATATGCCAGTCTTGCTATGTATGCAGTTTCCCTTCATGTAGTACCAACAAACTTTGTTCATTTCTTGGTTTTGATGTTCATTTATTGTGTCATATCTCACCCTCTCAATGTCTGTGGCCAAGCCTGAGAGAATTTACTGGCTTCCACTTTCTTCCTACCCTACTCTTTCCATTCCTGCATCAGCATCACAGTCCCTTTCTGCACTCACATCAGAGATAGAACTTTCCTGGCCTCCACTTCCTCCCTCTCCTTCCATACCTGAGTTAGTGTTCCTTTCTTTTGGTAAACATGTCTGTGCTTGCTGTATCCTAGCTCCCACTTACGCGCTCTCCCTCCATACCTAGACAAGCATCTCTGTCACTTTTTGTGCTCATGTCTGTTGGTAAAGTTTCCTGACTCCCACTTTCGAAGTAAATTTCCCCAATGTACTCTCCCTCTGAAGCTGCATTAGCATCTACTGTACAAAACCAGCACATTATACCTGCCTGTAAAGCACTCCTAACAGTTTTTATCATGTTACAGTTTAGGCTTGTACAGTTGAATATTAAGACCAATTTGCACATATTCTCTGCACACACATTTTTCCAATAACACATTCCTATGCAAAGCAAGATAACAGTGTATTTGCATGCTGATTATGTCCCTATAAATGAACTGACCTAATGAGAGCTTGAGTTTTCACATGTGACTATAATGCAATGCCACTGCTGTTTCTAGGTGATCAGCATCTTCATGGTGCAGTAACTTAGACAAATACTCACAACCTATTGTCACTCAAAATTACCAAAGAAGCAAATACTTTAAAATTTCTACAGGTGAAGCTGCCCTTGAAGCCATGCAAATTTCACATGTGTACTTACCTACCAACTTCAAATATTATCAGTCTAAACCTGTGAATCTTACACCTTTATCAAAACCAATCAAAAAATAATCTCAGTGATCCTAATCATGCTCTCAAAATAATCAGTGTAGGCATCATAACTACCATATTTCTAGAACAGTGAGGTTACTCTTACAAGTACAGAGGTGAACTTTAATCTACTAAAGTTTCAGTGAGAAGCATTAGGTAAAAAAAAAAAAAAAAAAACAGATTTGGTACCTTCTTAATGCATTAAACAATATACAAAAAAATTTTACTATACAAAACAAAGGAACAATACAATAAATATACAGTACCTGGAACTCCAGCTTCCTTTACTGTTTTTGTCGCCTTGTCCTTTGCTGTGGGTGCAAGTGAGCAAAGCATTCTACGATTAGTGTCACTATAAGACCACACAGCAGTGACATGATCAAAGATTTAGCCTTAGAAAAAATAAGAAGTACTTAAAGAAAAGTCTTAATTACATGGTTGTCAACAATCTGAGATCAAATATTAGTCCACTATCTATCACTCAATAAATAATCTATTTTTCTCAATCACTATTCAATACAATGGCACACACAGATAAACTATTAACAAACGAAACATGACAATAAAACATTTATCAATCTATACTAAATGAGTCAACAATGGAAAAGTCTGAACTAATTTTCAAGAGCTAAGTATATATTTATTAACTGCAATAAATAAAAGTATAATCTATACATCTGATATGTGAGAAAATCATTCGCTAAACCTATCCAATTTGTAGGTCATTAACTTGCTTAAATAACCAAATTCTCTAAAATATGAAAAACTTCAGTGCTTTGTCTCAGGATCAGATTAATGAGCCAAAATATTTCAAGGACATAAATGTAGGTTTGCGGCAGGGGTGTGTGATGTCTCCATGGTTGTTTAATTTGTTTATGGATGGGGTTCTTCAGGAGGTAAATGCAAGAGTTTTGGAAAGAGGGGCAAGTATGAAGTCTGTTGGGGATGAGAGAGCTTGGGAAGTGAGTCAGTTGTTGTTCGCTGATGATACAGCGCTGGTGGCTGATTCATGTGAGAAACTGCAGAAGCTGGTGACTGAGTTTGGTAAAGTGTGTGGAAGAAGAAAGTTAAGAGTAAATGTGAATAAGAGCAAGGTTATTAGGTACAGTAGGGTTGAGGGTCAAGTCAATTGGGAGGTGAGTTTGAATGGAGAAAAACTGGAGGAAGTGAAGTGTTTTAGATATCTGGAAGTGGATCTGGCAGCGGATGGAACCATGGAAGCGGAAGTGGATCATAGGGTGGGGGAGGGGGCGAAAATTCTGGGGGCCTTGAAGAATGTGTGGAAATGTGTGGAAGTCGAGAACATTATCTCGGAAAGCAAAAATGGGTATGTTTGAAGGAATAGTGGTTCCAACAATGTTGTATGGTTGCGAGGCGTGGGCTATGGATAGAGTTGTGCGCAGGAGGATAGATGTGCTGGAAATGAGATGTTTGAGGACAATGTGTGGTGTGAGGTGGTTTGATCGAGTGAGTAACGTAAGGGTAAGAGAGATGTGTGGAAATAAAAAGAGCGTGGTTGAGAGAGCAGAAGAGGGTGTTTTGAAGTGGTTTGGGCACATGGAGAGAATGAGTGAGGAAAGATTGACCAAGAGGATATATGTGTCGGAGGTGGAGGGAACGAGGAGAAGAGGGAGACCAAATTGGAGGTGGAAAGATGGAGTGAAAAAGATTTTGTGTGATCGGGGCCTGAACATGCAGGAGGGTGAAAGGAGGGCAAGGAATAGAGTGAATTGGAGCGATGTGGTATACCGGGGTTGACGTGCTGTCAGTGGATTGAATCAAGGCATGTGAAGCGTCTGGGGTAAATCATGGAAAGCTGTGTAGGTATGTATATTTGCGTGTGTGGACGTATGCATATACATGTGTATGGGCGGGGTTGGGCCATTCCTTCGTCTGTTTCCTTGCGCTACCTCGCAAACGCGGGAGACAGCGACAAAGTATAATAAAAAAAAAAAAATCAGTCTATATCTACTGTGTGTACCTTTTTCTTTAAGTACCGTAAGGTAACATATTGAGAAGCTATGGCCAAACTTATGAACTAGTAACTAGTGTTCAAGTTTTATGTGCAAAACAAAATATTTGCTGAAAACCATGCATTTTGGTTTGGCTGTCATTGAAGTATGTGTTAATTATATGCACTGCAAGAAGTTCCACTGATAAAGGAGAGATTTCTTCCTGCGCTATAACTATATTTAAGTTAAAGAAAATGGGTGCTCTGCAATCTAGACAGGCTTTTGCTAGACAACACAAGGCCTAAAATCTACCTAAGGTATGCACTAATCATCCACTAACAGCTCCAGTGTCTGACCAATCAAGGGTTATTGCTGTTGGACCTCCCATATAAGACTGGCCCCTCCTTCATTTGAAGAATGATCACATTTTCTAAAGAGGTATGTTGGTAGGTGTAGTCCATTTTCTTTCAGTCACAATACAGAAAACAAGTCTTCAACAAACATCATTTCTTTTTACAGAAGTACTTTAATGCAATCCTAAGCTGCCAAAATAATGTTCTTCCTGTATTTCATCTTTCTGGGATGGAAATGTGACAAATAACACCAGCTTAAAAAATTCTAACTTAGATATTACCAGGTTAAATTACACTGGAGATGAAAAAGCTCCCCAAAACAGAACAAGACATTTTCAGTTACCAATAGCAGGCTATCCTTACTCTCATCATGATGAGAATATCTTGGTGTAGTTGAACAAGCCAAGAGTTTCAGATATCAGCATGGTAATGCGATACCAACATGGTTTTAAAAACTAGAACACATTCACTTATGGAACTGGCCTACAAATCTGAAAATGACCACACATGAAATGTCTAAAAACTACTGTCAAGATCCATGTATTCTCATGAGAAGCAACATAAAAAAGTATCAACTACCTAAATCTAGTACAACCAACCCTTCCTTTACGTCAGACCACTATAATGTAATCTGCTAGTCTGCAAGGAACCTATTTCTATCAATCCCTCTTTTCATGCAGTCAAATTCCTACTATGTAGATGTGTGCAGTAGAAAATGCACCAAAACTTCAGTTTTCTGTGTATGCTTATTCGTTTGCTACGTATGATTTCTCTTTCTGCAAGGTTTTCGCAGAACAAAACACCTGCATAAAGTGAGGGCTGGGTGTAATGTGGCATATTTATGCTGTTAATTCTCAAGAAGAGGTTTCCATGCGAGACATACACTAAAGAACTAAAACTGGGGCTGCATGTAAAGTAGCCCAAGAAGCTATGCTATGCCTAAGATCAAGGTCAACATTCAATGTTTAGTAGAATTCTAATTATTTAGTCTCACAAATACAAGGCTTCAATGACCATTTGGCAATCAGGACAGGAGTTTAGTCGACTAATAGTAGTCAACATTATTTCAAGTCAGAGAACCACATTTTGTCAAAGGCACACAAAAGTTTCAAGTTAAGTAAATCCAACTAAATAAATGGAACATTTCAGATAAAAGTTTAATGTGTATGCCAGTCAATCAGTCAAAAAAGCTAATGCAAGCCCAAGTCTACAAAAGAGAAGGTGGCTCTCATCTTCTATCCCAAAAAGGAGCTAATACTAAAAGGCATACAGTTAAACAAAATCTGAAATCATACTCACTTTTACAATTTCCAAGTTACAGAATACTACCAGATTTGATTATAGGTTAACGAGGTTTCCACACAAAAAAGAAAAAAGTGTTACTCAAATTCAAATCTATGATCACCTATATGTCTATGTACTCAATCACTTATTGCCTATCCCATTTCTTATCTATCTATCTATTTATTTTGCTTTGTCACTGTCTCCCACGTTAGCAAGGTAGCGCAAGGAAACAGACGAAAGAATGGCCCAACCCACCCACACACGCATGTATATACATACATGTCAACACATGCAAATATACATACCTATACATCTCAACGTATACATATATATACACACACAGACATATACATATATACACATGTACATAATTCATACTG
Organism: Panulirus ornatus; assembly: GCF_036320965.1. Taxonomy (NCBI): domain Eukaryota; kingdom Metazoa; phylum Arthropoda; class Malacostraca; order Decapoda; family Palinuridae; genus Panulirus; species Panulirus ornatus. Next base: position 500,740 of record NC_092292.1, read on the forward strand.
TCTGCCTTTATTCATTCCCATCGCCACCTCGCCACACATGAAATAACAACCCCCTCTCCCCTCATGTGTGCAAGGTAGTGCTAGGAAAAGACTACAAGGGCCACACTTGTTCACACTCAGTCTCTAGCTGTCATGTAATAATACACCGAAACCACAGCTCCCTTTCCTCATCCAGGCCCCACAAAACTTTCCATGGTTTACCCCAGATGCTTCACATGCCCTGGTTCAATCCGTTAACAGCACATCGACCCAGTGTACCACATCGTTCCAATTCACTCTATTCCTTGCACGCCTTTCACCCTCTTGCATGTTCAGGCCCCGATCACTCAAAATCTTTTTCACTTCATCTTTCCACCTAAAATTTGGTCTCCCACTTCTCCTCGTTCCCTCCACCTCCGACACATATATCCTCTTGGTCAATCTTTCCTCACTCATTCTCTCCATGTGACCAAACCATTTCAAAACACCCTCTTCTGCTCTCTCAACCACATTCTTTTTATTACCACACATCTCTCTTACCCTTACGTTACTTACTCGATCAAACCACCTCACACCACATACTGTCCTCAAACATCTCATTTCCAGCACATCCACCCTCCTCCGCACAACTCTATCCATAGCCCACGCCTCGCAACCATATAACATTGTTGGAACCACTATTCCTTCAAACACCCATTTTTGCTTTCCGAGATAATGTTCTCGACTTCCACACATTCTTCAATGCTCCCAGAATTTTCATCCCTTTCCCCACCCTATGATTCACTTCCGCTTCCATGGTTCCATCCGCTGCCAGATCCACTCCCAGATATCTAAAACACTTCACTTCCTCCAGTTTTTCTCCATTCAAACTTACCTCCCAATTGACATGACCCTCAACCCTACTGTACCTAATAACCTTGCTCTCATTCACATTTAATCTCAACTTTCCTCTTTCACACACTTTACCAAACTCAGTCACCAGCTTCTGCAGTTTCTCACATGAATCAGCCACCAGCGCTGTATCATCAGCGAACAACAACTGACTCACTTCCCAAGCTCTCTCATCCACAACAGACTGCATACTTGCCCCTCTTTCAAAAACTCTTGCATTCACCTCCCTAACAACCCCATCCATAAACACATTAAACAACCATAGAGACATCACACACCCCTGCCGCAAACCTACATTTAATGAGAACCAATCACTTTCCTCTCTTCCTACACATATACATGCCTTACATCCTCGATAAAAACTTTTCACTGCTTCTAACAACTTGCCTCCCACACCATATATTCTTAATACCTTCCACAGAGCATCACTATCAACTCTATCATATGCCTTCTCCAGATCCATAAATGCTACATACAAATCCATTTGCTTTTCTAAGTATTTCTCACATACATTCTTCAAAGCAAACACCTGATCCACACATCCTCTACCACTTCTGAAACCACACTGCTCTTCCCCAGTCTGATGCTCTGTACATGCCTTCACCCTCTCAATCAATACCCTCCCATATAATTTACCAGGAATACTCAACAAAGTTATACCTCTGTAATTTGAGCACTCACCTTTATCCCCTTTGCCTTTGTACAAAAGCACTATGCAAGCATTCTGCCAATCCTCAGGCACCTCACCATGAGTCATACATACATTAAATAACCTTACGAACCAGTCAACAATACAGTCACCCCCATTTTTAATAAATTCCACTGCAATACCATCCAAATCTGCTACCTTGCCGGCTTTCATCTTCCACAAAGCTTTTACTACCTCTTCTCTGTTTACCAAATCATTTTCCCTAACCCTCTCACTTTGCACACCACCTCGACCAAAACACCCTATATCTGCCACTCTATCATCAAACACATTCAACAAACCTTCAAAATACTCACTCCATCTCCTTCTCACATCACCACTACTTGTTATCACCTCCCCATTAGCCCCCTTCACTGAAGTTCCCATTTGTTCCCTTGTCTTACACACTTTATTTACCTCCTTCCAAAACATCTTTTTATTATCCCTAAAATTTAATGATACTCTCTCACCCCAACTCTCATTTGCCCTCTTTTTCCCCTCTTGCACCTTTCTCTTGACCTCCTGCCTCTTTCTTTTATACATCTCCCACTCATTTGCATTATTCCCCTACAAAAATCGGCCAAATGCCTCTGTCTTCTCTTTCACTAATAATCTTACTTTTTCATCCACCACTCACTACCCTCCACCTCCCATGCTTCTCATGCCACAAGCATCTTTTGCGCAAGCCATCACTGCATCCCTAAATACATCCCATTCCTCCCCCACTCCCCTTACATCCTTTGTTCTCACCTTTTTTCATTCTGTACTCAGTCTCTCCTGGTACTTCCTCACACAAGTCTCCTTCCCAAGCTCACTTACTCTCACCACTCTTTTCACCCCAACATTCTCTCTTCTTTTCTGAACACCTCTACAAATCTTCACCTTTGCCTCCACAAGATAATGATCAGACATCCCTCCAGTTGCACCTCTCAGCATATTAACATCCAAGAGTCTCTCTTTCGCACGCCTATCAATTAACACGTAATCCAATAACGCTCTCTGGCCATCTCTCCTACTTACATACGTATACTTATGTATATCTCTCTTTTTAAACCAGGTATTCCCAATCACCTGTTCCCTTTAGTTGCGTGGGAAGTATTATAATCACCTTTATAATCACAGTCACTACCAATTCAGAAGAATCAGAACTGTATTAAAAGTAAAAGATCTCCACTCCAAATTCTTCAAGACTAAGCAGTGTACAGAGTCTGAGTTACTTTTGGGTTATAGCCAACAGTCCTTCCAGGGAGATCATCTTGTTTTAAATGTTATTTGCACTTCTATCCACTGCATAATGGCAGCTTTTCTACAGGAACTTGTGAATTATGGATCCAATTCATTCACCACAAGGATAAACCTGACTAAAGATGTAAGTCTGAATCTCTAACTTTTATATTCCTCTATCCTTATCAGAAAAAAATGAAAATTTACAAGCCAAGTTTAACTACTAATAAAGGAGAACAAAAATTCTTACTGATCATGAATCAAACAAAGAATGTAGCCTTAAAGTTTTTAGAGCAGTAAATGATCTAATTCACTGCTCCAAAGATCTGCTGGAAGAGAATAAGGGCATTCACACTGTCGTGGCTAACTTCTTTTGTTGTTCAGAAATAGTCCCTCCCATAATCTAATCCTGAATAAGACTGGTTCTCCACTGCCTGAAGCAGAAAAAGATATTAGAAGGTGAGGCAAACAACTTCATTACAGCTTCTTGCAAAACCTCTATAACCAATAGTCTGTCCCTGTTCAGATGATGGTAATATCATCAATACCCTTATCTTCTGTGTCTTCATTCTAGGCAATATTAATCAATTTTTTAAAGGAGACTATCAAATTTCTATCATGTGAGTTGAAAAAAGGTTTCCTACATATCTAATATTTTATTTTGGTACAATTAAGATTGCTTTACACAGTCTGTGCCATCAAAATTATGCAATTATTACCATATGATAATAACAAAATGTTTAAGAAATAAAAAAGAACTTTGTATCAAGTGTGGAAAGTGGAAAGCACTGTGTCTGGAGGACTTACTTCTCCCTGCACATGCTCATAAAGCAACTCTCAAGACATAACTCCTAGACTTGGCTCATTTCAGCAACGTTCCGTCTCAAATCTAACCTTCCCTCCAAAGAATATCATCTCTCCACTTCTTTCCCACATCTTTTTCCCTTTGAAAACCAACTGCCCAAGGATGCTTCTCCTCTACATTATCATATCTCTAACTTTACTCTCTACCATTGTTTCTTCTCCAGGGGCGGTATTTGAACCTATAGTAATACAAAAAAATCCAATCATTCTTCTCATGGACTGTAAGTTTCCTGACTTTCATGCCATCTGGTTCAATATTTCTCCAGCCTTTAAAACTGTTGTTATATTTTGCACATTTTTCCCCAAATCCCTCCAAATACTATACACACACTGATGTTACAACATTTTTCTCATTTTTAAATTGATTTTCCCATCTCATTCTTTCCCCAATTACCCTCAATATCTTAAGAATTTATGCAAAAAATTCTTAAATTCATATTGCCAAACAGACAGGTGCATTAAATGATTGCTAACACTAAGTAAGACTTACATCTATCTCAGACTGTTCACTTTCCCACACATGATCAAAACACGTCACCCTCCCCCCAAAAAACAGGATTTATTAGTATTGGTCTATCGACCCCACCATCCCCCAACACATGAGGGAAGACACCAGACCTTATCAGCCACTTGTTGACTCAGAGAATAGAAATTTCAGTTCATGGGTAACTCATCATCACTGGACTGAGGTTATCAGTGAAGATGATGTCGAAATCATGCTGGAAAAGTATCATGAAACCTGCAGCCAGGCCTACCAACACTTCTTTCCCCAGAAGATGATAACACTGCACATGGCCAATGCCTCCTGAATCAAGCAATGCATCAAGCAACCTATGCAGTAGAAAAATCATGCATTCAACATTCACAAAAATAACCTCAGCAAGCAACTTTGTAACAAAGTGCAATGCAAAGTGAAAGCTGCAAAGAAGGCCTATTACCCAAGTAAGGTGTAGCATCTAAAGAAGGCCAACATCAGTCAATAGTATGATAGAATAAAAGAATTAATTGGCTGTGACAAGCAAAGGCCCTTCCCCTTCCCTTGGGTAAATCATCTTAGCAATGGGGAGGCCACACAACAAATTGACAACCACTTTGCCAAGATCTGTTAACGGTTGCCTTCAACATGACAAGAGCTCCCTCTCAGCATAACTTAACAACCCCAACTCCCCCAAACACAGAAGAGGAAAATCAAATATCTAGACTCCTTCAGCACCTTCAAACCGAATGCTTAGCCAAACCTATTGATCTAACAGTGAAACTATAGAAGTAACTCTTGCAAGAACTAGCTACACCACCAACTGCCAAAATAAATGATTTACTTAAACAATCTAAATGTCCTACAGCTTGGAAGGTTGCATATGTAACAACTATCCAAACCATTGTCTGGAGTCTCTTAATGGCTTACACCTTATTGCCTTCATTCCAATCTCCAGTCAAATTTGTGAAAGTACTGTGTTTGACTGGGCATATACTGACAGTGCTCATTCAAAACATCTGTAACAATTTGGAAACATGATGTCTTCTTCCACCACTCACTGCCTTGCTAGCCTCCTAGACTTCATTTACCACAACTCAGTGGCACTTACTTTTGAAGACTTCATTAATGCTTTTGACTTAGTAACTATAACATCATCATAAAGAAAGCAGTTGGCCCGGGACTATAAAGGTCTCTTGGCTGGTGGACTTCCCGATTAGGCAACACCAGGCCATCTGCTTTAGGAAGCTACATAGAACTCACAACTCCTCACATGCAGAGTGCCACAAGGCACAAAGATTGGGACCACACTGCTTCCTCATCCTTATCAATGATGGCCTTTCACATCACTAACAAGAACACTCCTGAATTCAGTGCCCTTCAACACATCATTAACCTTCAGGAGCAGACTTCAACCAAAAACTTTGCCATCAATCATATCATGACTGCGATGATGCACATCAACCTGGGTGCAGACAACTTCCAGGGCCCTGATGCCACACAAGGTCCTGACAACCATATAGAGGGGTCAGCTAGAAAGGTGCAGCAAAAAGCATGCAGAATCATCCTGGATCCCTCTTACACCACCATCAAGGATATCATCTTGCTGAATCTGTCCATCCTCTTTGACCAACACAAGTAACTCACATTGCAGTTTGACAATAAACTGCTGATACATCCCCATCATAAAGTCCTCCGCCCCCTCAATGCCCCTCCACCACTGACCACCATTCCTCATCGTAATTAGCTACTTCCAATCAGAGATCATGCCCACAGATGTATGAACAGCCCTATACCTACCATTGTGAATGTCATAAACAAGCCATGAACAAATGCATGTCTGTGCAAGTGCTCAACTCAGTTTTCTGTTCAGTTATGTTTAAATGAGAAAGACAGACAACAGGCCTGATTGGCCCATGACTGGGTTGTCTGAAAAAAGAAAAAATAAGAAAAAATAATCTAATTCCACTCAATAATTTTTTAAGTTATCACTGACTCTCTGCTGCTGCACAACAGCCTTCTAGTGTCCCTGTTACCACTGTCATTTATATATCTTTATTTCTGGCATTTTTCTCAGAGTATACTTGAATTTATACAATATTTGTTTAAACAACTTTTGAAGGAATTCACAATCTTAGCATTCACTATGTCTGATGGTAACTTATTCCAATGCTCAACACACCTACAGGAAAAGAGCTTTTGGTAAGGATATTCAGTGTATGTATGTATCATGGTGAAGTGCCTGAGGATTGGGGAATACATGCATAGTGCCACTGTACAAAGGCAAAGGGGATAAAGGTGAGTGTTCAAATTGCAGAGGCTTATGTTTGTTGAGTATTCCTGGGAAATCATATGGGAGGGTATTGATTGACAGGATAAAGGAATGTACAGAGCATCAGACTGGAGAAGAGCAGTGTGGTTTCAGAAGTGATAAAGGATGTGTGGATCAGGTGTTTGCTTTGAAGAGTGTATGTGAGAAATACTTAGAAAAACAGATGGATTTGTATGTAGCATTTACGGATCTGGAGAAGGCATACAATAGGGTTGACAGAGATGCTTTGTGGAAGGTTTTAAGCGTACATTGTGTGGGAGGTAAGTTGCTAGAGGCAGTGAAAAGATTTTACCAAGGAAGTAAAGCGTGTGTACAAGTAGGAAAAGAGGAAAGTGATTGGTTCCCAGTGAATGTCGGTTTGCGGCTGGGATGCGTGATGTCTCTATGGTTGTTTAATTTGTTCATGAATGGGGTGGTTAGGGAGGTGAATGCAGGAGTTTTGGAGAGAGGGGTAAGTATGCAGTCTGTTCTGGATGAGAGGGCTTGGGAAGCGAGTCAGTCGTTTGCTGATGATACAGCGCTGGTGGCTGATTCGGGTGAGAAACTGCAGAAGTTGGCGACTCAGTTTGGTAAAGTGTGAGAAAGAAGAAAGCTGAGAGTAAATGTGAATACGAGCGAGGTTATTAGGTTCAGTGGGGTTGAGGGACAAGTTAATTAGGAGGTGGGTTTGAGTGGAGGAAGACTGGAGGAAGTGAAGTGTTCTAGATATGTGGAAGTGGACTTAGCAGTGGATGGAACCATGGAAGCAGAAGTGAGTTACAGGGTGGAGGAGGGGGCGAAGGTTCTGGGAGTGTTGAAGAATGTGTGGAAGGTGAGAATGTTATCTCGGAGAGCAAAAATGGGTATGTTATATGTTACATGGTTATATGGTTGCAAGTAATGGGCTACAGATTGGGTGGTGCGGAGGAGGGTGGATATGTTGGAAATTAAGTATTTGAGGACTATATGTGGTGTGAGGTGGTTTGATACAGTAATGAAAGGGTAGGAGAGATGTGAGGTAAAAGAGTGTGGTTGGGAGACCAAAAGAGGGTGTGTTGAAATAGTTTGGACATATAGAGAGAATGAGTGAGGAAAGTTTAACAAAAAGGATATATGTGTCTGAGGTGGAGGGAACAAGGAGAAGCGGGAGACCAAATCAGAGGTGGAAGATAAAAAAGACTTTGAGCAATTGGGGCCTGAACATACAGGAGGGTGAAAGGTGTGCAAGGAATAGAGTGAATTGGAATGATGTGGTATACCAGGGTAGACGTGCTGTCAATGGATTGAACCATGGCATGTGAAGCACCTTGGTTAAACCATGCAAAGTTCTGTGGGGACTGGATGTGGAAAGGGAGCTGTGGTTTCGGTGCATTACACATGACAGCTAGAGACTGAGTGTGAACGAATGTGGCCTTTTTGTCTTTTCCTGGTGCTATTTCATGCGTGGCAGGGTAGTGACAGGAATGGATGAAGGCAGTAAGTATGAACATGTGCATGTCTATGTATGTATATGTCTGTGTATGGAAAGGATCACAATTTTGCGTGTGATCAAGTATATTCCTAAGAGTCCACGAGGAAAATGAAACATGATAAGTTCCCATGTGCACTTTCGTGTAATAATCACATCATCAGGGGAGACACAAGAGAGAAATATAATAGTCAGTTGATATACAACAAAGAGACGAAGCTAGGATGCCATTTGGTAAACATGCGATTGTCCAAGACAATCGCATGTTTACCAAATGGAGTCATAGCTTCGTCTCTTCATTGTATATCAACTGACTGTTATATTTCTCTCTTGTGTCTCCCCTGATGATGTGATTATTACATGAAAGTGCACTTGGGAACTTATCGTGTTTCATTTTCCCTGTGGACTCTTAGGAATGGCTGCGTATGCATAAGTATGTATTCATTGAAATTAATATGTATGTAAATGTGCGTCTATGGGCATTTATGTATATACACGTGTATGTGGGTGGGTTGGGCCATTCCTCGTCTGTTTCCTTGCACTACCTCGCTGACGCGGGAGATGGCAATTAAGTATAATAAATAAATAAACCTCAGCTGTGTATTTCCAGCTGAATGGCTACCTGAATTTCAATAAACTGTTATTCATCTCCCTATCAATATCTCTAATGCCCATTCCTTCCGGTAATCTTCACTTATCCCTGTCCTAACATGCCTCCCTCACATGCACCATTCCATAGATTTTTTCCACTATTATTCTCCCTCCAATATTCTTCCTCTCTATTTCCCCATGTCACAGGGATCTTCCTCTCACATCAATCCCTTTAAATATATTATCATACACTCTCCTTATAAAATTCCATCTTCCATTTTTTTCATGCCCAAACCATCTCAAAGTATTATGTTTCACCCATTCTACCACTCACAATTCATTCCCTGCCATACCACATCTCTCATACACCCTCTTGTTTCTTTCTTCATTCAGTCTAGTCATACCACATACTCCTCTCAAATAGCTCATTTCAATAGCCTGGATTCTTGACCTCTGTGACTCATTTCATGTCCATGTTTCAGCTGCATAGATCAGGGTTGGGAGGACTATGCTGTCCCTTAATCCTCTCCTCCCTTCCATACTTACATCTCTGCCCTTTACTATACTATTTAGGGATCCAACGACTCTTCTACTCTGTACTACTCTCTCCCTTATCTCTCCTTCTAAATGGCCTAAATTACCCAAGACAGCTCCTAAATACTTAAATTCTCTTACTTCTTCCACTCTTTCTACCCCCATATCCAAAACACAGTTTAGTATGCTTTCTTCTTTCACTCTATATGGTTTTGCAAAATCTATACTTTCACTCTGTTTCCTTACAAACCCTATCATTTTACTTTTACTTACATATACCTTCAATCACCTAAGCTTACACATCATAAAACACATTGCAACTTTCTGCAACTCCTCATCACTCTCAGCAAACAATAAGGTAACACAATCAAGCTTGTAACTAGCCACCATACCTCACAGCTACAGTCCATCTCTGCACCTCTTGTTCATATTTTTGCTTTCATCTCTCTTATCACTCCATCCATATGGGGTGTTTTGGTTAGGATGGTGTGTGAGGTGATGGGGTAAGGGAGAGTGGTTTGGTTGGAAGAAAAGAAGTGGTGAAAGCTTTGCAGGGATGAAGTCTGGCAGGGTGGCAGGTTTGGATGGTATTGCAGTAGAATTTGTTAAGAAAGGGGTTGACTGTGTTATTGATTGGTTGGGGTTGTCTATGTTACGGATTGGTTGGGGTTGACTGTGTTATTGATTGGTTGGTAAAGATGTTCAGCGTATGTATGGATCATAGTGAAGTGCATGAGGATTGGTGGAATACAAGCATAGTGCCATTGTACAAAGGCAAAGGGATAAAGGTGAGTGTTCAAACAACAGAGGCATAAGTTTCTTGAGTATTCCTGGGAAATTGTATGGGAGGGCATTGATTGAGAGGATAAAGGCATATACAGAGCATCAGATTGGGGAATAGCAGTGTGGTTACAGAAGTTGTAGAGGATATGTGGATCAGGTGTCTGCATTGAAGAATCTGAGTGAGAAATATTTAAAAAACAGATTGATTTGTATGCAGCATTTATGGATCTGGAGAAGGCATATGATAGGGTTCAAAAAGATGCTTTGTGGAAGGTCTTAAGAGTATATAGTGTAGGAGGCAAGCTACTGAAAGCAGTGAAAAGTTTTTACCAAGGATGTAAAGCATGTGTACGAGTAGGAAGAGGACAGTGATTGGTTCTCAGTGAAGGTCAGTCTGCAGCAGGGGTGTGTAATTTTGTAATGTGATGTCCTCATGGATATTTAATTCATTTATGGATGGGGTGGTTAGGGAGGTAAATACAAGAGTTTTGGAGAGAGGGAAAGTATGCAGACTGCTGGGAATGAGAGGGACTGGGAAGTGAGTCAGTTGTTCGCCGATGATACAGCTCTGGTGGCTGATTCAAGTAAGAAACTGCAGAAGTGTGTGAAAGGAGAAAGTTGAAAGTAAATGTGAATAAGAGCAAAGCTATTAAGTTCACTAGGGCTATGAGACAAGTTAATTGAGATGTAAACTTCAGAGGAGAAAAATTGGAAGAAGTGAAGTGTTTTCGATATCTGAAAGTGGACTTAGCAGCAAATGGAACGATGGAAGCAGAAGTGAGTCACAGGGTGGGAGAAGGGGTGAAGGTTCTGGAAGTGATGAAGAATGTGTGGAAGGAGAGAACATTATCTCATAGAGGAAAAATACGTATGTTTGGAGGGATAGTAGTTTCAATAACATCATATGGCTGCAAGGCATGGGCTATACACAGGGATGTATGCAGGAGGGTGGATGTGTTGGAAATGATATGTTGCAGGACAATATGTGGAGTGAGGTGGTTTGATCAAATGAATAATGAAAGGGCAAGAGAGATATATTATACACCCTGTTAATTACACTTAATCACTGTTTCCTGCATCAGCGAAGTAGTGCCAGGAAACAGAAAAGAAGGGTCCATCCACTCATCCATTCACACACACACACACACATATATATAATCATTTATTTATTCATTTATTCATTTATTTACTTTGCTTTGTTGCTGTTTTCCGCGTTAGAGATGTAGCGCAAGGAAACAGATGAAAGAATGGCCCAACCCACCCACATACACATGTATATACATACACGTCCACACATGTAAATATACATACCTATACATCTCAACGTATACATATATATACACACACAGACATATACATATATATACATGTACATAGCTCATACTGTCTGCCTTTATTCATTGCCATCGCCACCCCTGCCACACATGAAATAACAACCCCTTCCCCCTTCATGTGCGTGAGGTAGCGCTAGGAAAAGACAACAAAGTCCACAGTCGTTCACACTCAGTCTCTAGCCACTTCCCGCATTAGCAAGGTATCATTAAGAACAGAGGTCTGGGCCTTTGAGGGAATATTCTCACCAAGCCCCCTTCTCTGGTCCTTCTTTTGGAAAATAAAAAAAAGCGAGAGGGGAGGATTTCCAGCCCAAGGCTCCCTCCCCTTTTAGTCGCCTTCTACGACACGCAGGGAATACGTGGGAAGTATTCTTTCTCCCCTATCCCCAGGGGAGAAAGAATACTTCCCACGCATTTCTCACGTGTCGTAGAAGGCGACTAAAGGGGACGGAAGTGGGGGGCCAAAAACGCTCCCCTCCTTGTATCTTAACTTTCTAAAGGGAGAAACAGAAGAAGGAGTCACATGGGGAGTGCTTATCCTCCTTGAAGGCTCAGATTAGGGTGTTTAAAAGTGTGTGGATGTAACCAAGATGAGAAAAAAGGAGAGATAGGTAACATGTTTGAGGAAAAGAACCTGAATGTTTTGACTCTTAGTGAATCTCAAGGGTAAAGGGGAGAAGTGATTTGGGAACGTCTCGGGAGTAATGTCAGGGGTTAGTGAGAGGACAAGAGCAAGGGAAGGAGTAGCACTACTCCTAAAACAGGAGTGGTGGGAGTATGTGATACAGTGTAAGAGAGTAAACTCTAGATTGATATGGGTAAAACTGAAAGTTGATGGAGAGAGATGGGTGATTATTGGTGAATATGCACCGTGGGCATGAGAAGAAAGATCATGAGAGGTAAGTGTTTTGGGAGCAGCTGAGTGAGTGTGTTGGTAGTTTTGCTGCATGAGACCAGGTTTATAGTGATGGGTGATTTGAATGCAAAGGTGAGTAATGTGGCAGTTAAGGGAGAAACTGGTATACATGGGGTGTTCAGTGTTGTAAATGGAAATGGTAAGAGCTTGTAGATTTATGTACTGAAAAAAGACTGGTGATTGGGAATACCTGGTTTATAAAGAAAGATATACATAAGTATACGAATGTAAGTAGGAAAGATGGCCAGAGAGTGTTATTGGATTACGTGTTAATTGATAGGCGTGCGAAAGAGAGACTTTTGGAAGTTAATGTACTGAGAGGTACAAGTGGAGGAATGTCTGATCAGTATCTTGTGGAGGCGAAGGTGAAGATTTGTAAAGGTTTTCAGAAAAGAAGAGAGAATGTTAGGGTGAAAACAGTGGTGAGAGTAAGTGAGCATGGGAAGGAGACTTGTGTGGGGAAGTACCAGGAGAGACTGAGAACAGAATGGAAAAAGGTGAGAACAAAGGACGTAAGGGGAGTGGGGGAGGAATGGGATGTATCTAGGGAAGCATTGATGGCTTGCGCGAAAGATGCTTGTAGCATGCTTGTGGGAGGTGGGCAGATTAGAAAGGGTAGGGATTGGTGGAATGAAGAGGTGAGAATATTAGTGAAAGAGAAGAGGGAGGTATTTTGACGATTTCTGCAGGGAAATAATGCAAATGAGTGGGAGATGTATAAAAGAAAGAGGCAGGAGGTCAAGAGAAAGGTGCAAGAGGTGAAAAAGAGGGCAAATGAGAGTTGGGGTGAGAGAGTATCATTAAATTTTAGGGAGAATAAAAAGATGTTTTGGAAGGAGGTAAATAAAGTGCATAAGACGAAGGAACAAATGGGAACTTCAGTGAAGGGGGCTACTGTGGAGGTGATAACAAGTAGTGGTGATGTGAGAAGGAGATGGAGTGAGTATTTAGAAGGTTTGTTGAATGTGTTTGATGATAGAGTGGCAGATATAGGGTGTTTTGGTCAAGGTGGTGTGCAAAGTGAGAGGGTTAGGGAAAATGATTTGGTAAACAGAGAAGAGGTAGTAAAAGCTTTGTGGAAGATGAAAGCCGGCAAGGCAGCAGGTTTGGATATATTGCAGTGGAATTTATTAAAAAAGGAGGTGACTGTATTGTGGACTGGTTGGTAAGGTTATTTAATGTATGTATGATTCATGGTGAGGTGCCTGAGGATTGGCGGAATGCTTGCATAGTGCCATTGTACAAAGGCAAAGGGGATAAAAGTGAGTGCTCAAATTACACAGGTATAAGTTTGTTGAGTATTAGTGGGAAATTATATGGGAGGGTATTGACTGAGAGGGTGAAGGCATGTACAGAGCATCAGATTGGGGAAGAGCAGTGTGGTTTCAGAAGTGGTAGAGGATGTGTGGATCAGGTGTTTGCTTTGAAGAATGTATGTGAGAAATACTTAGAAAAGCAAATGGATTTGTATGTAGCATTTATGGATCTGGAGAAAGCATATGATAGAGTTGATAGTGATGCTCTGTGGAAGGTATTAAGAATATATGGCATGGGAGGCAAGTTGTTAGAAGCAGAGAAAAGTTTTTATCGAGAATGTAATGCATATGTACGTGTAGGAAGAGAGGAAAGTGATTGGTTCTCAGTGAATGTAGGTTTATGGTAGGGGTGAGTGATGTCTCCATGGTTGTTTAATTTGTTAATGGGTGGGGTTGTTAGGGAGGTGAATGCAAGAGTTTTTGAAAGAGGGGCAAGTATGCAGTCTGTTCTGGATGAGAGAGCTTGGGAAGTGAGTCAGTTGTTGTTCGCTGATGATACATCTCTAGTGGCTGATTCATGTGAGAACCTGCAGAATCTTGTGACTGAGTTTGGTAAAGTGTGTGAAGGAAGAAAGCTGAAAGTATATGTGAATAAGAGCAAGGTTGTTAGGTACAGTAGGGTTGAGGGTCAAGTCAATTGGGAGGTGAGTCTGAATGGAGAAAAGCTGGAGGAACTAAAGTGTGTTAGATATCTGGGAGTGGATTTGGCAGTGGATACAAACATGGAAGCAGAACTAGGCTAAGGGACTGTATATTATACAGTCCCTTAGCCTAGCAGTTAGCATGCCTGCCTCTTACACAAGGGGTCCCAGGTTCGATCCTGGCTGATGGAGCTTTGTATGTACTATGAAGGTGCGCGTTCATATACACTATTCGTATTCATATAACTCTGTGTTGTACGGTCAGGTTCGGTAAAATGCTATCAGCTGGCTATGTGTTCTGTTCGGAAACAACCGATAGACCCCGTTGCTCACCATTGTGAGACGAAGGGTATTCGAGTACTTAGTATTTCGAATAGTTGTTTCCTATTATACAGTCCCTTAGCCTAGCGGTTAGCATGCCTGCCTCTTGCACAAGGGGTCCCAGGTTCGATCCTGGCTGTTGGAGCTTTGTATGTTCTATGAAGGTGCACGTTCATATACACTTTATTCGTATATATATATATATATATATATATATATATATATATATATATATATATATATATATATATATATATATATATTTATTTATTTATTATACTTTGTCGCTGTCTCCCGCGTTTGCGAGGTAGCGCAAGGAAACAGACGAAAGAAATGGCCCAACCTCCCCCCCATACACATGTATATACATACGTCCACACACACAAATATACATACCTACACAGCTTTCCATGGTTTACCCCAGACGCTTCACATGCCTTGATTCAATCCACTGACAGCACGTCAACCCCGGTATACCACATCGCTCCAATTCACTCTATTCCTTGCCCTCCTTTCACCCTCCTGCATGTTCAGGCCCCGATCACACAAAATCTTTTTCACTCCATCTTTCCACCTCCAATTTGGTCTCCCTCTTCTCCTTGTTCCCTCCACCTCCGACACATATATCCTCTTGGTCAATCTTTCCTCACTCATCCTCTCCATGTGCCCAAACCACTTCAAAACACCCTCTTCTGCTCTCTCAACCACGCTCTTTTTATTTCCACACATCTCTCTTACCCTTACGTTACTCACTCGATCAAACCACCTCACACCACACATTGTCCTCAAACATCTCATTTCCAGCACATCCATCCTCCTGCGCACAACTCTATCCATAGCCCACGCCTCGCAACCATACAACATTGTTGGAACCACTATTCCTTCAAACATACCCATTTTTGCTTTCCGAGATAATGTTCTCGACTTCCACACATTCTTCAAGGCCCCCAGGATTTTCGCCCCCTCCCCCACCCTATGATCCACTTCCGCTTCCATGGTTCCATCCACTGCCAGATCCACTCCCAGATATCTAAAACACTTCACTTCCTCCAGTTTTTCTCCATTCAAACTCACCTCCCAATTGACTTGACCCTCAACCCTACTGTACCTAATAACCTTGCTCTTATTCACATTTACTCTTAACTTTCTTCTTCCACACACTTTTCCAAACTCAGTCACCAGCTTCTGCAGTTTCTCACATGAATCAGCCACCAGCGCTGTATCATCAGCGAACAACAACTGACTCACTTCCCAAGCTCTCTCATCCCCAACAGACTTCATACTTGCCCCTCTTTCCAAAACTCTTGCATTTACCTCCCTAACAACCCCATCCATAAACAAATTAAACAACCATGGAGACATCACACACCCCTGCCGCAAACCTACATTCACTGAGAACCAATCACTTTCCTCTCTTCCTACACGTACACATGCCTTACATCCTCGATAAAAACTTTTCACTGCTTCTAACAACTTTCCTCCCACACCATATATTCTTAATACCTTCCACAGAGCATCTCTATCAACTCTATCATATGCCTTCTCCAGATCCATAAATGCTACATACAAATCCATTTGCTTTTCTAAGTATTTCTCATATACATTCTTCAAAGCAAACACCTGATCCACACATCCTCTACCACTTCTGAAACCACACTGCTCTTCCCCAATCTGATGCTCTGTACATGCCTTCACCCTCTCAATCAATACCCTCCCATATAATTTACCAGGAATACTCAACAAACTTATACCTCTGTAATTTGAGCACTCACTCTTATCCCCTTTGCCTTTGTACAATGGCACTATGCATGCATTCCGCCAATCCTCAGGCACCTCACCATGAGTCATACATACATTAAATAACCTTACCAACCAGTCAACAATACAGTCACCCCCTTTTTTAATAAATTCCACTGCAATACCATCCAAACCTGCTGCCTTGCCGGCTTTCATCTTCCGCAAAGCTTTCACTATATATATATATATATATATATATATATATATATATATATATATATATATATATATATATTTTTTTTTTTTTTTTTTTTCATACTATTTGCCATTTCCCGCGTTAGCGAGGTAGCATTAAGAACAGAGAACTGGGCCTTAGAGAGAATATCCTCACCTGACCCCCTTCTCTGTTCCTTCTTTTGGAAAATTAAAAAAATATATATATTTTTTTTTTTGCACTGTCGCTGTCTCCCGCGTTTGCAAGGTAGCGCAAGGAAACAGACGAAAGAAATGGCCCAACACACCCACATACACATGTATATACCTGCGTCCACACACGCAAATATACATACCTACACAGCTTTCCATGGTTTACCCCAGACGCTTCACATGCCCTGATTCAATCCACTGACAGCACGTCAACCCCGGTATACCACATCGATCCAATTCACTCTATTTCTTGCCCTCCTTTCACCCTCCTGCATGTTCAGGCCCTGATCACACAAAATCTTTTTCACTCCATCTTTCCACCTCCAATTTGGTCTCCCACTTCTCATTCCCTCCACCTCCGACACATATATCCTCTTGGTCAATCTTTCCTCACTCATTCTCTCCATGTGCCCAAACCATTTCAAAACACCCTCTTCTGCTCTCTCAACCACACTCTTTTTATTTCCATACATCTCTCTTACCCTTACGTTACTTACTCGATCAAACCACCTCACACCACACATTGTCCTCAAACATCTCATTTCCAGCACATCCATCCTCCTGCGCACAACTCTATCCATAGCCCACGCCTCGCAACCATACAACATTGTTGGAACCACTATTCCTTCAAACATACCCATTTTTGCTTTCCGAGATAATGTTCTCGACTTCCACACATTCTTCAAGGCTCCCAGGATTTTCGCCCCCTCCCCCACCCTATGATCCACTTCCGCTTCCATGGTTCCATCCGCTGCCAGATCCACTCCCAGATATCTAAAACACTTTACTTCCTCCAGTTTTTCTCCATTCAAACTTACCTCCCAATTTACTTGACCCTCAACCCTACTGTACCTAATTACCTTGCTCTTATTCACATTTACTCTTAACTTTCTTCTTTCACACACTTTACCAAACTCAGTCACCAGCTTCTGCAGCTTCTCACATGAATCAGCCACCAGCGCTGTATCATCAGCGAACAACAACTGACTCACTTCCCAAGCTCTCTCATCCCCAACAGACTTCATACTTGCCCCTCTTTCCAAAACTCTTACATATATATATATATATATATATATATATATATATATATATATATATAGAAAGAATACTTCCCACGTATTCCCTGTGTGTCGTAGAAGGCGACTAAAAGGGAGCGGGGGACTGGAAATCCTCCCCTCTCGATTTTTTTTTTTTTTTTAATTTTCCAAAAGAAGGAACAGAGAAGAGGGCCAGGTGAGGATATTCCCTCAAAGGCCCAGTCCTCTGTTCTTAACGCTACCTCGCTATCGCGGGAAATGGCGAATAGTATGAAAAAAATATATATATATATTTATTTTGCTTTGTCGCTGTCTCCCGCGTTGGCGAGCTAGCGCAAGGAAACAGACGAAAGAATGGCCCAACCCGCCCATATACACATGTATATACATGCAAGTCCACACACACAAATATATTTAGCAATAAATCTCAACGTATACATATATATACACAGACATATACATATATACACGTACATAATTCACACTGTCTGCCTTTATTCATTCCCATCCCTATCACGCCACACATGAAATAACAACCCCCTCCTTCCTCATGTGTGCGAGGTAGCGCTAGGAAAAGACAACAAAGGCCACATTCGTTCACACTCAGTTTCTATCTGGGAGCGGGGGGCTGGAAATCCTCCCCTCTCTTTTTTTTTTTTTTTTTTTTTTTTCAAAGGAAGGAACAGAGAAGGGGGCTGGATGAGGATGTTTCCTCAGAGGCCCAGTACTCTGTTCCTAACGCTACCTCGCTGACGCAGGAAATGGTGAGTAGTATGAAAGAAAGAAAGAAAGAAAAGATATATATATATATATATATATATATATATATATATATATATATACATATATATATATTTTTTTTTTTTTCCGCTGTCTCCCGCGTTTGCGAGGTAGCGCAAGGAAACAGACGAAAGAAATGGCCCAACACACCCCCATACACATGTATATACATACGTCCACACACGCAAATATACATACCTACACAGCTTTCCATGGTTTACCCCAGACGCTTTACATGCCTTGATTCAATCCACTGACAGCACGTCAACCCCGGTATACCACATCGATCCAATTCACCTTATTCCTTGCCCTCCTTTCACCCTCCTGCATGTTCAGGCCCCGATCACACAAAATCTTTTTCACTCCATCTTTCCACCTCCAATTTGGTCTCCCACTTCTCCTCGTTCCCTCCACCTCCGACACATATATCCTCTTGGTCAATCTTTCCTCACTCATTCTCTCCATGTGCCCAAACCATTTCAAAACACCCTCTTCTGCTCTCTCAACCACGCTCTTTTTATTTCCACACATCTCTCTTACCCTTACGTTCTTACTCGATCAAACCACCTCACACCACACATTGTCCTCAAACATCTCATTTCCGACACATCCATCCTACTGCGCACAACTCTATCCATAGCCCACGCCTCGCAACCATACAACATTGTTGGAACCACTATTCCTTCAAACATACCCATTTTTGCTTTCCGAGATAATGTTCTCAACTTCCACACATTCTTCAAGGCTCCCAGGATTTTCGCCCCCTCCCCCACCCTATGATCCACTTCTGCTTCCATGGCTCCATCCGCTGCCAGATCCACTTCCAGATATCTAAAACACTTTACTTCCTCCAGTTTTTCTCCATTCAAACTTACCTCCCAATTGACTTGACCCTCAACCCTACCGTACCTAATTACCTTGCTCTTATTCACATTTACTCTTAACTTACTTCTTTCACACACTTTACCAAACTCAGTCACCAGCTTCTGCAGTTTCTCACATGAATCAGCCATCAGCGCTGTATCATCAGCGAACAACAACTGACTCACTTCCCAAGCCCTTTCATCCACAGCAGACTGCATACTTGCCCCTCTTTCAAAACTCTTGCATTCACCTCCCTAAAAAACCCATCCATAAACAAATTAAACAACTATGGAGACATCACACACCCCTGCCGCAAACCTACATTCACTGAGAACCAATCACTTTCCTCTCTTCCTACACATACACATGCATTACATCCTCGATAAAAACTTTCCACTGCTTCTAACAACTTGCCTCCCACACCATATATTCTCAATACCTTCCACAGAGCATCTCTATCAACTCTATCATATACCTTCTCCAGATCCATAAATTCTATATACGAATCCACTTGCTTTTCTAGGTATTTCTCACATACATTCTTCAAAGCAAACACCTGATCCACAAATCCTCTACCACTTCTGAAACCACACTGCTCCTCCCCAATCTGATGCTCTGTACATGCCTTCACCCTCTCAATCAATACCCTCCCATATAATTTACAAGGAATACTCAACAAACTTATACCTCTGTAATTTGAGCACTCACTTTTATCCCCTTCCCCTTTGTACAATGGCACTATGCAAGCATTCCGCCAATCCTCAGGCACCTCACCATGAATCATACATACATCAAATAACCTTACCAACCAGTCAACAATACAGTCACCCCCTTTTTTTAGTAAATTCCACTGCAATACCATCCGAACCCGCTGCCTTCCCACCTTTCATCTTCTACAAAGCTTTTACTACCTCTTCTCTATTTACCAAATCATTTTCCCTAATCCTCTCACTTTGCACACCACCTCGACCAAAACACCCTATATCTGCCACTCTATCATCAAACACATTCAACAAACCTTCAAAATACTCACTCCATCTTCTCACATCACCACTACTTGTTATCACCTCCCCATTAGCCCCCTTCACTGATGTTCCCATTTGTTCCCTTGTCTTACGCACTTTATTTACTTCCTTCTAAAACATCTTTTTATTCTCCCCAAAATTTAATGATACTCTCTCACCCCAACTCTCATTTGCCCTCTTTTTCCCCTCTTTTGCCTCTTTCTTTTACACATCTCCCACTCATTTGCATTATTTCCCTGCAAAAATCGTCCAAATGCCTCTCTCTTCTCTTTCACTAATACTCTTACTTCTTCATCCCACCACTCACTACCCTTTCTAATCTGCCCACCTCCCACGCTTCTCATGCCACAAGCATCTTTTGCACAAGCCATCACTGCTTCCCTAAATACTTCCCATTCCTCACCCACTCCCCTTACATCCTTTCTTCTCACCTTTTTCCATTCTGTACTCAGTCTCTCCTGGTACTTCCTAACAAAAGTCTCTTTCCCAAGCTCACTTACTCTCACCATTCTTTTCACCCCAACATCCTCTCTTCTTTTCTGAAAACCTCTAAAAATCTTCACCTTCGCCTCCACAAGATATCGATCAGACATCCCTCCAGTTGCACCTCTCAGCATAAAAACATCCAAAAGTCTCTCTTTTGTGTGCCTATCAATTAATACATAATCCAATAACGCTCTCTGGCCATCACTCCTACGTACATACGTATACTTATGTATATCTCTCTTTCTAAACCAGGTATTCCCAATAACCAGTCCTTTTTCAGCACATAAATCTACAAGCCCTTCACCATTTCCATTTACAAAATGAACACCCCACATACACCAATTATTCACTCAACTGCCACATTACTCATCTTTGCATTCAAATCACCCATCACTATATATATATATATATATATATATATATATATATATATATATATATATATATATATATATATATTTTTTTTTTTTTCAAACTATTCGCCATTTCCCGCATTAGCGAGGTAGCGTTAAGAACAGAGGACTGGGCCTTTTTCGGAATATCCTCACCTGGCCCCCTCTGTTCCTTCTTTTGGAAAATTAAAAAAAAACGAGAGGGGAGGATTTCCAGCCCCCCGCTCCCTCCCCTTATAGTCACCTTCTACGACACGCAGGGAATACGTGGGAAGTATTCTTAATCCCCTATCCCCAGGGATATATATATATATATTTTTTTTTTTTTTTTTTTTTTTTATACTTTGTCGCTGTCTCCCGCGTTTGCGAGGTAGCACAAGGAAACAGACGAAAGAAATGGCCCAACCCCCCCCCATACACATGTACATACGTCCACACACGCAAATATACATACCTACACAGCTTTCCATGGTTTACCCCAGACGCTTCACATGCCTTGATTCAATCCACTGACAGCACATCAACCCCTGTATACCACATCGCTCCAATTTACTCTATTCCTTGCCCTCCTTTCACCCTCCTGCATGTTCAGGCCCCGATCACACAAAATCTTTTTCACTCCATCTTTCCACCTCCAATTTGGTCTCCCTCTTCTCCTCGTTCCCTCCACCTCCGACACATATATCCTCTTGGTCAATCTTTCCTCACTCATTCTCTCCATGTGCCCAAACCATTTCAAAACACCCTCTTCTGCTCTCTCAACCACGCTCTTTTTATTTCCACACATCTCTCTTACCCTTACGTTACTTACTCGATCAAACCACCTCACACCACACATTGTCCTCAAACATCTCATTTCCAGCACATCCATCCTCCTGCGCACATCTCTATCCATAGCCCACGCCTCGCAACCATACAACATTGTTGGAACCCCTATTCCTTCAAACATACTCATTTTTGCTTTCCGAGATAATGTTCTCGACTTCCACACATTTTTCAAGGCTCCCAAAATTTTCGCCCCCTCCCCCACCCTATGATCCACTTCCGCTTCCATGGTTCCATCCGCTGACAGATCCACTCCCAGATATCTAAAACACTTCACTTCCTCCAGTTTTTCTCCATTCAAACTCACCTCCCAATTGACTTGACCCTCACCCCTACTGTACCTAATAACCTTGCTCTTATTCACATTTACTCTTAACTTTCTTCTTTCACACACTTTACCAAACTCAGTCACCAGCTTCTGCAGTTTCTCACATGAATCAGCCATCAGCGCTGTATCATCAGCGAACAACAACTGACTCACTTCCCAAGCTCTCTCATCCCCAACAGACTTCATACTTGCCCCTCTTTCCAGGACTCTTGCATTTACCTCCCTAACAACCCCATCCATAAACAAATTAAACAACCATGGAGACATCACACACCCCTGCCGCAAACCTACATTCACTGAGAACCAATCACTTTCCTCTCTTCCTACACGTACACATGCCTTACATCCTTGATAAAAACTTTTCACTGCTTCTAACAACTTGCCTCCCACACCACATATTCTTAATACCTTCCACAGAGCATCTCTATCAACTCTATCATATGCCTTCTCCAGATCCATAAATGCTACATACAAATCCATTTGCTTTTCTAAGTATTTCTCACATACATTCTTCAAAGCAAACACCTGATCCACACATCCTCTACCACTTCTGAAACCGCACTGCTCTTCCCCAATCTGATGCTCTGTACATGCCTTCACCCTCTCAATCAATACCCTCCCATATAATTTACCAGGAATACTCAACAAACTTATACCTCTGTAATTTGAGCACTCACTCTTATCCCCTTTGCCTTTGTACAATGGCACTATGCACGCATTCCGCCAATCCTCAGGCACCTCACCATGAGTCATACATGCATTAAATAACCTTACCAACAATACAGTCACCCCCTTTTTTAATAAATTCCACTGCAATACCATCCAAACCTGCTGCCTTGCCGGCTTTCATCTTCCGCAAAGCTTTTACTACCTCTTCTCTGTTTACCAAATCATTTTCCCTAACCCTCTCACTTTGCACACCACCTCGACCAAAACACCCTATATCTGCCACTCTGTCATCAGACACATTCAACAAACCTTCAAAATACTCATTCCATCTCCTTCTCACATCACCGCTACTTGTTATCACCTCCCCATTTACGCCCTTCACTGAAGTTCCCATTTGCTCCCTTGTCTTACGCACCCTATTTACCTCCTTCCAGAACATCTTTTTATTCTCCCTAAAATTTACTGATAGTCTCTCACCCCAACTCTCATTTGCCCTTTTTTTCACCTCTTGCACCTTTCTCTTGACCTCCTGTCTCTTTCTTTTATACTTCTCCCACTCAATTGCATTTTTTCCCTGCAAAAATCGTCCAAATGCCTCTCTCTTCTCTTTCACTAATACTCTTACTTCTTCATCCCACCACTCACTACCCTTTCTAAACAGCCCACCTCCCACTCTTCTCATGCCACAAGCATCTTTTGCGCAATCCATCACTGATTCCCTAAATTCATCCCATTCCTCCCCCACTCCCCTTACTTCCATTGTTCTCACCTTTTTCCATTCTGTACACAGTCTCTCCTGGTACTTCCCCACACAGGTCTCCTTCCCAAGCTCACTCACTCTCACCACCTTCTTCACCCCAACATTCACGCCTCTTTTCTGAAAACCCATACTAATCTTCACCTTAGCCTCCACAAGATAATGATCAGACATCCCTCCAGTTGCACCTCTCAGCACATTAACATCCAAAAGTCTCTCTTTCGCACGCCTGTCAATTAACACGTAATCCAATAACGCTCTCTGGCCATCTCTCCTACTTACATAAGTATACTTATGTATATCTCGCTTTTTAAACCAGGTATTCCCAATCATCAGTCCTTTTTCAGCACATAAATCTACAAGCTCTTCACCATTTCCATTTACAACACTGAACACCCCATGCATACCAATTATTCCCTCAACTGCCACATTACTCACCTTTGCATTCAAATCACCCATCACTATAACCCGGTCTCGTGCATCAAAACCGCTAACACACTCATTCAGCTGCTCCCAAAACACTTGCCTCTCATGATCTTTCTTCTCATGCCCAGGTGCATATGCACCAATAATCACCCACCTCTCTCCATCAACTTTCAATTTTACCAATATTAATCGAGAATTTACTTTCTTACATTCTATCACATACTCCCACAACTCCTGTTTCAGGAGTATTGCTACTCCTTCCCTTGCTCTTGTCCTCTCACTAACCCCTGACTTCACTCCCCAGACATTTCCAAACCACTCTTCCCCTTTACCCTTGAGCTTCATTTCACTCAGAGCCAAAACATCCAGGTTCCTTTCCTCAAACATACTACCTATCTCTCCTTTTTTCACATCTTGGTTACATCCACACACATTTAGGCACCCCACTCTGAGCCTTCGAGGAGGATGATCACTCCCCGCGTGACTCCTTCTTCTGTTTCCCATTTTAGAAAGTTAATACAAGGAGGGGAGGATTTCCGGCCCCCCGCTCCCGTCCACTCTAGTCGCTTTCTACGACACGCGAGGAATACGTGGGAAGTATTCTTTCACCCCTATCCCCAGGGATAATATACATATATATGTACATATACACACACACACACATACACACACATACGCACATACACACACACACACACACATACATATATATACATATGAAAAATGTAAGAAACAATTTAGAAAACAAACTTTTAGATTGAAATAAATGAAAAAAAAAGAATGTCACATAATGGTTCAACCTCTGCTTATGGAAAAGGAAATGTACAATTTATTCACACAAACATCAATATATATATATATATATATATATATATATATATATATATATTTCTTTCTTTTCTTTTAAACTATCCGCCACTTCCCGCATTAGCGAGGTAGCGTTAAGAACAGAGGACTGGGCCTTTGTGGAATACCCTCACCTGGCCCCCCTCTGTTCCTTCTTTTGAAAAATTAAAAAAAAGAAAAAAAAAACGAGAGGGGAGGATTTCCAGCTTCCTGCTCCCTCCCCTTTTAGTCGCCTTCTACGACACGCAGGGAATACGTGGGAAGTATTCTTTCTCCCCTATCCCCAGGGATATATATATATATATATATATAAAAAGATGTTCTGGAAGGAGGTAAATAAAGTGCGTAAGACAAGGGAGCAAATGAGAACTTCAGTGAAGGGCGCAAATGGTGGTGATGTGAGGAGATGGAATGAGTATTTTGAAGGTTTGTTGAATGTGTTTGATGATAGAGTGGCAGATATAGGGTGTTTTGGTCGAGGTGGTGAGAGGGTTAGGGAAAATGATTTGGTAAACAGAGAAGAGGTAGTAAAAGCTTTGCGGAAGATGAAAGCTGGCAAGGCAGCAGGTTGGATGGTATTGCAGTGGAATTTATTAAAAAAGGGGGTGACTGTATTATTGACTGGTTGGTAAGGTTATTTAATGTATGTATGACTCATGGTGAGGTGCCTGAGGATTGGCGGAATGCGTGTATGGTGCCATTGTACAAAGGCAAAGGGGATAAGAGTGAGTGCTCAAATTACAGAGGTATAAGTTTGTTGAGTATTCCTGGTAAATTATATGGGAGGGTATTGATTGAGAGGGTGAAGGCATGTACAGGGCATCAGATTGGGGAAGAGCAGTGTGGTTTCAGAAGTGGTAGAGGATGTGTGGATCAGGTGTTTGCTTTGAAGAATGTATGTGGGAAATACTTAGAAAAGCAAATGGATTTGTATGTAGCATTTATGGATCTGGAGAAGGAATATGATAGAGTTGATAGAGATGCTCTGTGGAAGGTATTAAGAATATATGGTGTGGGAGGCAAGTTCTTAGAAGCAGTGAAAAGTTTTTATCGAGGATGTAAGGCATGTGTACGTGTACATGGTTGTCTAATTTGTTTATGGATGGGGTTGTTAGGGAGGTAAATGCAAGAGTTTTGGAAAGAGGGGCAAGTATGAAGTCTGTTGGGGATGATAGAGCTTGGGAAGTGAGTCAGTTGTTGTTCGCTGATGATACAGCGCTGGTGGCTGATTCATGTGAGAAACTGCAGAAGCTGGTGACTGAGTTTGGTAAAGTGTGTGAAAGAAGAAAGTTAAGAGTAAATGGGAATAAGAGCAAGGTTATTAGGTACAGTAGGGTTGAGGGTCAAGTCAATTGGGAGGTAAGTTTAAATGGAGAAAAACTGGAGGAAGTAAAGTGTTTTAGATATCTGGAAGTGGATCTGGCAGCGGATGGAACCATGGAAGCGGAAGTGGATCATAGGTTGGGGGAGGGGGTGAAAATCCTAGGAGCCTTGAAGAATGTGTGGAAGTCGAGAACATTATCTCGGAAAGCAAAAACGGGTATGTTTGAAGGAATAGTGGTTCCAACAAAGTTGTATGGTTGCGAGGCGTGGGCTATGGATAGAGTTGTGCGCAGGAGGATGGATGTGCTGGAAATGAGATGTTTGAGGACAATGTGTGGTGTGAGGTGGTTTGATCGAGTAAGAACGTAAGGGTAAGAGAGATGTGTGGAAATAAAAAGAGCGTGGTTGAGAGAGCAGAAGAGGGTGTTTTGAAATGGTTTGGGCACATGGAGAGAATGAGTGAGGAAAGATTGACCAAGAGGATATATGTGTCGGAGGTGGAGGGAACGAGGAGAAGTGGGAGACCAAATTGGAGGTGGAAAGATGGAGTGAAAAAGATTTTGTGTCATCGGGGCCTGAACATGCAGGAGGGTGAAAGGAGGGCAAGGAATAGAGTGAATTGGATCGATGTGGTATACCAAGGTTGACGTGCTGTCAGTGGATTGAAATAGGGCATGTGAAGCGTCTGGGGTAAACCATGGAAAGCTGTGTAGGTATGTATATTTGCGTGTGTGGACGTATGTATATACATGTGTATGGGGGTGGGTTGGGCCATTTCTTTCGTCTGTTTCCTTGCACTACCTCGCAAACGCAGGAGACAGCGACAAAGCAAAAAAGAAAAAAAATATATATATATATATATATATATATATATATATATATATATATATATATATATATATATATTATCCCTGGGGATAGGGAAGAAAGAATACTTCCCACGTATTCCCTGCGTGTCGTAGAAGGCGACTAAAAGGGGAGGGAGCGGGGGGCTGGAAATCCTCCCCTCTCAATTTTTTTTAATTTTCCAAAAGAAGGAACAGAGAAGGGGGCCAGATGAGGATATTCCCTCAGTGGCCCAGTTCTCTGTTCTTAACGCTACCTCGCTAACGCGGGAAATGGCAAATAGTCTAAGAAAAAAAAAATATATATATATATATATATATATATATATATATATATATATATATATGATCAGACATCCCTCCAGTTGCACCTCTCAGCACATTAACATCCAAAAGTCTCTCTTTCGCGCGCCTGTCAATTAACACGTAATCCAAAAAGAGATGGCCAGAGACCGTTATTGGATTACGTGTTAATTGACAGGCGCGCGAAAGAGAGACTTTTGGATGTTAATGTGCTGAGAGGTGCAACTGGAGGGATGTCTGATCATTATCTTGTGGAGGCTAAGGTGAAGATTTGTAAGGGTTTTCAGAAAAGAAGAGTGAATGTTGGGGTGAAGAGGGTGGTGAGAGTAAGTGAGCTTGGGAAGGAGACTTGTGTGAGGAAGTACCAGGAGAGACTGAGTACAGAATGGAAAAAGGTGAGAACAATGGAAGTAAGGGGAGTGGGGGGAGGAATGGGATGTATTTAGGGAATCAGTGATGGATTGCAAAAAAGATGCTTGTGGCATGAGAAGAGTGGGAGGTGGGTTGATTAGAAAGGGTAGTGAGTGGTGGGATGAAGAAGTAAGAGTATTAGTGAAAGAGAAGAGAGAGGCATTTGGACAATTTTTGCAGGGAAAAAATGCAATTGAGTGGGAGACGTATAAAAGAAAGAGACAGGAGATCAAGAGAAAGGTGCAAGAGGTGAAAAAAAGGGCAAATGAGAGTTGGGGTGAGAGAGTATCATTAAATTTTAGGGAAAATAAAAAGATGTTCTGGAGGGAGGTAAATAAAGTGCGTAAGACAAGGGAGCAAATGGGAACTTCAGTGAAGGGCGCAAATGGGGAGGTGATAACAAGTAGTGGTGATGTGAGAAGGAGATGGAGTGAGTATTTTGAAGGTTTGTTGAATCTGTTTGATGATAGAGTGGCAGATATAGGGTGTTTTGGTCGGGGTGGTGTGCAAAGTGAGAGGGTTAGGGAAAATGATTTGGTAAACAGAGAAGAGGTACTGGAAGCTTTGCGGAAGATGAAAGCCGGCAAGGCAGCGGGTTTGGATGGTATTGCAGTGGAATTTATTAAAAAAGGGGGTGACTGTGTTGTTGAGTAGTTGGCAAGGTTATTCAATGTATGTATGACTCATGGTGAGGTGCCTGAGGATTGACGGAATGCGTGCATAGTGCCATTGTACAAAGGCAAAGGGGATAAGAGTGAGTGCTCAAATTACAGAGGTATAAGTTTGTTGAGTATTCCTGGTAAATTATATGGGAGGGTATTGATTGAGAGGGTGAAGGCATGTACAGAGCATCAGATTGGGGAAGAGCAGTGTGGTTTCAGAAGTGGTAGAGGATGTGTGGATCAGGTGTTTGCTTTGAAGAATGTATGTGAGAAATACTTAGAAAAGCAAATGGATTTGTATGTAGCATTTATGGATCTGGAGAAGGCATATGATAGAGATGCTCTGTGGAAGGTATTGAGAATATATGGTGTGGGAGGCAAGTTGTTGGAAGCAGTGAAAAGTTTTTATTGAGGATGTAAGGCGTGTGTACGTGTAGGAAGAGAGGAAAGTGATTGGTTCTCAGTGAATGTAGGTTTGCGGCAGGGGTGTGTGATGTCTCCATGGTTGTTTAATTTGTTTATGGATGGGGTTGTTAGGGAGGTGAATGCAAGAGTTTTGTAAAGAGGGGCAAGTATGAAGTCTGTTGGGGATGAGAGAGCTTGGGAAGTGAGTCAGTTGCTGTTTGCTGATGATACAGCGCTGGTGGCTGATTCATGTGAGAAACTGCAGAAGCTGGTGAATGAGTTTGGTAAAGTGTGTGAAAGAAGAAAGTTTAGAGTAAATGTGAATAAGAGCAAGGTTATTCGGTACAGTAGGGTTGAGGGTCATGTCAATTGGGAGGTGAGTTTGAATGGAGAAAAACTGGAGGAAGTGAAGTGTTTTAGATATCTGGGAGTGGATCTGGCAGCGGATGGAACCATGGAAGTGGAAGTGGATCATAGGGTGGGGGAGGGGGCGAAAATTCTGGGAGCCTTGAAGAATGTGTGGAAGTCGAGAACATTGTCTCGGAAAGCAAAAATGGGTATGTTTGAAGGAATAGTGGTTCCAACAATGTTGTATGGCTGCGAGGCGTGGGCTATGGATAGAGTTGTGCGCAGGAGGATGGATGTGCTGGAAATGAGATGTTTGAGGACAATGTGTGGTGTGAGGTGGTTTGATCGAGTAAGTAACGTAAGGGTAAGAGAGATGTGTGGAAATAAAAAGAGCGTGGTTGAGAGAGCAGAAGAGGGTGTTTTGAAATGGTTTGGGCACATGGAGAGAATGAGTGAGGAAAGATTGACCAAGAGGATATATGTGTCGGAGGTGGAGGGAACGAGGAGAAGAGGGAGACCAAATTGGAGGTGGAAAGATGGAGTGAAAAAGATTTTGTGTGATCGGGGCCTGAACATGCAGGAGGGTGAAAGGAGGGCATGGAATAGAGTGAATTGGAGCGATGTGGTATATCGGGGTTGACGTGCTGTCAGTGGATTGAATCAGGGTATGTGAAGCGTCTGGGGTAAACCATGGAAGGTTGTGTAGGTATGTATATTTGTGTGTGTGGACGTATGTATACAAATGTGTATGGGGGTGGGTTGGGCCATTTCTTTCGTCTGTTTCCTTGCACTACCTCGCAAACGCGGAAGACAGCGACAAAGCAAAAAAGAAAAAAGAATATATATATATATCCCTGGGGATAGGGGATAAAGAGTACTTCCCACGTATTCCCTGCGTGTCGTAGAAGGCGACTAAAAGGGAAGGGAGCAGGGGGCTGGAAATCCTCCCCTCTCATTTTTTTTTATTTTTCCAAAGAAGGAACAGAGAAGGGGGCCAGATGAGGATATTCCACAAAGGCCCAGTCCTCTGTTCTTAACGCTACATCGCTAAAGCGAGAAATGGTGAATAGTTTAAAAGAAAGAAGAAATATATATATATATCTATATATATATATATATATATATATATATATATATATATATATATATATATATATATATATATATAGATATATATATCCTCCCCTCCTTGTATTTTTTTTAACTTTCTAAAATGGGAAACAGAAGAAGGAGTCACGCGGGAGTGCTCATCCTCCTCGAAGGCTCAGATTGGGGTGCCTAAATGTGTGTGGATGTAACCAAGATGTGAAAAAAGGAGAGATAGGTAGTATGTTTGAGGAAAGGAACCTGGATGTTTTGGCTCTGAGTGAAACGAAGCTCAAGGGTAAAGGGGAAGAGTGGTTTGGGAATGTCTTGGGCGTAAAGTCAGGGGTTAGTGAGAAGACAAGAGCAAGGGAAGGAGTAGCAATACTCCTGAAACAGGAGTTGTGGGAGTATGTGATAGAATGTAAGAAAGTAAATTCTCGATTAATATGGGTAAAACTGAAAGTTGATGGAGAGAGATGGGTGATTATTGGTGCATATGCACCTGGGCATGAGAAGAAAGATCATGAGAGGCAAGTGTTTTGGGAGCAGCTGAATGAGTGTGTTAGTGGTTTTGATGCACGAGACCGGGTTATAGAGATGGGTGATTTGAATGAAAGGTGAGTAATGTGGCAGTTGAGGGAATAATTGGTATACATGGGGTGTTCAGTGTTGTAAATGGAAATGGTGAAGAGCTTGTAGATTTATGTGCTGAAAAAGGACTGATGATTGGGAATACCTGGTTTAAAAAGCGAGATATACATAAGTATACTTATGTAAGTAGGAGAGATGGCCAGAGAGCGTTATTGGATTACGTGTTAATTGACAGGCGCGCGAAAGAGAGACTTTTGGATGTTAATGTGCTGAGAGGTGCAGCTGGAGGGATATCTGATCATTATCTTGTGGAGGCTAAGGTGAAGATTTGTATGGGTTTTCAGAAAAGAAGAGTGAATGTTGGGGTGAAGAGGGTGGTGAGAGTAAGTGAGCTTGGGAAGGAGACTTGTGTGAGGAAGTACCAGGAGAGACTGAGTACAGAATGGAAAAAGGTGAGAACAATGGAAATAAGGGGAGTGGGGGAGGAATGGGATGTATTTAGGGAATCAGTGATGGATTGCACAAAAGATGCTTGTGGCATGGGAAGAGTGGGAGGTGGGTTGATTAGAAAGGGTAGTGGGTGGTGGGATGAAGAAGTAAGAGTATTAGTGAAAGAGAAGAGAGAGGAATTTGGACGATTTTTGCAGGGAAAAAATGAAATTGAGTGGGAGATGTATAAAAGAAAGAGACAGGTCAAGAGAAAGGTGCAAGAGGTGAAAAAAGGGCAAATGAGAGTTGGGGTGAGAGAGCATCATTAAATTTTAGGGAGAATAAAAAGATGTTCTGGAAGGAGGTAAATAAAGTGCGTAAGACAAGGGAGCAAATGGGAACTTCAGTGAAGGGCGCAAATGGGGAGGTGATAACAAGTAGTGGTGATGTGAGAAGGAGATGGAGTGAGTATTTTGAAGGTTTGTTGAATGTGTTTGATGATAGAGTGGCAGATATAGGGTGTTTTGGTTGAGGTGGTGTGCAAAGTGAGAGGGTTAGGGAAGATGATTTGGTAAACTGAGAAGAGGTAGTGAGAGCTTTGCGGAAGATGAAAGCCGGCAGGGCAGCAGGTTTGGATGGTATTGCAGTGGAATTCATTAAAAAAGGGGGTGACTGTATTGTTGACTGGTTGGTATGGTTATTTAATGTATGTATGACTCATGGTGAGGTGCCTGAGGATTGGCGGAATGCGTGCATAGTGCCATTGTACAAAGGCAAAGGGGATAAGAGTGAGTGCTCAAATTACAGAGGTATAAGTTTGTTGAGTATTCCTGGTAAATTATATGGGAGGATATTGATTGAGAGGGTGAAGGCATGCACAGAGCATCAGATTGGGGAAGAGCAGTGTGGTTTCAGAAGTGGTAGAGGATGTGTGGATCAGGTGTTTGCTTTGAAGAATGTATGTGAGAAATACTTAGAAAAGCAAATGGATTTGTATGTAGCATTTATGGATCTGGAGAAGGCATATGATAGAGTTGATAGAGATGCTCTTTGGAAGGTATTAAGAATATATGGTGTGGGAGGCAAGTTGTTAGAAGCAGTGAAAAGTTTTTATCGAGGATGTAAGGCATGTGTATGTGTAGGAAGAGAGGAAAGTGAATGGTTCTCAGTGAATGTAGGTTTGCGGCAGGGGTGTGTGATGTCTCCATGGTTGTTTAATTTGTTTATGGATGGGGTTGTTAGGGAGGTGAATGCAAGAGTTTTGGAAAGAGGGGCAAGTATGAAGTCTGTTGGGGATGAGAGAGCTTGGGAAGTGAGTCAGTTGTTGTTCGCTGATGATACAGCGCTGGTGGCTGATTCATGTGAGAAACTGCAGAAGCTGGTGACTGAGTTTGGTAAAGTGTGTGAAAGAAGAAAGTTAAGAGTAAATGTGAATAAGAGCAAGGTTATTAGGTACAGTAGGGTTGAGGGTCAAGTCGATTGGGAGGTGAGTTTGAATGGAGAAAAACTGGAGGAAGTGAAGTGTTTTAGATATCTGGGAGTGGATCTGGCAGCGGATGGAACCATGGAAGCGGAAGTGGATCATAGGGTGGGGGAGGGGGCGAAAATTCTGGGAGCCTTGAAGAATGTGTGGAAGTCGAGAACATTATCTCGGAAAGCAAAAATGGGTATGTTTGAAGGAATAGTGGTTCCAACAATGTTGTATGGTTGCGAGACGTGGGCTATGGATAGAGTTGTGCGCAGGAGGATGGATGTGCTGGAAATGAGATGGTTGAGGACAATATGTGGTGTGAGGTGGTTTCATCGAGTAAGTAACGTAAGGGTAAGAGAGATGTGTGGAAATAAAAAGAGCGTGGTTGAGAGAGCAGAAGAGGGTGTTTTGAAATGGTTCAGGCACATGGAGAGAATGAGTGAGGAAAGATTGACCAAGAGGATATATGTGTCGGAGGTGGAGGGAACGAGGAGAAGAGGGAGACCAAATTGGAGGTGGAAAGATGGAGTGAAAAAGATTTTGTGTGATCGGGGCCTGAACATGCAGGAGGGTGAAAGGAGGGCAAGGAATAGAGTGAATTGGAGCGATGTGGTATACCGGGGTTGACGTGCTGTCAGTGGATTGAATCAAGGCATGTGAAGAGTCTGGGGTAAACCATGGGAAGCTGTGTAGGTATGTATATTTGCGTGTGTGGACGTATGTATATACATGTGTATGGGGGTGGGTTGGGCCATTTCTTTCATCTGTTTCCTTGCGCTACCTCGCAAACGCGGGAGACAGCGGCAAAAAAAAAAAAAAAAAAAAATATATATATATATATATATATATATATATATATATATATATATATATATATATATATATCCCTGGGGATAGGGGATTAAGAATACTTCCCACGTATTCCCTGCGTGTCGTAGAAGGCGACTAAAAGGGGAGGGAGCAGGGGGCTGGAAATCCTCCCCTCTCGGTTTTTTTTGTTTTTTTTTTTTCAATTTTCCAAAAGAAGGAACAGAGAATTGGGCCAGGTGAGGGTATTCCCTCAAAGGCCCAGTCCTCTGTTCTTAATGCTACCTTGCTAATGCGGGAAATGGTGAATAGTTTGAAAGAAAGAAAAAAAAGAATATATATATATATATATATATATATATATATATATATATATATATATATATATATATCTTTTCTTTCTTTTATACATATTCGCCATTTCCCGCGTTAGCGAGGTAGCGTTAAGAACAGAGGACTGAGCCTTAGAGGGAATATCCTCACTTAGCCCCTTTCTCTGTTCCCCCCTTTTGGAAAACTAAAAACGAGAGGGGAGGATTTCCAGCCTCCCGCTCCCTCCCCTTTTAGTCGCCTTCTACGACACGCAGGGAATACGTGGAAAGTATTCTTTCTCCCCTCTCCCCAGGGATAATATATATATATATATATATATATATATATATATATATATATATATATATATATATATATATATATATATATAGCAGTCATGTATAGCAGTCATGTATAGCAGTCGTATATAGCAGTCATTTTTTCCCTGGGGATAGGGGATGAAAGAATAATTCTCAAGTATTCCCTGCGTGTCGTAGAAGGCGACTAAAAGGGGAGGGAGTGGGGCCTAGAAATCCTCCCCTCTCGTTTTTTTTTTTTTTTTAATTTTCCAAAAGAAGGAACAGAGAATTGGGCCAGGTGAGGGTATTCCCTCAAAGGCCCAGTCCTCTGTTCTTAATGCTACCTCGCTAATGTGGGAAATGGCGAATAGTTTGGAAGAAGGAAGGAAGCAGTCATGTAATAATGCACCAAAACCACAGCTCCCTTTCCACATCCAGGCCCCACACAACTTTCCACGGTTTACCCCAGACGCTTCACATGCCCTGGCTCAATCCATTGACAGCACATCGACCCCGGTATACCACATCATTCCAATTCACTCTATTCCTTGCACGTCTTTCACCCTCCTCCATGTTCAGGCCCCGATCACTCAAAATTTTTTCACTCCATCTTTCCACCTCCAACTTGGTATTCCACTTCTCGTTCCCTCCACCTCTGACACATATATCCTCTTTGACAATCTTTCCTCACTCATTCTCTCCATGTGACCAAACCATTTTAAAACACCCTCTTCTGCTCTCTCAACCACACTCTTTTTATTACCACGCGTTTCTCTTACCCTTTCATTACTTACTCCATCAAACCACCTCACACCACGTATTGTCCACAAACATCTCATTTCCAGCACATCCACCCTACTCCGCACATCTCTATCTATGGCCCACGCCTCGCAACCATACAACATTGTTGGAACCACTATTCCTTCAAACATACCCATTTTTGACTTCTGAGATAACGTTCTAGACTTCCCCACATTTTTCAAGGCTACCAGAACTTTCGCCTCCTGCCCCACCCTATGATTCACTTCGACTTCCATGGTTCCATCTGCTGCCTAATCCACTCCCAGATATCTAAAACACTTCACTTCCTCGAGTTAGTTTTTCTCCATCCAAACTTACCTCCCAACTGCCTTGTCCCTCAACCCTACTGTACCTAATAACCTTCCTCTTTTTCACAGTTACTCTCAGCTTTCTTCTTTCACACACTTTACCAAACTCAGTCACCAGTTTCTGCAGTTTCTCATTCAAATCAGCCACCAGCGCTGTATCATAGGCAAACAACAAGTGACTCACATCCCAAGCTCTCTCATCCACAACAGACTGCACACTTGCCCCTCTTTCCAAAACTCTTGCATTCACCTCCCTAACAACCCCATCCATAAACAAATTAAACAACCATGGAGACATCACGCACCCCTGCTGCAAACCAACATTCACTGAGAACAAATCACTTTCCTCTCTTCCTACAAGTACACATGCCTTACATCCTTGATAAAAACTTTTCACTGCTTCTAACAACTTACCTCCCACACCATATATTCTTAATACCTACAGAGCATCTCTATCAACTCAATCATATGCCTTCTCCAGACCCATAAATGCTACATGCAAATCCATTTGCTTTTCTAAGTATTTCTCATACATTTTTCAAAGCAAACACCTGATCCACACATCCTCTATCACTTCTGAAACCACACTTCTCTTCCCTAATCTGATGCTCTGTACATGCCTTCACCCTCTCAATCAATATTCTCCCATATAATTTAACAGGAATACTCAACAAACTTATACCTGTGTAATTTGAGCACTCACTTTTATCCCCTTTGCCTTTGTACAATGGCACTATGCAAGCATTCTGCCAATCCTCAGTCACCCCATCATTAGTCATACATATATTGAATAACCTTACCAACCAGTCAACAATACAGTCACCCCCTTTTTTAATAAATTCCACTGCAATACCATCCAAACCCGCTGCCTTGCCGGCTTTCATCTTCCGCAAAGCTTTTACTACCTCTTCTCTATTTACCAAATCATTCTCCCGAACCCTCTCACTTTGCCCATCACTTTGACCAAAACACCCTATATCCACCACTCTATCATCAAACAGATTCAACAAACCTTCAAAATACTCACTCCATCTCCTTCTCACATCACCACTTCTTGTTATCATCTCCCCATTAGCCCCATTCACTGAAGTTCCCATTTGTTCCCTTGTCTTACGCACTTTATCTACCTCCTTCCAAAACATCTTTTTATTTATTTGTATTTATTCATTTATTTAGCTTTGCCGCTGTCTCCCGCGTTATCGAGGTAGCATAAAGAAACAGACAAAAGAATGGCCCAACCCACCCACATACACATGTATATCCATACATGTCCACACACGCAAATAAATATACCTACACATCTCAACGTAAACATATATATACACACACAGACATATACATATATACACATGTACATAATTCATACTGTCTGCCTTTATTCATTCCCATCGCCACCCCGCCACACATGAAATAACGACCCCCTCCCTCCAAAGGTGTGTGAGGTAGCCCTAGGAAAAAACAAAGGCCAAGTTCGTTCACACTCAGTCTCTAGCTGTCATGTAATAATGCACCGAAACAACAGCTCCCTTTCCACATCCAGGCCCCACAAAACTTTCCATGGTTTACCCAAGACGCTTCACATGCCCTGGTTCAATCCATTGACAGCATGTCGACTGCCTTTCACCCTTCTGTATGTTCAGATCCTGATCACTCAAAATCTTTTTCACTCCATCTTTCCACCTCCAATTTGGTTTTCCACTTCTCCTCGTTCCTCCACCTCTGACACATATATCCTCTTTGTCAATCTTTCCTCACTCATTCTCTCCATATGACCAAACCATTTCAAAACACCCTCTTCTGCTCTCTCAACCACACTCTTTTTATTACCACACGTCTCTCTTACCCTTTCATTGTTTACTCCATCAAACCACCTCACACCACACATTGTCCTCAAACATCTCATTTCCAGCACATCCACCCTCCTTCACACAACTCTATCTATAGCACAAGCCTCGCAACTATATAACATTCTTGGAACCACTATTCCTACAAACATACCCATTTTTGCTTTCTGAGATAATGTTCTCGGCTTCCACACATTCTTCAATGCTCCCAGAACTTTCGCCCCTTCCCCCACCCTATGATTCACTTCCGCTTCTATGGTTCCATCCACTGCCAAATCCAGTCCCAGATATCTAAAACACTTCACTTCCTCCAGTTTTTCTCCATTCAAACTTACCTCCCAATTGACTTGTCCCTCAACCCTATTGTACCTAATAACCTACTCTTATTCACTTTACTCTCAGCTTTCTTCTTTCACACACTTTACCAAACTCAGTCACCAACTTCTGCAGTTTCTCACATGAATCAGCCACCAGTGCTGTATCATCAGCAAACAACAACTGACTCACTTCCCAAGCTCTCTCATTCACAACAGACTGCATACTTGCCCCCTTTTCCAAAACTCTTGCATTCATCTCTCTAACATCTTTTTATTCTCCCTAAAATCTAATGATACTCCCTCACCCAAACTCTCATTTGCCCTCTTTTTCACCTCTTGCACCTTTCTCTTGACCTCCTGCCTCTTTCTTTTATACATCTCCTACTCATTTGCATTATTTCCCTGCAAAAATCGTCCAAATGCCTCTCTCTTCCCTTTCACTAACAATCTTATTTCTTCATCCCACCACTCACTACCCTTTCTAATCTGTCCACCTCCCACGCTTCTCATGCCACAAGCATCTTTGGCGCAAGCTTCCCTAAATACATCCCATTCCTCCCCCACTTCCCTTATGTCCTTTGTTCTCACCTTTTTCCATTTTGTACTCATTCTCTCCTGGTACTTCCTCACACAAGTCTCTTCCCAAGCTCACTTACTC
Organism: Panulirus ornatus; assembly: GCF_036320965.1. Taxonomy (NCBI): domain Eukaryota; kingdom Metazoa; phylum Arthropoda; class Malacostraca; order Decapoda; family Palinuridae; genus Panulirus; species Panulirus ornatus. Next base: position 538,894 of record NC_092292.1, read on the forward strand.
TCACCACTCTCTTCACCTCAACATTCTCGCTTCTTTTCAGATAACCTCTACAAATCTTCACCTTCGCCTCCACAAAATAATGATCAGACATCCCTCCAGTTGCACCTCTCAGCACATTAACATCCAAAAGTCTTTTTTTTCATGCGCCTATCAACACGTAATCTAACAACGCTCTCTGGCCATCTCTCCTACTTACATACTTATACTTATGTATATATATATATATATATATATATATATATATATATATATATATATATATATATATATATATATATACACATACACATAAACAGACATATACATATATACACAGGTACATATTCAAACTTGCTTGCCTTCATCCATTCCTGTTGCTACACCAACAGACCGGAAATATCATTGCTAGTCCCCGCTTCAGCAAGGTAGCGCCAGGAAAACAAACAAAAAGGCCACATTCATTCACACTCAGTCACTAGCTATAATTTGTAATACACCAAAACCACACCTCCCTAAAGGCCCCACAGACATTTCCATTGTTACCCCAGACGCTTCACATACCCTGGTTCAGTCCAATGACAGAATATTAAACCGGATATACAACATTGTTTCAATTCACTCTATTCTTTGCACAACTCTCAACCTCCTATATGTTCAGGGACCGATTGCTCAAAGGGTAGTGCATGGTGGGATGAAGAAGTAAGATTGTTAAAGAAAGAGAAAAGAGAGGCGTTTGGACAATTTTTGCAGGGAAGTAGTGTGAATGAATGGGAGATATATAGAAGAAAGAGGCGGGAAGTCAAGAGAAAAGTGCAAAAGGTGAAAAAGAGGGCAAATGAGAGTTGGGATGAGAGAGTATCATTAAATTTTAGGGAGAATAAAAAGATGTTTTGGAAGGAGGTAAATAAAGTGCATAAGACAAGAAAACAAAAGGGAACATCGGTGAAGGAGGCTACTGAAGAGGTAATAACAAGTAGTGGTGAAGTGAGGAGGATATGGAGTGAGTATTTTGAAAATCTGTTGAATGTACTTGATGATAGAGTGACAGATATAGGGTGCATTGGTCGAGGTGGTGTGCAAAGTGAGGGTCAGGGAGAATGGTTTGGTAAACAGAGAAGAGGTGGTGAAAGCTTTGCGGAAAATGAAAGCTGCCAAGGCGGCGGGTTTGGATGGTATTGAAACAGAATTTATCAAAAAGATGGGGTGACTGTGATGTTGACTGACTGATAGGATATTCAATTTATGTATGGTTCATGGTTAAGGCCTGAGGATTGGCGGAGTGCATGCGAAGTGTCATTGTACAAAGGGAAGGGGGATAAAGGTGAGTGTTCAAATTACATAGGTATAGGTTTATTGAGTATTCCTGGAAAATTATATGGGAGGGTATTGATTGAGAGGGAAAAGGAATGTACAGAGCATCAGATTGGGGAAGAGCAGTGTGGTTTCAGAAGTGGTAGAGGATATGTGGATCAGGAGTATGCTTTGAAGAATGTATGTAAGAAATACTTAGAAAAACAGATGAATCTGTATGTAGCATTTATGGATCTGGAGAAGGCTTATGATAGGGTTGATAGAGATGCTTTGTGGATGGTATCAAGAGTATATGGTGTGCGAGGTAAGCTACTAAAAGCAGTGAAAAGTTTTTACCAAGGATGTAAGGCATATATACGAGTAGGAAGGGAGGAAAGTGATTGGTTCCCAGTGAAAGTTGGTTTGTGGCAGGGGAAGGGTGAGTGATGTCTCCATGGTTGTTTAATTTGTTTATGGATGAGTTGGTTAGGGAGGTAAACGCAAGAGTTTTTGAGATGGGGCAAGTATGCAGTCTGTTCTGGATGAGAGGGCTTGGGAAGGGAGTCAATTGTTGTTCGCTGATGAAACAGCACTAGTGGGTGATTCGGCTGAGAAACTACAGAAGCTAGTGACTCAGTTTAGTAAAGTATGTGAAAGAAGAAAGCTGAGAAGAAAAGTGAATAAGAGCAAGGTTATTACGTTCAGTAGGATTGAGGGACAAGTTAACTGGGAGGTAAGTTTGAATGGAGAAAAACTGGAGGAGTGAAGTGTTTTACATATCTGAGAGTGGATTTAGCAGTGGATGGACCATAGAAGCAGAAGTGAGTCATAGGGTGGGGAGGGAGCGAAGATTCTGGGAGCGTTGAAGAATGTGTGGATTGTGAGAGCATTATCTTAGAGAACAAAAATGGGTATGTTTGAAGGAATTGTGGTTCCAACAATATCATATGGATGTGAGGCATGGGCTATATGGATGTGTTGGAAATGAAATGTTTGAGGACAATATATGGTGTGGAGTGGTTTGATTGAGTGTGTGGTTGAGAGAGCAGAAGAGGGTGTGTTGAAATGGTTTGGACATATGGAAAGAATGAGTGAGGAAAGATTGACAAAGAGGATATATGTGTCAGAGGTAGAAGGAACGAGAGAAGTGGGAGACCAAATTGGGGGTGGAAGGATGGAGTGAAAAAGATTTTGAGCGATCAGGGCCTGAAGGGTGAAAGGCGTACAGGGAATGGAGTGAATTGGAATGATATGGTATACTGGGGTCGACATGCATGTGAAGCGGCTGGGTTCAACCATGGAAAGTTTTGTGGGGCCAGGATGTGGAAAGGGAGCTGTGGTTTCGGTGCATTACACATGACAGATAGATTTTTATTACCACACATCTCTCTTACCCTTTCATTACTTAATCAAACCACCTCACACCACATATTGTCCTCAAACATTTCATTTCCAACACATCCACCCACCTTCACACAACTCTTTCTAGAGCCCATGCCTTGCAACCATATAACATTGTTGGAGCCACTATTCCTTCAAACATACCCATTTTTGCTCTTCAAGATAACGTTCTCACCTTCCACACACTCTTCCATGTTTCCAGAGCCTTAGCCCTCTACCCCACTCTGTGACTCACTTCCATGGTTCCATCCGTTGCTAAATCCACTCCCAGATATGCAAAACACTTCACTTCCTCCAGTTTTTCTTCATTCAAACTTACCTCCAAGCTGTCTTCTCCCTCAACTCTACTGAACGTAATACCTTGCTCTTATTCACATTTGTTCTAAACTTTCTTCTTTCACATACTTTACTAAACTCAGTCACCAGCTTCTGCAGTTTCTCACCTGAATCAGCTACCAGTACTGTATCATCAGTGAACAACAACTGGTTCACTTCCCAAGCCCTCTCATCCATAACAGACCGCATACTTGCCCCTCTCTCCAAAACTCTTGCATTAACCTCCCTAACAACCCCATCCATAAACAAATTAAATAGCCATGGAGACATCATGCACCCCTGCCGCAAACCGACATTCACTGAGAACATATCACTTCCTCTCTTCCTACTCATACACATGCCTTAAATCCTCGATAAAAGCTTTTCACTGCTTCTAGCAACTTACCTCCCACACCATATACTCTTAATACTTCCACAAAGGATCTCTATCAACTCTAATCACACACCTTCTCTAGATCCATAAATGCTACATACAAATCCATCTGTTTTTCCAAGTATTTCTCACATACATTCTCCAAACCAAACACCTAATCCACATATCCTCTACCACCACTCAAACAGCACTGCTCTTCCCCAGTCGGATGCTCTGTACATGCCTTTACCCTCTCAATCAATTATTTTTTTTCATATTTTCATTTATTTGCTTTGTCGCTATCTCCCGCGTTAGCGAGGTAGCACAAGGAAACAGACGAAAGAATGGCCCAACCCACCCACATACATATGTATATACATGCACGTCCACACACGCAAATATACATACCTATACATCTCAACATATACATACATATACACACACAGACATATATATATATATATATATATATATATATATATATATATATATATATATATATATAGGGGATAGGGGAGAAAGAATACTTCCCACGTATTCCCTGCGTGTCGTAGAAGGCGACTAAAAGGGGAGGGAGTGGCTGGCTGGAAACCTCCCCTCTCGTTTTTTTTTTTTTTTTTTCCAAAAGAAGGAACAGAGAAGGGGGCCAGGTGAGGATATTCCCTCTTAAGGCCCAGTCCTCTGTTCTTAATGCTACCTCGCTAATGCGGGAAATGGCGAATAGTATGAAAAAAAAAAAAAAAAAAAAAAAAAATATATATATATATATATATATATATATATATATATATATATATATATATATATATATATCCTGGGGATAGGGGAGCAAGAATACTTCCCACGTATTCCCTGCGCGTCGTAGAAGGCGACTAAAAGGGGAGGGAGCGGGGGGCTGGAAATCCTCCCCTCTCGTTTTTTTTTTTTTTTTTTTTAATTTTCCAAAAGAAGGAACAGAGAATTGGGCCAGGTGAGGGTAGTCCCTCAAAGGCTCAGTCCTCTGTTCTTAACGCTACCTCGCTAATGCGGGAAATGGCGAATAGTTTGAAAGAAAAGAAAGAAAGAAAAATATATATATATATATATATATATATATATATATATGATAACAAGTAGTGGTGATGTGAGAAGGAGATGGAGTGAGTATTTTGAAGGTTTGTTGAATGTGTTTGATGATAGAGTGGCAGATGTGGGGTGTCTTGGTCGAGGTGGTGAGCAAAGTGAGAGGGTTAGGGAAAATGATTTGGTAAATAGAGAAGAGGTAGTAAAAGCTTTACGGAAGATGAAAGCCGGCAAAGCAGCAGGTTTGGATGGCATTGCAGTGGAATTTATTAAAAAAGGGGGTGACTGTACTGTTGACTGGTTGGTAAGGTTATTTAATGTATGTATGATTCATGGTGATGTGCCTGAGGATTGGCGGAATGCTTGCATAGTGCCATTGTACAAAGGCAAAGGGGATAAGAGTGAGTGCTCAAATTACAGAGGTGTAAGTTTGTTGAGTATTCCTGGTAAATTATATGGGAGGGTATTGATTGAGAGGGTGAAGGCATGTACAGAGTGTCAGATTGGGGAAGAGCAGTGTGGTTTCAGAAGTGGTAGAGGATGTGTGGATCAGGTCTTTGCTTTGAAGAATGTATGTTAGAAATACTTAGAAAAACAAAAGGATTTCTATGTAGCATTTATGGATCTGGAGAAGGCATATAATAGAGTTGATAGAGATGCTCTGTGGAAGGTATTAAGAATATATGGTGTGGGAGGCAAGTTGTTAGAAGCAGTGAAAAGTTTTTATCGAGGATGTAAGGCATGTGTTCGTGTAGGAAGAGAGGAAAGTGATTGGTTCTCAGTGAATGTAGGTTTGCGGCAGGGGTGTGTGATGTCTCCATGGTTGTCTAATTTGTTTATGGATGGGGTTGTTAGGGAGGTGAATGCAAGAGTTTTGAAAAGAGGGGCAAGTATGCAGTCTGTTGTGGATGAGAGAGCTTGGCAAGTGAGTCAGTTGTTGTTCACTGATGATACAGCGCTGATGGCTGATTCATGTAAGAAACTGCAGAAGCTGGTGACTGAGTTTGGTAAAGTGTGTGAAAGAAGAAAGTTAAGAGTAAATGTGAATAAGAGCAAGGTTATTAGGTACAGTAGGGTTGAGGGTCAAGTCAATTGGGAGGTAAGTTTGAATGGAGAAAAGCTGGAGGAAGTGAAGTGTTTTAAATATCTGGGAGTGGATCTGGCAGCGGATGGAACCATGGAAGCGGAAGTGAATCACAGGGTGGGGGAGGGGGCGAAAATTCTGGGAGCCTTGAAGAATGTTTGGAAGTCAAGAACATTATCTTGGAAAGCAAAAATGGGTATGTTTGAAGGAATAGTGGTTCCAACAATGTTGTATGGTTGCAAGGCGTGGGCTATGGATAGAGTTGTGCACAGGAGGGTGGATGTGCTGGAAATGAGATGTTTGAGGACAATATGTGGTGTGAGGTGGTTTGATCGAGTAAGTAATGTAAGGGTGAGAGAGATGTGTGGAAATAAAAAGAGTGTGGTTGAGAGAGCAGAAGAGGGTGTTTTGAAATGGTTTGGTCACACGGAGAGAATGAGTGGGAAAAAGATTGACCAAGAGGATATATGTGTCAGAGGTGGAGGGAACGAGGAGAAGTGGGAGACCAAATTGGAGGTGGAAAGATAGAGTGAAAAAGATTTTGAGTGATCGGGGCCTGAACATGCAGGAGGGTGAAAGGCGTGCAAGGAATAGAGTGAATTGGAACGATGTGGTATACCAGGGTCGACGTGCTGTCAGTGGATTGAACCAGGGCATGTGAAGCGTCTGGGGTAAACCATGCAAAGTGTGTGGGGCCTGGATGTGGAAAGGGAGCTGTGGTTTCGGTGCATTATTACATGACAGCTAGAGACTCAGTGTGAACGAATGGGGCCTTTGGTGTTTTTCCTAGCGCTACCTCGCACACATGAGGGGGGAGGGGGTTGTTATTCCATGTGTGGTGAGGTGGCGATGGGAATAAATAAAGGCAGACAGTATGAATTATGTACATGTGTAGATATGTATATGTCTGTGTGTGTATATATATGTGTACATTGAGATGTATAGGTATGTATATTGTGCATGGGTGGACATGTATGTATATACATGTGTATGTGGGCGGGTTGGGCCATTCTTTCGTCTGTTTCATTGCGCTACCTCGCTAACGCGGGAGACAGCGACAAAGCAAAATAAATATAAATATAAATATATACACATGTACATAATTCATACTGTCTGCCCTTATTCATTCCCATCGCCACCTCGCCACACATGAAATAACAGCCCCCTTCCCCCTCATGTGTGCAAGATAGCACTTGGAAAAGACAACAAAGGCCATATTTGTTCACACTCAGTCTCTAGGTGTCATGAACTAATGCACCAAAACCACAGCTCCCTTTCCACATCCAGGCCCCACAGAACTTTCCATGGTTTACCACAGATGCTTCACATGCCCTGGTTCAATCCACTGACAGCACGTCAACCCCGATATACCACATCGTTCCAATTCACTCTATTCCTTGCACACCTTTCACCCTCCTGCATGTTCAGGCCCCGATCACTCAAAATCTTTTTCACTCCATCCCTCCACCTCCAATTTGCTCTCCCACTTCTCCTCATTCCCTCCACCTCTGACACATATATCCTCTTGGTCAATCTTTCCTCACTCATTCTCTCCATGTGACCAAACCATTTCAAAACACCCTCTTCTGCCCTCTCAACCACACTCTTTTTATTACCGCACATCTCTCTTACCCTATTACTACTTACTCGATCAAACCACCTCACACCACATATTGTCTTCAAACATCTCATTTCCAGCACATCCACCCTCCTCCACACAACTCTATCCATAGCCCATGCCTCGCAACCATATAACATTGTTGGAACCACTATTCCCTCAAACATACCCATTTTTGCTTTCCGAGATAATGATCTCGACTTCCACACATTCTTCAACGCTCCCAGAATTTTCATCCCCTCCCCCACCCTATGATTCACTTCCACTTCCATGGTTCCATCCGCTGCTAAATCCACTATCAAATATCTAAAATACTTCACTTCCTCCAGTTCTTCTCCATTCAAACTTACATCCCAACAAACTTATACCTCTGTAATTTGAACAATCACTTTTATCCCCTTTGCCTTTATACAATGGCACTATGCATGTTTTCCGCCAATCCTCAGGTACTTCAACATGATCAAAATATACACTGAATATCCTTACCAACCAGTCAACAACAGAGTCACCCCCTTTTATAATAAATTCCACTGTGATACCATCCAAACCCCCTGCCTTACCAGCATTTTCATCTTCCGCAAAGCTTTCACTACCTCTTCTCTGTTTACCAAACCATTCTCCCTAACCCTCTCACTTTGCACACCACCTCGACCAAAACACCCTATATCTGCTACTCTCTCATCAAACACATTCAACAAACCTTCAAAATACTTGTTCCATCTCCCCCTCACTTTACCATTACTTGTTATTACCTCCACATTAGCCCCCTTCACTGACATTCCCATTTGTTCTCTTGTCTTACACAATTTATTTACCTCCTTCCAAAACATCTTTTTATTCTCCCATAAATTTAATGATACTCTCTCATCACAACTCTCATTCGCCCTCCTTTTCACATCCTGCACCTTTCTCTTGACCTCCTGCCACTTTATTTTATACATCTCCCAGTTATTCGCACTACTTCCCTGCAAAATTTGTCTTTCTTTTATACATCCCCCACTCATTTCTACAATTCCCTTGCAAAAATTAACCAAATGCCTCTCTCTTCTCTTTCACTAATAATCTTACTTCTTCATCCAACCACTCACTACCCTTTCTAATCTACCCATCTCCCACCTTTCTTATGCCACAAGCATCTTTTGTACAAGCCATCACTGCTCCCCTAAATATATCCTATTCCTCCCCACTCCCTTTATGTCCTTTGCTCACATATTTTTACATTTTGCACACTGTCTCTCCTGGTACTTCCTCACACGTCTCCTTCTCAATCTCACTTACTCTCACCACTCTCTTCACCCCAACATTTCTCTTCTTTTCTGAAAACCTCTACAAATCTTCACCTTCGCCTCACAAGATAATGATCAGACATCCCTCCAGTTGCACCTCTCAGCAGATTAACACCTAAAAGTCTCTCTTTCACATGCCTATTGATTAACAAGTAATCCAATAATGCTCTCTGACCATCTATCCTACTGACATACGTATACTTAAGTAATCTCTCTTTTTAAACCAGGTATTCCCAATCACCAGTCCTTTTTCAGCACACAAATCTACAAGCTCTTCACCATTTCCATTTACAACACTAAACACCCCATGTACACCAATTATTCCCTCAACTGCCATATCACTCACCTTTGCATTCAAATCACCCATCACTATAACCCGATCTCGTGTATCAAAACTGCTAACACACTCACTCAGCTGCTCTCAGAACACTTGCCTCTCGTGATCTTTCTTCTCATGCTTAGGTGCATAGGCACCAATAATCACCCATCTCTCTCCATCCACTTTCAGTTTTACCCATATCAATGAAGAGTTTACTTTCTTACACTCAATCACATACTCCCACTCCCTGTTTCAGGAGTAGTGCGACTCCTTCCTTTGCTCCTGTCTTCTCACCAATCTGTGACTTTACTCCCAAAACATTCCCAAACTACTCTTCCCCTTTACCCTTGAGCTTCTTTTCACTCAGACCCAAAACATCCACGATCCTTTCCTCAAGCATACTACCTATTACTCCTTTTTTCTCATCTTGGTTACATCCACGCACACTTAGACAGGGGACCCCAGTCTGAGTCTTCGAGGAAGATGAGCACTCCCCGTGGGACTCCTTCTTCTGTTTCCCCTTGTAAAAAGTTAAAATACAAGGAGGGGAGGGTTTTTAGTTCCCCGCTTTCATTCCCTTAAGTCACTTTCTACGACATGCGGGGAATGCATAGGAAGTATTCTTTCTCCCCTATCCCCAGGGATAAATATTTTTTCTTTTTTTCTATTATACTTTCTCACTGTCTCCCGCATTAGCGAGGTAGCGCAAGGAAACAGGCAAAAGAAAGGCACAACCCACCCACATACACATGTATATACATACATGTCTACACATGCACATATACATACCTATACATTTCAATGTATACATACATACACATACACAGACATATACATGTTGGAAAGGATCACAATTTTGAACGTGATCAAGATATTCCTATGAGTCCACAGGGAAAATGGCATCCTAGCTTCGTCTCTTCGATGTATATCAACTGACTGTTATATTCCTCTCTTGTGTCTCACCTGATGATGTGATCATTACACGAAAGTGCACTTGGGAACTTTTCGTGTTTCATTTTCCCCGTGGACTCATAGGAGACATATACATATATACACATGTACATAATTCATACTTGCTGCCTTTATTCATTCCCGTCGCCACCCCGCCACACATGAAATGACAACCCCCTTCCCCCACATGCATGCAAGGTAGTGCTAGGAAAAGACAACAAAGGCACATTTGTTCACACTCAGTCTCTAGCTGTCATGTATAATGCACAGAAACCACAGCTCCCTTCCCACATCCAGGCCCCACAAAACTTTCCAAGGTTTACCCCAGACGCTTCACATACCCTGGTTTAATCCATTGACAGCACGTCGACCAAGGTATAACACATTGTTCCAATTCACTCTATTCCTTGCACATCTTTCACCCTCCTCCATGTTCAGGCCCCGATCGCTCAGAATCTTTTTCACTCCATCTTCCCACCTCCAATTTGGTCCACACTTCTTGTTCCCTCCACCTCTGAAACATATAACCTCTGTCAATCTTTCCTTACTCATTCTCTCCATGTGACAAAACCATTTCAATACACCCTGTTCTGCTCTCAACCACACTCTTTTTATTACCACACATCTCTCTTACCCTTTCATTACTTACTCGATCAAACCACCTCACACCACATATTGTTCTCAAACATCTCATTTCCAACGCATCCACCATCCTCCGCACAACTCTATCTATAGCCCATGCCTCGCAACCATACAACATTGTTGGAACCACTATCTCTTCAAATACACCCATTTTGGCTTTCCGAGATAATGTTCTCGCCTTCCACACATTTTCAATGCTCCCAGAACTTTCGCCCCCTTCCCCACATTGTGACTCACTTCCACTTCCATGGTTCCATCCACTGCCAAATCCACTCCCAGATATCTAAAACACTTCAATTCCTCCAGTATTTCTCCATTCATACACACCTCCCAATTGACTTGTCCCTCAACCCTACTGTACCTAATAACTTGCTCTTATTCACATTTACTCTCAGCTTTCTAATTTCACACACTTTACCAAACTCAGTCACCAGCTTCTGCAGTTTCTCATTCGAATCAGCCACCAGCGCTGTATTATTAGCGAACAACAACTTACTCATTTCCCAAGCTCTCTCATCCACAACAGACTGCATACTGCATCTCTCCAAAACTCTTGCATTCACCTACCTAACAACCCCATTCATAAACAAATTAAACAACCATGGTGACATCATGCACCCCTGCCACAAACCGACATTCACTAAGAACCAATCACTTTCCTCTCTTCCTACACGTACACATGCCTTACATCCCCAATAAAAACTTTTCACGGCTTCTAACAACTTGCCTTCCACAACATATACTCTTAATACCTTCCACAGAGCATCTCTATGAACTCTATCATATACCTTCTCCAGATCCGTAAATGCTACATACAAATCCATTTGCTTTTCTAAGTATTTCTCACATACATTCTTCAAAGCAAACATCTGATCCACATATCTTCTACCACTTCTAAAACCACACTGCTCTTCCCCAATCTCATGCTCTGTGCATGCCTTCACCCTCTCAATCAATACCCTCCCATACAATTTCCCAGGAATACTCAACAAACTTATACCTCTGTAATTTTAGCACTCACCTTTATCCCCTTTGCCTTTGTACAATGGCACTATGCATGCATTCCGCCAATCTTAAGGCACCTCATCAAGAGTCATACATACATTAAATATCCTTACTAACCACTCAACAACACAGTCACCCCCTTTCTTTATAAATTCCACTGCAATACCATCCAAACCTACTGCCTTCCCAGCTTTCATATTCCACAAAGCTTTTACTACCTCTTCTCTGTTTACCCTCTCACTTCGCACACCACCTCGACCAAAGCACCCTATATCTGCCACTCTATCATCTAACGCACTCAACAAACCTTCAAAATGCTTACTCCATCTCCTTCTCACATCACCACTACTTGTTATCACCTCCCCATTAGCCCGTTCACTGATGTTCCCATTTGTTCTCTTGTCTTACGCACTTTATTTACCTCCTTCCAAAACATCTTTTTATTCTCCCTAAAATTTAATGATACTCTCTCACCCCCAACTCTCATTTGCCCTCTTTTTCACCTCTAGCACCTTTCTCTTGACCTCCTACCTCTTTCTTTTATACATCTCCCACTCATTTCCAATATTTCCCTGCAAAAATCGTCCAAATGCCTCTCTCTTCTATTTCACTAATAATCTTACATCTTATCCCACCAATCATAATCCTTTCTAATCTGCCCACCTCCCACACTTCTCATGCCACAAGCATCTTTTGTGCATGCCATCACTGCTTCCCTAAATACATCCCATTCCTCCCCCACTCCCCTTACGTCCTTTGCTCTCACTTTTTTCCATTTTGCACTCAGTATCCTGGTATTTCCTCACACAAGTCTCCTTCACAAGCTCACTTACTCTCACCACTCTCCACCCCAACATTCTCTCTTCTTTTCTGAAAACCTCTACAAATCTTCACATTCGCCTCCACAAGAGAATGATCAGACATCCCTCCAGTTGCACCTCTCAGCACATTAACATCCACAAGTCTCTCTTTTGCCCGCCTATCAATTAACACGTAATCCAATAACGCTCTGTGACCATCTCTCCTACTTAAATATGTATACTTATGTATATGTCTCTTTTTAAAGCATTCCCAATCACCAGTCCTTTTTCAGCACACAAATCTACAAGCTCTTCACCATTTCCATTTACAACACTGACCACCCAATTTACACCAATTATTCCCTCAACTGCCACATTACTCACCTCTGCATTCAAATCACCCATCACTATAACCTGGTCTTGTGCATCAAAACTACTAACACACTCACTCAGCTGCTCCCAAAACACTTGCTTCTCATGGTCTTTCTTTTCATGGCAAGGTGCATATGCACCAACAATCACCCATCTCTCTCCATCCACTTTCAGTTTTACCCATTTCAATCTAGAGTTTACTTTCTTACACTCTATCACATACTCCCACCACTCCTGTTTCGGGAATAGTGCTACTCCTTCCCTTGCTCTTGTCCTCTCACCAACCCCTGACTTTGTTCCTAAAACATTCCCAAACCACTCTTCCCCTTTACCCTTGAGCTTCGTTTCCCTCAGAGCCAAAACATCCAGGTTCCTTTCCTCAAACATACTACCTATCTCTCCTTTTTTCTCATCTTGGTTACATCCACACACCCCAATGTGAGCCTTTGAGGAGGACGAGCACTCCCCACGTGACCCCTTCTTCTGTCTCCCCTTTTAGAAAGTTGAAATACAAGGAAGGGAAGGTTTCTAGCCCTCCACTCCCGTCCCTTTTAATTGCCTTCTACGACAAGTGAGGAATGCGAGGGAAGTATTCTTTCTCCCCTATCCCCAAGGATAAATATGAGAGAGAGAGAGAGAGAGAGAGAGAGAGAGAGAGAGAGAGAGAGAGAGAGAGAGAGAGAGAGAGAGAGAGAGAGAGAGAGAGAGAGAGAGAGAGAGTTGATATAGATGCATTGTGGAAGGTATTATGAATATATGGTGTGGGAGGCAAGTTGCTGGAAGGAGTGAAAAGTTTTTATCAAGGATGTAAGGTATGTGTACAAGTAGGAAGAGAGGAAAGTGATTGGTTCTCAGTGAATGTTGGTTTGCGGCAGGGGTGCGTGATGTCTCCATCGTTGTTGAATTTGTTTATGGATGGGGTTGTTAGGGAGGTGAATGCAAGAGTTTTGGAGAGAAGGGTAAGTATGCAGTTTGTTGTGGATGAGAGGTCTTGGGAAGTGAGTCAGTTGTTGTTCGCTGATAATACAGCGCTGGTGGCTGATAGGGCTTGGGAAGTGAGTCAGTTGTTGTTCGCTAATGACACAGAGCTGGTATGGCTGATTCGGGTGAGAAACTGCAGAAGCTGGTGACTGAGTTTGGTAAAGTGTGTGAGAGAAGAAAGCTGAGAGTAAATGTGAATAAGAGCAAGGTTATTAGGTACAGCAGGGTTGTGAGACAAGTCAATTGGGAGGTAAGTTTGAACGGAGAAGAACTGGAGGAAGTGAAATGTTTTAGATATCTGGGAGTGGATTTGGCAGTGGATGGAATCATGGAAGTGGAAGTGAATCACAGAGTGGGGGAGGGGGTGAAAGTTCTGGGAGCATTGAAGAATGTGTGGAAGGCGAGAACATTATCTCGGAAAGCAAAAATGGGTACGTTTGAAGGAACAGTGGTTCCACCAATGTTACATGGATGCGAGGCATGAGCTATGGATAGAAGTGTGCAGAGGAGGGTGGATGTGTTGGAAATGAGATGTTTGAGGACAATATGTGGTGTGAAGTGTTTTGATCGAGTAATAAAAGAGTAAGGGAGATGTGTGGTAATAAAAAGAGTGTGGTTGAGAGAGCAGAGGGCGTTTTGAAATGGTTTGGTCACATGGAGAGAATGAGTGAGGAAAGATTGACAAAGACGATATATGTGTCAGAGGTGGAGAGAATGAGGAGAAGTGTGAGGCCAAATTGGAGGGGGAAAGATGGAATGAAAAAGATTTTGAGCGATCGGGACCTAAACATGCAGAAGGGTGAAAGGCGTGCAAGGAATAGAGTGAATTGGAACCATGTGGTATACCAGTGTCGACGTGCTGTCAATGGATTGAACCAGGGCATGTGAAGCATCTGGGGTAAACCATGGAAAGTTTCATGGGGCCTGGATGTGGAAAGGGAGCTGTGGTTTCTGTGCATTATACATGACAGCTAGAGACTGAGTGTGAACGAATGTGCCTTTGTTGTCTTTTCCTAGCACTACATCGTGCGCATGTGGGGGAAGGGGGTTGTCATTTCATGTGTGGTGGGGTGGCGACGGGAATGAATAAAGGCAGCAAGTATGAATTATGTACATGGGTATGTATGTATATGTTTGTGTATGTATATGTATACGTTGAAATGTATAGTTATGTATATTTGCGTGTGTGGACATGTGTGTATATACATGTGTATGTGGGTGAGTTGGGCCATTCTTTCATGTTTCCTTGCACTACCTTGCTAATGTGGGAGACATCGACAAAGTATAATAAATATGAATAATATAAATGAGTCCACAGGGACTCATATATCAAAAAGCCAGAGTGACATCACACAGCTCTGCCTCATACCTATATATATACAAAAACTTTCATTCAACTCTCTATCCCCTCTTACACATGCATTTGCACTTCTACAGAAGGCTTCCACACCTTCCAACAGTTGTCCCCTACCCCATACATCCTTAAAACATCCGATAAAGCATTCAAATGAACGCTGTCTTATGCTTTCTTCAGATCCATAAAAGCTGCAAACAACTTACTTTCGCCACAGTCATCTTCATGACAAAAATCTGATCCTCACACCTACCTTTCCTAGAATCCCCTTGCTCTTCACTTATTCTGCATTCTGTTACTTCCATCACTCCATGAATCAACATTCTTGCATACTTTTTTCCTGCTATACTTAAGACTTATTCTGTGTAACAGCTACATACATTCTCAGTACCTTTTCATTTGAATAAAGGCGAATTAAGAGGTTTCACCCGTTCCTCAGGCACATCTTTCTGTTTCCATACTAAATTACATATCAGATACATCCACTCTATCATACTTGCTCCTCCATACTTCAGCATTTCAGTCATACTCCCATCCACCATAGGTGCCTTTCCTACTTCAACCTGATTATCTCCCTTTTTGCCTTTTTTTTGCATGTAATAACTGCTGCCTAAGCTTCTCCCACATTCATTAGTTCTTCATAATACTCTCTCCATCTTCCTTCACCTCCTCCTTTTGATTCAGCAATTCCCCTTCCTTACTTCTGACATTAACATTTCCACTCTGACATCCACCTCTTTCCTTTTTCATCTCCTTTCAAGACAATTACTTATTTCTCCTAAACTTTTCACTCAACTTTCTTCCAAAATCTTTATCTACTCTTTCTTTGCTTTCCTCTGTCAACTTCTTAACATCCTACTAACACATCTTATATTCTTCCCTCCTTTGCTGAACCTACACTGGTACATTCCTTTAAAGCAGTGTTTCCCAAACTTTTTAGACATGATCCTAGACACAGAATTGTTTTGGTCTCGCAACCTCAGGGTGGAAACATAGTTTAAGTCTTTCTGTATTTAATTTCATCCAATAAATTCTACTGAATTTTACTTTAATCTAATAGTCAATAAATTTCAATATTTCTCATGCTGATCAAAGAAAAACAAACCTTTGACGGGTAACTATGATGCTGCTTCATGAGTGAGCCCATCTAACTATTGATTCTTTGCTTCTAAATTTAGTATACAAATATTGTTACCATGATGATGCTTTTCTATAATCACACAAACGACAGGAATTTGATAATTTCTTTCTTCAAATGAACTTCACTGCAAAAATCTAAAAGGAAGAAAACATTAGTATCTTAGTGGCCACCGTGATGTTCCTTCATGTTATGGGCGAGTTCTTCCAGATTCAGCTTTATGATGATAGACATAGCACAGCACAAATCATGCTGAAGATTTAGACAGTTCCTTACTTTAGTCCTGATCATCACAAGAGCTGAAAATCCTTGTTCACAGAGGTATATGTTTGGAAAAGGGAGTAGAGCCTTTTCAGCCACACAAGTCTGAATAGGCTTATCGTTGAGATGAACCCAGAATTCGGAGTACAAGAGACTTTCAAAACATTACTTCTGTACCTGATTTTCCTGGAGATCTACAAGTTCTTCTTGAAAACCAGGGATATCTTTTCCAACTTTACTGACATCCACACCAAACACATTCCTCACCCAACTACGTTAACATTTTCTGGCAAGTATCTGTCCATATCCCCCTAAAGCTTCTTCAAAAGATCTTGAAAAACCACTTTAACATCAGCAAGGGCTATTTTGGGCAAATCTTCCAGCACTAAACTCAGTTCTGGAAAAGCAGCCATTTTTCCCTTGGCTAATTTTTCTCTTTAAAGTGCAAGTTTCTTCTTGAATGAGGCAATTTTTTCAATAACGTCCATCAAAGTTTGATTTTGGTCTTGCATGTCCGAGTTCAATGCATTCAGGTCCCTCAACATGTCGCCTAAATAAGCTAGCTTTAAAGCTTTGCCACCCAAGCAGGATCTTTGAACCAGTCAACCAGCTTATGCTTTTCTCCTGGAGAAAAACATCTATTGCAGTTTTTAGTTCAATAACCCATCCAAGAATGTGCCCTCAAGACAGCCAGCGGACATTGGAGTGGAAAAGTAAGTCCTGGGGATGTGATCTGATCTCTTCACACATTTTATAAAAATGTATGAGTTCAAAACTCTGGCCTTGATAAAATTCATAATATTGATAACATCAATCAGAACAACATATAGCTCTGGCTGGAGACACTGAGAGGCCAAGTTTTCCCAATGTAAGAAACAGTGGATCATTATGACATCAGGGTTTTCTCTAGTAATTTGAGTGACATAACCTACATGACATTTCATCATAAATGAAGCTCCATTAGTACACACAGCCAAACAATTCAACCAGTCTAATTTGTTTCTTGAAAAAATTGTCTACCAAAACAAAGATGACTCCTCAGGGGTGGTTGTTGACAAGGCACTAAAGAACAGAAATTCCCCCACAATTCTGTCATCTCTATACCTCATAAAAACCATGAGTTGAGGTTCCCCAGCAATGTCCACTCTAAATGATAGAGTGGCAGATGTAGGCTGTTTTGGTTAGGGTGGTATGTGAAGTGAGAGAGTCATAGAGAGTGATTTGGTGAAAAGAGAAGAGGTGGTGAAAACCTTGTGGAAGATGAAATTCGGCAAAGTGGTGGAAGTGAATGGCACTGCAGTTGAATTTATCAAGAAAGGGGTGACTGTGTTGTTGCTTGGTGGGTGAATGTATGGATCATGGTGAGTTCCTGAGGATTGGTGGAATGCATGTATAGCGCCATCATACAAAGGCAAAGGGGGACAAAGGTGAGAGTTCAAACTACTGAGGCATAGGTTTGCTGAGTATACCTGGCAAATCATATGAGAGGGTATTGAATGAGAAGATGAAGGCATGTACAGAGCATCAGATTGGGGAAGAGCAGTGTGGTTTCAGAAGTGGTAGAGGATGTGTGGATCAGGTGTTTGCTTTGAAGAATGTGCGTGAGAAATACTTAGAAAAATATATGGATTTGTATGTCGCATTTGTGGATCTGGGGAAGTCATATGACAGGGTTGATAGAGATGCTTTGTGGATGGTATTAAGAATATATGATGAGGGTGGTAAGCTGCTAGATGCAGTGAGAAGCTATCATCAAGGGTGTAAGGCATGTGTATGAATAGCGAGAGGAGAGTGACTCATTCCCAGTGAAGGTCACTCTGCGGCAGGGGTGTGTGATGTCCCCATGGTTGTTTAACTTGTTTATGGATGGAGTCGTTAGCAAGATAAATGCAAGAGTATTGGAGAGAGGGGCAAGTATGCAGTCTGTTGGATGAGAAGGCCTGGGAAGTGAGTCTGTTGTTCGCCAATGATACAGCACTGATGGCTAATTCTAGTGAGAAACTGCAGAAGTAGGTGACTGGATTTGGAAAAAAGCATGAAAGGAGAAAGTTAAGAGTAAATGTGAATAGGAGCAAGGTTATTAGGTTCAACAAAGTTGAAAGACAAGTTAGTTGAGATGTAAGATTGAATGGAGAAAAATTGGAGGAAGTGAAGTGTTTTTGATATCTGGGAGTGGACTTGGCAGCGAAAGGAACCAAGGAAGTGGATGTGATTCACAGGGCGTGGGAGGGGGCAAATGTTCTGGGATCGATGAAGAATGTGTGGAAAGAGAGAACGTTATCTCAGAGAGCAAAAGTAGGTATGTCTGAAGGAACAGTATTTCCAACAATGTTATATGGTTGTGAGGCATGGGCTATACTATGATAGGGTTGTGCGGAGAAGGGTGGATATGTTGGAAATCAAATGTTTGAGGACAATATGTGGTGTGAGGTGGTTTGATCAAGTATGTAATGAAAGGATAAAAGAGATGTGTGAAAATAAAAAGAGTTTGGTTGAGAGAGAAGAGGGTGTGTTGAAATGGTTTGGAAATATGGAGAAAATGAGTGAGGAAAGGTTAACAAAGAGGGTGGAGAGAACAAGTGGCAGACCAAATTGGAGGTGGAAGGATGGAGTGAAAAATTTTTGAGCAATCTCGGCCTGAACACGTAGGAGGGTGAAAGGCATACATGGAATAGAGTGAATTGGAACAATGTGGTATGCTGGAGTCAGCATGCTGTCAATGGACTGTGACACGTCTGGGGTAAACCAGGGAAAGGTCTTTGGGGCCTGGATGTGGTTAGGGAGCTGTGGTTGTGATGCATTACACATGAGAGCTATAGAAAGAATGTGGGTGAATGTGGCCTTTCTTTGTCTGTTTCAAGTCACTACCTCGCTGATGCAAGGGGTGGTAATGCTGGGGTGGGGTGGCACCACGAATGGATGAAGGTGAGCAAATATGAATATGTACATGTTTATATATGTATATGTATGTGATCATGAGAGGCAAGTGATTTGGGAGCAGCTGAGTGAGTGTGTTAGCAGTTTTGATGTATGAGAATGGGTTATAGTGATGGGTGATTTGAATGCATAGGTGAGTAATGTAGCAGTTGAGGGAATAATTGGTGTACATTGAGTGTTTAATGCTGTAAATGGTGAAGAGCTTGTAGATTTGTGAGTTGAAAAAGGACTGGTGACTGGGAATACCTGGTTTAAAAAGAGATATACATAAGTATACATATGTAAGTAGGAGAGGTGGCCAGAGAGCGTTATTGGATTATGTGTTAATTGATAGGCACGTGAAAGAGAGATTTTTGGCTGTTAATGTATGGAGAGGTGCAATTGGAGGGATGTCTGACCATCATTTTGTGGAGGCGAAGGTGAAGATTTGTATGGGTTTCCAGAAAAGAAGAGAAAATGGGGGAAGAGAGTGGTGAGAGTAAGTGAGCTTGGGAAGGAGACTTGTGTGAGGAAGTGAAAGGAGAGATTGAGTGCAGAATGGAAAAAGGTGAGAGCTAAGGATGTAAGGAGAGTGGGGGAGGAATGGGATGCATTTAGGGAAGCATTGATGGTTTGAGCAAAAGATGCTTATCGCATGAGAAGCATGGGAGGTGGGCAGAGTAGAAAGGGTAGTGAGTGGTGGGATGAAGAAGTAAGATTATTAGTGAAGAGAAGAGAGAGGCATTTGGACAATTTTTGCAGGGAAATAGTCCAAATGACTGGGAGATGTATAAAAGAAAGAGGCAGGAGGTCAAGAGAAAGGTGCAAAAGGTGAAAAAGAAGGCAAATGAGAGTTGGGGTGAGAGAGTGTCATTAAATTTCAGGGAGAATAAAAAGATGTTTTGGAAGGAGGTAAATAAAGAGCGTAAGGCAAGAGAACATATGGGAACATCGGTGTTGGGACTAATGGGGAGGTAATAACACATAGTGGTGATGCGAGAAGGAGATGAAGTGAGTATTTCGAGGGTTTGTTGAATGTTAGATGATAGAGTGGCAGATATAGGATGTTTTGGTCGAGGTGGTGTGTGAAGTGAGAGGGTTAGAGAGAATGGTTTGGTAAACAGAGAAGAGGTAGTGAAAGCTTTTTGGAGGATGAAAGCCAGCAAGGCAGTGGGTTTGGATGTTATTGCAGTGGAATTTATTAAAACAGGGGGTGACTCTGTTGTTGACTGGTTGGTGAGGATATTCAGTGTATGTATGGCTCATGGTAAAGTGCCTGGGGATTGGCAGAATGCATGCATAGTGCCTTTTTACAAAGGCAAAGGGGATAAAGGTGAGTGTTCAAATTACAGAGGTATAAGTTTGTTGAGTATTCCTGGGAAATTATATGGGAGGGTACTGCTCGAGAGGGTCAAGGCATGTACAAAGCATCAGATTGGGGAAGAGCAGTGTGGTTTCAGAAGTGGTAGATGATGTGTGGATCAGGTTTTTGCTTTGAAAAATGTGTGAGAAACACTTAGAAAAACAAATGGATTTGTATGTAGTATTTATGGACCTGGAGAAGCATATGACAGAGTTGACAGAGATGCTCTGTGAAAGGTATTAAGTGTATATGGTGTGGGAGGCAAGTTGCTAGAAGCAGTGAAAAGCTTTTATCGAGGATGCAAGACATGTGTACGAGTAGGAAGATAGGAAAGTGATTGGTTCCCACTGAATGTCGATTTGCGGCAGGGGTGTGTGATGTCTCCATGGTTGTTTAATTTGTTTATGAATGGGGTTGTTAGGGAGGCAAATGCAAGAGTTTTGGAGAGAGGGGCAAGAAAGCAGTCTGTTGTGTATGAGAAAGCTTGGGAAGTGAGTCAGATGTGGTTCGCTGATGATACAGCGCTGGTGGCTGATTCAGGTGAGAAACTGCAGAAGCTGGTGACTGAGTTTGGTAAAGTGTGTGAAAGAAGAAAGTTGAGAGTAAATGTGAATAAGAGCAAGGAAATTAGGTACAGTAGGGTTGAGGGACAAGTCAACTGGGAGATATGTTTGAATGGAGAAAAACTAAAGGAAGCGAAGTGTTTTAGATATCTGGAAGTGGATTTGGAAGTGGATGGAATCATGGAAGCGGAAGTGAGTCACAAAGTGAGGGAGGGGGCGAAAGTTCTGGGAGCATTGAAGAATGTGTGGAATGCGAGAACATTATCTCGGAAGTCAAAAATGGATATGTTTGAAGGAATAGTGGTTCCAACAATGATATATGGTTGCAAGGCACGGGCTAAAGATAGGGTTGTGCTGACGAGGGTGGATGTGTTGGAAATGAGATGTTTGAGGACACTATGTGGTGTGAGAATATTTGATCGAGTAAGTAATGAAAGGGTAAGAGAGATGTGTGGTAATAAAAAGAGTGTGGCTGAGTGAGCAGAAGAGGTTGTATTGAAATAGTTTGGTCACAGGGAGAGAATGAGAGGAAAGATTTACAAAAAGGATATATGTGTCAGAGTTGGAGGGAAAGAGAAGTGGGAGACCAAATTGGAGGTGGAAGGATGGAGTGAAAAAGATTTTGAGCAATCAGGGCCTGAACATGCAGGAGGGTGAAAGGTGTGCAAGGAATAGAGTGAATTGGAATGATGTGGTATACCGGGGTCAACGTGCTGTCAATGGATTGAACCAGGTCATGTGAAGCATCTTCGGTAAACCATGGAAAGTTCTGCGGGGCAGGATGTGAAAAGGGAGCTGTGGTTTCAGTGCATTATACACGACAGATAGAGACTGAGTGTGAACGAATGCAGCCTTTGTTGTCTTTTCGTAGCGCTACCTTGCTAGGAGATCGGGGAGAAAGAATACTTCCCATGTTTTCCTTACATGTCGTAGAAGGCGACTAAAAAGGAAGGGAGCAGGGGGGCTGGAAATCCTTCCCTCTGTTTTTTAATTTTCCAAAAGGGGAACAGAGAAGGGGGCCAAGTGAGAATATTCCCTCAAAGGCTCAGTCCTCTGTTCTTAGTGCTACCTTGCTAATGCAGGAAATGGCAAACAGTATGAAAAAAAATATATATACATATATATATATTGGAAAGGATCACAGTTTTGCACATGATCAAGATATTCCTACTTCATTCACTCATATCCACTCTAGCTGTCATGTAATGCACCAAAACCACAACAGGTCCCAGGGACTTTTCTGTGGTTTCCATTAACCACTTCATATGCTCTGGATGGTGTTACCAGACTCTACTTCCATGAGATTACACCGAGTGTGAAAAGTCACTTTGACAAGGTTTTATCATTTGGAGTACAGTCTCATCAAAGAACTTTTCACTCCAAAGGAGTCTTCATTTCCCAGTTAATGGAAGTAGCACAGCCTTGGGCTACAGGAAAGGTCCTGGGTAACACTAGGACTCTTTCATAGAAACTGGTCCTGGAATAATAATAATATGATCTGGTTCATCCACTGACAGCACATCAACCCCTGTATATCATACCATTCCAATTCACTCTATCCCATGCACACCTTACATCCTCCTGCATGTTCTAGCCCTGAGCATTCAAAACCTTTTTCACTGTGTCCTTCCATCTCCAGTACAGTCTCCCCTTCTCCTTTTCCCTATCACTTCGGACACATATAAATTCCTTGTTAACCTCTCCTCATCCATTCTCTCTGTATGTCCAAACCATTTCGGGATATCCTCTTCAGAATTCTAAATCATTCTCTTCTTCTTACCAAACTCCTCTCTTACCCTATCGTTTATTACTCGATCAACCCTCCTAACACCACTAACTATCCTTGAATATTTCATTTCCAACACAGTCATCCTCTTCTAGGCATTCTCATCTAGAACACACACCCCACATCCATAAAACACCATTGAGACTAACATACCTTCAAACATGCCAATCTTCACCTACCCACATAGTGGACTGCTTTCAACAAATTCCTCAATGCTCCAAAAGACTTCATCCCTCATTCACCCTATGCCTTTTCCAATTGTTCCTCAGTCCACTCCTAGAAATCTAAAACACTTTACTTCCCAAAAATTCTCTTCACCCAGACCCACACACCAACCAACCTGTTTCTTTCCAGTGCTGAATATAAATATCTTGCTTTCATTCATATAAAATCTCAAATTACCCCTTTCACATGCTCTCCTAAACTCAAAAACCAACTTCTACTGGCTCTCCCTTGATCCGCCACCATCATACAATAACCGACACCTCCCAAATCTCCATCCCCTAACAGCCTGCAGACCTGGGTCTCTCCCCATGACCCTTGCACTCACCTCTCTCATTACTTCATCCATACACCAACCACAGACCCACCTGCACCTGGAACCACCTACCCCTCTCTCTTCCTACTCACACACATGCTTTAACTGCTGATAAAAACTCTTCCCTGTTTCTAGCACTTGCCTCCCATGCCATTTATTCATAACATTTTCCACAAAGCATCTCTATCAACCCTATCACATGCTTTCTCTAGATCCATAAATGTCACATTCCAATATTTCTGTCTCTAAGTAGTTCTCACACAAATTCTTTAAAGCAAACACCAGATCCACACATCTTCTACTACTCCTAAAGCCACCTTGTTCCTCCTCAGCCAGAAACTCTATGCATGTCACAACTCTCCAATGCAACTTTTCTGGTACACTCAATAAATTTGTATTTCTATAATATGAATTCACTTTTGTCCCTTGGCTTTGTACAACTGCACTATACTGGCATTCTGACAATCCTCAGGCACCTCAACATGAGCCAAATATATATAAAAAATCCAATCTAACCAATCAACAACAGTCACCTTTCTTGAGAAATGCAATTGTAGTCCCTTCCAATCTAGCTGCCTTGCCACAAGGCTTTCACAATTTTCACTCTTTTGGCCAATCTCTTTACCAAGACTTTCTAACTTCACTTACCTCCCAATCTTTACATCCAATATCTACCAATTTATCTATCTAACTATCAATCTATATCTCTGATTTTGTGTGTCCTTCAGGAACTCCCTCAAGGATTGTTGTTCGCTGATGATACAGCGCTGGTGGCTGATTCATGTGAGAAACTGCAGAAGCTGGTGACTGAGTTTGGTAAAGTGTGTGAAAGAAGAAAGTTAAGAGTAAATGTGAATAAGAGCAAGGTTATTAGGTACAGTAGGGTTGAGGGTCAAGTCAATTGGGAGGTAAGTTTGAATGGAGAAAAACTGGAGGAAGTGAAGTGTTTTAGATATCTGGGAGTGGATCTGGCAGCGGATGGAACCATGGAAGCGGAAGTGGATCATAGGGTGGGGGAGGGGGCGAAAATTCTGGGAGCCTTGAAGAATGTGTGGAAGTCGAGAACATTATCTTGGAAAGCAAAAATGGGTATGTTTGAAGGAATAGTGGTTCCAACAATGTTGTATGGTTGCGAGGCGTGGGCTATGGATAGAGTTGTGCGCAGGAGGATGGATGTGCTGGAAATGAGATGTTTGAGGACAATGTGTGGTGTGAGGTGGTTTGATCGAGTAAGTAACGTAAGGGTAAGAGAGATGTGTGGAAATAAAAAGAGCGTGGTTGAGAGAGCAGAAGAGGGTGTTTTGAAATGGTTTGGGCACATGGAGAGAATGAGTGAGGAAAGATGGACCTATCAATCTATATCTCTGATTTTGTGTGTCCTTCAGGAACTCCCTCAAGGAAGGGGTGGCCACAGTGAACTCCAGTGCTAATTCTTAGCCTTTAGAGCCTCATCCTTAATAGCCCACTGGTAGAAGACAACTCTAGCACAGTGTTTGCGGAGGCTCCCACTGATCAGTGCTACCTACTGCACCAACGTACTACTTCTGCCTGATACTCCTGCCTAATGTTCCTAACTACTACTACTTAAATTTTACATAATGCATCTAACTACTACTTTTGTCTATTGCTCTGAACATTTTGTCGAAAGGTATGGTTATCACACAAGGCCAGCTACAAGAAAACTTAGTTATGAAGAATGAGTTGTGTGAGTTAAGTGTCATGAAGTGTCATGTGTGGCAAGATTTTGTAAGTTTATGAACAGAAAGCCAGCAGTCCATGTGCAGGGTGAGGCAAAATGAAAAAACGGCTAGGTCATAGAAGTGCTGTTCAACAGCCACTGAAGTGCTAACTCACTATGCAGCCATCGCGAACCCTCCCAATACCTAGGCAGAAAGTCCTGGTAATATATATCTCCTTGGTCAAAAGCTTTCCAGCAACTATTACATACCTTGGCAAAAGAATAATAAAGGAGTTGGACTAACTAGTATCAATCATTTAATAGCAATGCAAAAAACATTAATGCATAAAATGGATAGGAACATTATGATAATATTTTGTGAGATGATTTAGTCAAACTGGTATACTAGTATCTCTGGTAATATCATCACTGCTATAGTTACATCACTATCAAAAAAATCTACCTAGAGATATGCAAGCACATATAAAACTGCCAGCCTATCATCAAAACATTCAACATTCCTTCAAAGTTCTCACTCCATCACCTCTTCACCTCATCCCTGCCCTCAACTACTTCCCCATTTGCCCCCTTCACCATGGTTTCCATTTTTTCTCTTGTTTTTTCTTACACAATCGATGTCTTTCCAAAACATCTTCCAATTCTCCCTTAAGTTTGCTTATACTTGTTCACCCCAACTCTCATTTGCTCTCTTCTTCAACTCAAGCACCGAACTCTTGACCTCCTGCCACTTTCTCTTGTATATCTCCCAATCATTCGCTCTCCTTCCCTCCAAGTAACATCCATACATCTCTCTTTACTTTTTCACTAGCGACATAGCTTCTCACTTTACCACTAACTCCTCTTTCTCACAAGCCCACCTAGCACTTTCCACATGCCTCACCATTTTCTTGCACATGTCCGCACTTTTTTCTTGAATACATCCCATTCTTTAGCTATTCCCTTAATTTCATTTTCTCACGCCTTTTGCCATTCTACACTCAATCTCTCCAAGTATTTCTTCATGCAATCTTCTTTTCCAAGGTCACAAATTTTCACCACCCTCTTCTCACCCATATCATTTCCTCTATTCTAGAAACTTCTAAAAACTTTCACCCTCACCTCCACTAAGTAATGATCAAACATCCCATAAGCTGCCCTATCCAGCACATTAATGTCCAAAAGACTCTTGCATGCCTTTCCATTAGTACATAACCTAATAATGCATGCTTATCATCTATCATATTCTTACATATATCTATGTATGCTCTTTTTTTTTAAACCTGGTAATCCCATTCACCAGTCCTTTTTCAAGACACAACTCAACAAGCTGTTCATTTTCATTCATAGTGGGTTATCCAAACCCCTATCCATAACTTTAATTCCACTATTGCCCTCTCTCTCATTTAAACCACCTATCACTAATACCCAATCCTTTGCATCAAAATTTCTGACACACACATTCTACTCCTCAAAAAAAAAAAAATCACCTCTCTTCCCCCTCCTCTCATTCTCAGGAGCACAAGCACTAATAACTATCCATCTCTCATAGTCCAAATTCATTTCTAACCACATCAGTCTGGGGCTTACTTCCTTATACTCTTTGGCACATTCTCATAACTCCTCCTAGAGCAGAAGTCGAATCCCCTTTTTACCTCTCACATCACTCTAACCCTTGACTTTACCCTTGAGATATTTCCAAACAATTCTTCCCTCTTCCTCTTGAGTTCTGTTTCACTTAGAACAAGATACACAAAGTACCTCTCCTTGAACATACTACCTATCTCTCCTTTCTCATCTTGGTTGCATTAAACACATTCAGACACCCCAGCCTAAGCCTTCAAGGAGGATGACCACTCCTTACTTGACCCCTTCTTCTGTTTAAACTTTTACAAATTGAAATAAAAGATGAAGGCTTCCAATTCCCTGCTCCCACCCCTTTTAGTCGCCTTTTACGATACACAGGGAAAATGTGGAAAGTATTCTTTCTCCCCTATCCTTATATACATATACAGACCACAACCTAGCATAATCTTGATAAATGGTTGGGCCCTGAGCTATCAGCCAACAGGGGCCAACAGTCAAATCAAAAGGAAATAAGGAAAATCCTTGAAAACCTTCCAAACTGTTCGACAACGAATCCACGACCTTACACGCTCAAGAGATATATGGCCCCTACAAAAAGGGATCTGAGAAAGAGAAAAAAGTCTGGATATGTCAACCATGCTTGTAGATATGGAAAATTAAGAGGTGACCATCCCATGCAGCCTGTTGGCCAGTGGGATGATGATGTCATCACCAGGTAGTGACTCTGAAGCAAGCCATTCTACAACTCTCATATTGGGGCATTATGAAGAGAGAGGTCTTTATCTTACCAGAAAATGGGGGTTTGGGGGTTACTATATACTGTGCTTAAATCATATCTATATGTAATTCTTATAAATATCAGGAATACACACCTAGCAACTACAAAAAAACAAAAAATATTATACAATGAATACTGGAAATCATATCAACAATTAGTACTAAACTGTGCACTGTCCTGGATCAAGCTAAATCAACAAGTATTTTGTACACTGTGTACATGACAAACAGGTACTGACAGGGCCAGCTCCAATAAACATTATTTTTCCCCTATTATCTTACTAGACCTTCAAAACGTAACAGTCATATATATGATAATCATGAACAAATTACTGGCATGCATTACATCCCAGGAGCGGAACAGATGAAGGAGCAATGTGTAATGACAGCATACCAAGCAGCAAAATCATGCACTAGTCTTTAATGACAATATGCCAAGCAGCTAAACCATGCACAGACCATTAAAAACAATGCATCAACCCACTAAATCATGCACTTACTATAACTGCTAATTGTTAGTACATTATAATCAAAAGAGTTCTGGAAGAATTTCAACAGGCATCAACACACAAGATTGGAAAGTGGATGAATCAGGTGAGAATTCACTGGAATGAATCAAGACACAGCAGTTTATGGTTCATAAGAACAGTAGGCCTAAAAGCAACCAGGAGTGAGACAGGTGAATATTTAGTGAAGAGAGTTGCAGTCATACAAATTTATGTTCTTTCTACCACTGACCACACTCTCATAAATGTATCTATTTTGATGGCAGTTCCCACTCCAGTAGCCCCTTCTAAACATAAATACTGGCACCTCAACAAAGCTGGCTGGAATAACTTACAAAAATCATTTTCTGACTTTCCTTGGGGAAAGAAAAGTCTCTTATGAAGTGATACTTCTGTTTCCACAAAATGCACAGCAGAAGTTATCCTTGTGTGAATAGAAGCAATTACCCTCTCTTCCTCTAAGCAACCTCTTATCCCAATCCATACAGCCAATCAGGCAAGAGACAGGCATATCAGGCTTGGAAAAACTCCCTCCTCTGACTCCCATTCAGCATTTATCACTGCCCGTAATCACTGAAAGTACATTATCCGTGAGGCAAAACATCCCTTTATTTAAAGGAAGTGTGATAACCTCTCCTCCTCATCCACAAGTAGGTCTTTCTGGTCTTTAGCTAAGGGCATCGCCAACAACTTCTGTCACTCTACCTTTCCTTTACTTTTTCATTCTGATGGTACTACAATGTTCTCAACCATAGGCAAAGCAACTCTCATTGGTTCTAGTTTCTCCTCTAACTACCATGGATGACTCTATCATTTCCTCACCCCCTGATATTCCTCTTACTAATCCTGTGCCCGTCCCATGTTGTCTTTTCTAACTGTTCAAAATAGAATTCTTTCTCTGGACACAAACAAAGCTTACGAAGCTGATGGCATCCATTACCATGTACTAAAAGAGCATGCCTCCGAACTTCCACCAGTGGCTGCTTGGCTGTTCCATTTCTGTTTAAATACCATAACTTTTCAGTCTTCTCAGAAGCATGCAATAGTACATCCCATCCCTAAGAAGGGTGACCATTCTGACCTCTCCAACTATAATCCTGTTGCTTCGAGATCTACAATTTCCAAAATCTTTGAATCCCTCCTCAATTCCCATATCCTCAGACAACTTGAATCTCACAGTCTTCTCTCTGATCACCAGTATGGATTCCATGAGGCAAGATCCACTGGTGATATTCTTTCCCATCTTGTTAATGTCTGGTCATCATCCCTATGAGAATTTGGAGAATCCTATTTAGTTGCACTTGATATTTCTAAAGCCTTTGACAGGAGGTCTCATCTCTAAGCTCCCCTCTTTTGGCTTCCCCACCTCACTTTGCTCCCTCACATCTAGCTTCCTCTCTAAGCGACCTACCTCTGTTCTTGAGAGATTAGCCTCTCCCCTTTTCTCCATCAACAGCAGTGTTCCTAAAGGTTCTGTTCTGTCGACTACTCTTTTTCTCCTCTTCATCTACAATCATTTCCTTTCTTCTGCAGATGGACTCCTGTGCTGTAGTGGTTTGTGTTCCTGACTGTAATGCATTCAACAGCCACCTAAGGTCATGTGCACAGGTTCGAATCCTGTTTATGGCAGTTGGTCCATAGTCAACCCTGCTGTTCATCCACCCATCAGAGTTGGTTGACAAAATGGGCACCTCACTTGGGCTAGGGGATAGGGGAGAAAGAATACTTCCCACATATTCCCCACATGTCGTTGAAGGCGACTAAAGGGGGTGGGAGCGGGGGGGCTGGTAACCCCCCTCTCCTTGTCTCTAAATTTCTAAAAGGGGAAACAGATGGAATCATGCATGGAGTGCTCATCCTCTTCGAAAGCTCAGACTGGGGTGTCTGAACGAGTATGGATGTAACCAAGATGAGAAAAAAAGAAGAGACAGGTAGTAAGTATGGGGAAAGGAACCTGGATGTTTTGGCTCTGAGTGAAACGAAGCTCAAGGATAAAGGGGAAGAGTGGTTCGGGAAGGTCTTGGGAGTAAAGTTAGGGATTGGTGAGAGGACAAGAGCAAAGGAAGGAGAAGCACTACTCCTGAAGCAGGAGCTGTGGGATGTGATAGAGTGTAAGAAAGTAAATTCTAGATTGATGTGGGTAAAACTGAAAGTGGATGGAGAGAGATGGGTGATTATTGGTGCCCATGCACCTGGTCATAAGAAGAAAGATCGTGAGAGGCAAGTGTTTTGGGAGCAGCTGAGCGAGTGTGTTAGCATCTCTGATGCACAAGACCGGGTTATAGTGATGAAGGATTTGAATGTGAAGGTGAGTAATGTGGCAGCTGAGGGTACAACTGGTGTACATGGGGTGTTCAGTGATGGAAATGGTGAAGAGCTTGTGGATTTGTGTACTGAAAAAGGACTGGTGACTGGGAATATCTGGTGTAAGAAGAGAGATATACATAAGTATACATACGTGAGAAGGAGAGATGGACAGAGGGCGCTTTTGGATTATGTGTTAATTGATAGGTGTGTAAAAGAAAGACTTTTGGATGTTAATGTACTGAGATGGGCAGCTGGAGGGATGTCTGATCACTATCTTGTGGAGGCGAAGGTGAAGACTTCTAGAGGTTTTCAAAAAATAAGAGAGAATGTTGGATAAAAGAGAGTCGTGAGAGTAAGTGAGCTTGGAAATGTGACTTGTGTGAGGAAGTACCAGGAAAGACTGAGAGCTGAATGGCAAAAGATGAGAGCAAATGACTCAAGGGGAGTGGGGGAGGAATGGGATGTATTTAGGGAAGCAGTGATGGCTTGCGCAAAAGATGCATGTGACATGAGAAAGGTGGGAGGTGGGCAGATTAGAAAGGGTAGTGTGTGGTGGGATAAAGAAGTAAGATTGTTCGTGAAAGAGAAGAGACAGGTATTTGGACGATTTTAGCAGGGAGGTAGTGCAAATGAGTTGAAGAAGTATAAAAGAAAGAGGCAGGAGGTCAAAGGAAAGGTGCAAGAAGCAAAAAAGAGGGCAAATGAGAGTTGGGTTAAGAGAGTATCATTAAATTTTAGGGAGGATAAAAAAATGTTTTGGAAGGAGGTAAATAATGTGCCTAAGAAAAGAGAACAAATGAGAACATCAGTGAAGGGGACTAATGGGTAAGTAATAAAGAATAGTGATGAAGTGATAATATTGAGTGAGTATTTTGAAGGTTTGGTGAATGTGTCTGATGACAGAGTGGCAGATATAGAGTGTTTTGGTTGGGGTGGTATGCAGAGAGGGTCAGGAAGAATGGTTGGGTAAACAGAGAAGAGGTAGTGAAAGCTTTGCAGTGAAAGCTTTGCAGAAGATGAAAGCCAGCAAGGTGGCAGGTTTGGATGGTATTGCAATTGAATTTATTAAAAAATGGGGTGGCTATGTTGTTGACTGGTTGGTAAGAATATTCAATGTACATATGGGTTATCTTGAAGTGCCTGAGGATTGCTGGAATTCATGCATAGTGCCATTGTACAAAGGCAAAGGGGATAAAGGCGAGTGTTCAAATTGCAGAGGTATAAGTTTGTTGAGTATTCCCGGGAATTTATACTGGAGGGTATTGACTGAGAGGGTAAAGGCATGTACAGAGCATCAGACTGGGTAGTAGTAGTGTGGTTTCAGAATTGGTAGAGGATGTGTGGATCAGGAGTTTGCTTTGAGGAATGTATGAAAAATACTTAAAAAAACTAATGGATTTGTATGTAGCATTTATGGATAAAGTTGATAGAGATGCTTTGTGGAAGGTTTTAAGAGTATATGGTGAGGAAGGTAAGTTGTTAGTAGCAGTGAAAAGTTTTTGCCAAGGATGTAGGGCTTGTGTACGAGTAGGAAGAGAGGAAAGTGACTGGCTCCCAGTGAATGTTGGTTTGTGGCAGGGGTGCATGATGTCTCCATGGTTGTTTAATTTGTTTATGGATGGGGTGGATAGGGAGGTGAATGCAAGAGTTTTGGAGAGAGGGGCAAGTATGCAGTCTGTTTTAGTTGAGAGGGCTTGGGAAGTGAGTCAGTAGTTGTTCACTGATGATACAGCGCTGGTGGCTGATTCTAGTGAGAAACCGCAGAGGTTGTTGACTGAAATTAGTAGTGTGTGAAAGAAGAAAGCTGAGAGTAAATGTGAAAAAGAGCAAGATTATTAGGTTCAGTAGGGTTGAGGGACAAGTTAATTGGGAGGTAAGTTTGAAGGAAGAAAAACTGGAGGAAGTGAAGTGTTTTAGATATCTGGGAGTGGACTTAGAAGCAGATGGAACCATGGAAACAGAAGCGAGTCACAGGGTGGGGAAGGAGCGAAGGTTTTGGGAGCGTTGAAGAATGTGAGAAAGGCGAGAATGTTATCTCAAAGAGCAAAAATGGGCATGTTTGAAGGAATAGTGGTTCCAACAATGTTATATGGTTGCGAGGCATGGGCTATACATAGGGTTGTGTGGAAGAGGGTGGATGTGTTGGAAATGAAATGTTTGAGGACAATATGTGGTGTAAGGTGGTTTGATCGAACTAAGTAATGTAAGGGTAAGAGAGATGTGTGGTAACAAAAAAAAATTTGGTTGAAAGAATAGAAGAGGGTGTGTTGAAATGGTTTGGACACATGAAGAGAATGAGTGAGGAAAGATTGACAAAGAGGATATCTATGTCAGAGGTGGAGGGAAGAAGGTGAAGCATGAGACCATATCAGAGGAGGAAAAATGAAGTGAAAAAGATTTTGAGCAATCAGGGCCTGAACATACAGGAGGGTGAAAGGCATGCAAGGAATAGAGTGAATTAGAACGATGAGGTAAACTAGGATCGATGTGCTGTCAATGTATTGAACCAGGGCATGTGAAGCATCTGGGGTAAACCATGGTAAGGTCTGTGGGGCCTGGATGTGGAAAAAAGCTGTAGTTTCATTGCATTACACATGACAGCTAGAGAACGAGTGTGAACGAAAGTGGCCTTTTTTGTCTTTTCCTGGAGAGAGAGAGAGAGAGAGAGAGAGAGAGAGAGAGAGAGAGAGAGAGAGAGAGAGAGAGAGAGAGATGGATGCTGTTTCATGTGTGGCAGGGTGGTGACAGGAATGGATGAAGGCAGCAAGTATGAACATGTACATATATATGTTATTTTTATATTTATCTTATTTTGCTTTGTTGCTGTCTCCTGCGTTTATGAGATAGCACAAGGAAACAGACGAAAGAAATGGCCCAACCCACCCCCAAACAAATGTATATACATACACGTCCACACACACAAATATACATACCCATAAATCTCAATGTACATATATATATAAACACAGACACATACATATATACACATGCACACAGTTTACACTGTCTGCCTTTATTCATTCCCATTTCCACCTCGCCACACATGGAATAACATCCCCCTCCCCCCCTTATGTGTGCGAGGTAGCGCTAGGAAAAGACAACAAAGGCCCCATTCGTTCACACTCAGTCTCTATCTGTCATGTAATAATGCCCTAAACCAAAGCTCCCTTTCCACATCCAGGCTCCACAGAACTTTCCATGGTTTACCCCAGATGCTTCACATGCCCTGATTCAATCCACTGACAGCACGTCGACCCCGGTATACCACATTGACCCAATTCACTCTATTCCTTGCCCGCCTTTCACCCTACTTCATGTTCAGGGCCCCGTAACTCAAAATCTTTTTCACTCCATCTTTCCACTTCCAATTTGGTCTCCCACTTCTCGTTCCCTCCACCTCCGACACATATACCCTCTTGGTCAATCTTTCGTCACTCATTCTCTCCATATGCTCAAACCATTTCAAAACACCCTCTTCTGCTCTCTCAACCACGCTCTTTTTATTTCCACACATCTCTCTTACCCTTACATTACTTACTCGATCAAACCACCTCACACCACATATTGTCCTCAAACATCTCATTTCCAGCACATCCACCCTCCTGCGCACAACTCTATCCATAGCCCACGCCTCGCAACCATACAACATTGTTGGAACCACTATTCCTTCAAACATAGCCATTTTTGCGTGGCGTGGGCTATGGATAGAGTAGTGCGCAGGAGGGTGGATGTGCTGGAAATGAGATGTTTGAGGACAATATGTGGTGTGAGGTGGTTTGATCGAGTAAGTAATGTAAGGGTAAGAGAGATGTGTGGAAATAAGAAGAGCATGGTTGAGAGAGCAGAAAAGGGTGTTTTGAAATGGTTTGGGCACATGGAGAGAATGAGTGAGGAAAGATTGACTAGAGGATATATGTGTCGGAGGTGGAGGGAACGAGGAGAAGTGGGAGACCAAATTGGAGGTGGAAAGATGGAGTGAAAAAGATTTTGAGTGATCAGGGCCTAAACATGCAGGAGGGTGAAAGGCGGGCAAGGAATAGAGTGAATTGGATCGATGTGGTATACCGGGCTTGATGTGGCTGTCAATGGATTGAATAAGGGCATGTGAAGCGTCTGGGGTAAACCATGGAAAGTTCTGTGGGGCCTGGATGTGGAAAGGGAGCTGTGGTTTCGGGCATTATTGCATGACAGCTAGAGACTGAGTGTGAACGAATGGGGCCTTTGTTGTCTTTTCCTAGCGCTACCTAGCACACATGAGGGGGGAGGGGGATGTTATTCCATGTGTGGCAAGGTGGCGATGGGAATGAATAAAGGCAGACAGTGGGAATTGTGTGCATGTGTATATATGTATATGTCTGTGTGTGTATATATATGTGTACATTGAGATGTATGGGTAAGTATATTTACGTGTGGGGACGTGTATGTATATACATGTGTATGGGGTGGGTTGGGCCATTTCTTTCGTCTGTTTCCTTGCGCTACCTCGAAACGCGGGAGACAGCGACAAAGCAAAATAAATAAATAAATAAAAATACATATATATACATATGTTTGTGTATGTATATGTATGTATATGTTGAAATGTATATGTATATGTGTGTATATGTGCATGTATGGGGGTTTATGTATATATATGTGTAGGTGGGCGGTTGGGCCATTCTTCGTCTGTTTTCCTTGTGCTACCTCGCCGGCATGAGAAACGGTGATTAAGTATAATAAATAAATAGCCCAACTCACCAACATGCCTATGTATATACATAAACGCCCACACATGCACATATATACATTTCAACATATACATACATATAGATACGGGGACATATTACTTATTTATTTATTATACTTTGTTGCTGTCTCCCGTGTTATCGAGGCAACGCAAAGAAACACATGAAAGAATGGCCCAACCCACCAACATACACATGTATATACATACACGTCCACACACGCACATATACATACCTATACATCTCAACGTATACATATATATACACACACAGACATATACATATATACACATGTACATAATTCATACTGTCTGACCTTATTCATTCCCATCGCCACCCTGCCACACATGAAATAACAAACCCCTCCCCCGCATGTGTGAGGTAGCGCTAGGAAAAGACAACATTCATTCACACTCAGTATCTAGCTGTCATGTATAATGCACCAAAAACACAGAAAGCACAGAACTTTCCAAGATTTACCCCAGACACTTCACATGCTCTGGTTCAATCCATTGACAGCACGTCGATCCCGGTATACCACATTCTTCCAATTCACTCTATCCTTGCACGCCTTTCACCCTCCTGCATGTTCAGGCCCTGATCACTCAAAATCTTTTTCACTCCAACTTTCCACCTCCAATTTGGCCTCCCACTTCTCGTTCCCTCTGCCTCTGAAACATATATCCTCATTGTCAATCTTTCCTCACTCATTCTCTCCATGTGACCAAACCATTTCAATACACCCTCTTCTGCTCTCTCAACCACATTCTTTTTATTACCACACATCTCTCTTACCCTTTCATTACTTACTCGATCAAACCACCTCAAACCATGTATTGTCCTCAAACATATTATTTCCAGCACATCCACCCTCCTTCACACAGCTCTATCTAACCCATGCCTCGCAACCATATAACATTGTAGGAACCACTATTCCTTCAAACATACCCATTTTTGCTTTCCAAGATAACGTTCCCGACTTCCACACATTTTTCAACGCTCCCAGAACTTTCGTCCCCTTCCCCACTCTATGATTCATTTCTGCTTCCATGGTTCTATCCGCTGCCAAATCCACTCCCAGATATCCAAAACACTTCACTTCCTCCAGTTTTTCTCCATTCAAACTTACCTCCCAATTGACTTGTCCCTCAACCCTACTGTACCTAATAACCTTGCTCTTATTCACATATACTCTCAGCTTTCTTCTTTCACACACTTTACCAAACTCAGTCACCAGCTTCTGCAGTTTCTCACCCGAATCAGCCACCAGCACAGTATCATCAGCGAACAACAACTGACTCACTTCCCAAGCTCTCTCATTCACAACAGACTGCATACTTGCCCCTCTTTCCAAAACTCTTGCATTTACCTACCTAACAACCCCATCCATAAACAAATTAAACAACCATGGAGACATCACACACCCCTCCCGCAAACCAACATTCACTGAG
This sequence comes from Panulirus ornatus, assembly GCF_036320965.1. Classification (NCBI taxonomy): domain Eukaryota; kingdom Metazoa; phylum Arthropoda; class Malacostraca; order Decapoda; family Palinuridae; genus Panulirus; species Panulirus ornatus. The sequence continues at coordinate 575,318 of NC_092292.1, forward strand.
AACCAATCACTTTCCTCTCTTCCTACACGTACACATGCATTACATCCTCGATAAAAACTTTTCACTGCTTTTAACAACTTGCCTCCCACACTATATATTCTTAATACCTTCCACTGAGCATCTCTATCAACTCTATCATATGCCTTCTCCAGATTCATAAATGCTACATACAAATCCATTTGCTTTTCTAAGTATTTCTCACATACATTCTTCAAAGCAAACACCTGATCTACACATCCTCTACCACTTCTGAAACCACACTGCTCTTCCCCAATCTGATGCTCTGAACATGCCTTCACCCTCTCAATCAATACCCTCCCATATAATTTCCCACGACTACTCAACAAACTTATAACTCTGTAATTTGCCTTTGTAATTTGCCTTTGTACAATAGCACTATGCAAGCATTCCGCCAGTCCTCAGGCACCTCACCATGAGTCATACATACATTAAATAACCTTACCAACCAGTCAACAATACAGTCACCTTTTTTAATAAATTCCACTGCAATACCATCCAAACCCGCTGCCTTGCTGGCTTCCATCTTCCCAAAGCTTTTACTAACTCTTCTCTGTTTACTAAATCATTTTCCCTAACCCTCTCACTTTGCACACTACCTCGACCAAAACACCCTATATCTGCCACTCTATCAACAAACACATTCAACAAACCTTCAAAATACTCACTCCATCTCCTTCTCATATTAGCACTACTTGTTATCACCTCCCCATTTGCCCCCTTCACTGATGTTCCCATTCGTTCCCGTGTCTTATGCACTTTATTAACCTCCTTCCAAAACACCTTTTTATTCTCCCTAAAATTTAATGATACACTCTCACCCCAACTCTCATTTGCCCTCTTTTTCACCTCTTGCACCTTTCTCTTGACCTCTTGCCTCTTTCTTTTATACATCTCCCAACCATTTGCATTATTTCCCTGCAAAAATTGTCCAAATGCCTCTCTATTCTCTTTCACTAATAATCTTACTTCTTCATCCCACCACTCACTACCCTTTCTAATCAACCCATCTCCCACGCTTCTCATGCCACAAGCATCTTTTGCACAAGCCACCACTGCTTCCCTAAAAACATCCCATTCCTCCCCCACTCCCCTTACATCCTTTGTTCTCACCTTTTTCCATTCTGTACTCAGTCTCTCCTGGTACTTCCTCACACAAGTCTCCTTCCCAAGCTCACATACTCTCACCACTTTCTTCATCCCAACATTCTCTCTTCTTTTCTGAAAACCTCTACAAATCTTCACTTTCACCTTCACAAGATAATGATCAGACATCTCTCCAGTTGCACCTCTTAGTACATTAACATCCAAAAGTCTCTCTTTCGTGCGCCTATCAATTAACATGTAATCCAATAACGCTCTCTGGCCATCTTTCCTACTTACATACGTATACTTATGTATATCTCTCTTTTTAAACCTGGTATTCCCAATCACCAGTCCTTTTTCAGCACATAAATCTACAAGCTCTTCACCATTTCCATTTACACCACTGAACACCCAATTTACACCAATCATTCCCTCAACTGCCACATTACTCACCTTTGCATTCAAATCACCCATCACTATAACCCAGTCTTGTGCATCAAAACTACTAACACACTCAGCTGCTCCCAAAACACTTGTTTCTCATGATCTTTCTTCTCATGTCCAGGCGCATATGCACCAATAATCACCCATCTCTCTCCATCCACTTTCAGTTTTACCCATATCAATCTAGAGTTTACTTTCTTACACTCTATCACATACTCCCACAACTCCTGTTTCAGGAGTAGTGCTACTACTTCCCTTGCTCTCGTCCTCTCACTAACCCCTGACTTTACTCCCAAGATATTCTCAAACCACAATTCCCCTTTATCCTTGAGCTTCGTTTCACTCAGAGCCAAAACATCCAGGTTCCTTTCCTCAAACATACTACCTATCTCTCCTTTTTTCTCATCTTGGTTATATCCACACACATTTAGACACCCCAATCTGAGCCTTCGAGGAGGATGAGCACTCCCCGTGTGGCTCCTTCTTCTGTTTCCCCTATTAGAAAGTTAAAATACAAGGAGGGGAGGGTTTCTAGCCCCCCGCTCCCGTCCCATTTAGTCGTCTTCTACGACACGTGAGGAATGCATAGGAAGCATTCTTTCTCCCCTATCCCCAGAGATATATACATATATATTTTTTCATACTATTCGCTATTTCCCGCATTAGCGGGTAGCGTTAAGAACAGAGGACGGAGCCTTTGAAAGAATATCTTCACTTGGCCTCCTTCCCTGTTCCTCTTTTGGGAAATTAAAAAATGAGAGGGGAGGATTTCCAGCCTCCCACTCCCTCCCCTTTTAGTCACCTTCTACGACACGCAAGGAATACGTGGGAAGTATTCTTTCTCCCCTATCCCCAGCGACATATACATATATATACACATGTATATATCCATACTTGCTACCTTCATCCATTCCTATAGCCACCCCGTCACACACGAAATAGCATTCCCCCCCTCCAGTGAGGCAGCGCCAGGAACAGAGAAAAAGGCCACATTCGTTTACACTCAGTCTCTAGCTATCATATTTAATGCACTGAAACCACAGCTTCCTTTCCACACCCAGGTCCCACAGACCTTTCCATGGTTTACCCCAGGCGCTTCACATGCTCTGGTTCAATCCACTGACAGCACGTCGACCCCTGTATATCACTTCATTCCAATTCACTCTATTCCTTGCATGTCTTTCACCCTCCTGTACATTCGGGCCCCGATTGCTCAAAATCTTGTTCACTCCATCCTTCTATCTCCGATTTGGTCTCATGCTTCTCCTTCCCCCCACCTCTGACACAGATATCTTCTTTGCCAATCCTTCCTCACTCATTCTCTCCATGGAAACAAACCCTTTCAACATACCCTCTTCTGCTCTCTCAACCACACTCTTTTTATTACCACACATCTCTCTTACCTTTTCATTACTTACTTGATGAAACCACCTCACACCACATATTGTCCTCAAACATTTCATTTCCAACACATCCACTCTCCTCCACACAACCCTATCAATAGCCCATGCCTCGCAAGCGTATAATATTGTTGGAACCACTATTCCTTCAAACATACCCTTTTTTTTGTCTCCGAGATAACGTTCTCGCCTTCCACACATTCTTCAACGCTCCCAGTACCTTCACTCCCTCCCCCATCCTGTGAATCACTTCCGCTTCCATGGTTCCATCCACTGCTAAGTCCACTCCCAGATATCTAAAACACCTCACTTCCTACAGTTTTTCTCCCTTCAAACTTACCTCCCAATTGTCCCTCAACCCTACCAAACCTAATAACCTTGCTTTTATTCACATTTACTCTCAACTTTCTTTTTTCACACACTTTACCAAACACAGTCACCAACTTCTGCAGTTTCTTATCCATATTAGCCACCAATGCTGTATCATCAGCAAACAACAACTAACACTTCCTAAGCCCTCTCATCCACATCAGACCTTCCCTCTCTCCAAAACTTTTGCATTCACCTCCCTAACCACCCCATCCATAAACAAATTAAACAACCATGGAGACATCACGCACCCCTGCCACAAACCAGTTGAGTTTAATGCCTCAAGACCCAGTTTTTACCCATTTCAATTGAAAATTACACAAAGCTTTCCTCTCCTTCAACGCTTCTATAATTTCATATCTTGACTCAATGAACATATTTGGTATCTGGTACATCATCCACATAATCATGGAAACTGCACATTAAAGAAACAATTAAGTCTGCCTGTAAAAAACTGCATGTCCTGTTTAAATGTCAAAATTTCTTCTCCTCCAAACAGTTGCTCCTTTTATATAAAGGATTGATCCATCCTTGTATAGGGTATTGTTCTCACATCTGGGACAGTTGTAGCTCTGCATCCTTACCTGACAGAGTTGAGTTGAGAGCACTGCGACTTATCAACTCTCCCAGGCTAACTTCAAAACTTGACTCACTTGCCCTATGTCACAAAGTTGGTTCACTTTCCCTCTTCTATACATACTACTTTGTTGTTTTTTTTTGCCCCCAAGAGCTGGCTTCCTGTGTGCCCCCACTACTAGCTAGACCATGCAATACCCCAGAAAGCTGCTGTATATGATTATTATGTAGCCGTTGGCAATTCAAGGGTGGACAATTTTCATTCCCTACATCTTGAAGCTTTGGAACTCTCTACCCCCTCATATCTTTCCCAAAAACTAAGATCTGGCACTTTTTAGAAGATAGGTTCCTCCAAAATTCCTAACACTTTTCTTTGTCTCTTCTTTTTCCTCTGTATTAACCCCTTTATATTCAATTAAGGCCTGGCCATGATGTGGACTTTGTCCATGACTGGAGACTCCAACATAAAAGAAAAACTAAAAGGGTAATAATGAAGATTATGGAAGATATATAGGTAAAGGTGCAAATCAAAAATATCATCAATAAAATAAATGAGAATGAGAATCTGTGTTATAGTTAGATAGACAGAAAGAAGAACTTTGGTAAAATACAATCAATTCTTTTTCTTTATCATGTAACAGCAATGAATAATAGTATTAGAGCTAAATAGAGCTTCAATGCTATGGAAAGATGACACAAAATCTAACATATAAAAGAATGGAAAACAATATGGAAAGAATGGTAAATATTATAACTATTTAGTAAAATAAGAAACAGGGTTGAATAATCAAATCATACTTTTAAAAAATATTTAACAAACTATGTTCCAATAACTGTCACATAACAAAACTGCATGGTTAAGCAAAAACTTTTCAACCTTATCTTTTAAGTTATGCAATTTATAGAATAGTAAAACTGGTTAATAATACACGGAGCAATAAGTTCACATGTACTGAACCTTTCATGCAATGTGCAAAATTACAAGAAACTTTAAAACCTACCATTATGATACTTGAGAACAAGTTCTGGAGAGGCAAGGTAATACTGGTCACAAAGAAAACGGGCGTTGGAATATGCATCTTCTATAACCCGAACAACATCACAGTGGGGATCAATACATCCTATATGATTTTGTGCATGGACTCCTTCACCAAACAATATTGCTGAAACACATAATCAAAACTATTCTTAGAGTCTTTTTAGTAATCCTTGTACAACAAAATAATTTTCTATATCTTATATATATATATATATATATATATATATATATATATATATATATATATATATATATATACATATATATATATATATATATATATATATATATATATATATATATATATATATATATATATATATATATATATATATATATCATTATACATAATTGCTGTTTCCTGCATCAGAGAGGTTGTGCCAGGAAACAGACAAAGAATGGCCCTTGCATTCATATACATACATACATATATACATAAATGCCCACATATATATATATATCCCTGGGGATACGGGAGAAAGAATACTTCCCACGTATTCCTTCCGTGTCGTAGAAGGCGACTAAAAGGGAAGGGAGCGGGGGGCTGGAAATCCTCCCCTCTCGTTTTTTTTTAGTTTTCCAAAAGAAGGAACAGAGAAGGGGGCTAGGTGAGGATATTCCCTCAGAGGCCCAGTCCTCTGTTCTTAACGCTACCTTGCTAACGCGGGAAAAGGCGAATAGTTTGAAAGAAAGAAAATATATATATATATATATATATATATATATATATATATATATATATATATATATATTATCTTGTGGAGGCTAAGGTGAAGATTTGTATGGGTTTTCAGAAAAGAAGAGTAAATGTTGGGGTGAAGAGGGTGGTGAGAGTAAGTGAGCTTGAGAAGGAGACCTGTGTGAGGAAGTACCAGGAGAGACTGAGTACAGAATGGAAAAAGGTGAGAACAATGGAAGTAAGGGGAGTGGGGGAGGAATGGGATGTATTTAGGGAATCAGTGATGGATTGCGCAAAAGATGCTTGTGGCATGAGAAGAGTGGGAGGTGGGTTGATTAGAAAGGGTAGTGAGTGGTGGGATGAAGAAGTAAGAGTATTAGTGAAAGAGAAGAGAGAGGCATTTGGACGATTTTTGCAGGGAAAAAATGCAATTGAGTGGGAGATGTATAAAAGAAAGAGACAGGAGGTCAAGAGAAAGGTTCAAGAGGTGAAAAAAAGGGCAAATGAGAGTTGGGGTGAGAGAGTATCATTAAATTTTAGGGAGAATAAAAAGATGTTCTGGAAGGAGGTAAATAAAGTGCGTAAGACAAGGGAGCAAATGGGAACTTCAGTGAAGGGCGCAAATGGGGAGGTGATAACAAGTAGTGGTGATGTGAGAAGGAGATGGAGTGAGTATTTTGAAGGTTTGTTGAATGTGTTTGATGATAGAGTGGCAGATATAGGGTGTTTTGGTCGAGGAGGTGTGCAAAGTGAGAGGGTTAGGGAAAATGATTTGGTAAACAGAGAAGAGGTAGTGAAAGCTTTGCGGAAGATGAAAGCCGGCAAGGCAGCAGGTTTGGATGGTATTGCAGTGGAATTTATTAAAAAAGGGGGTGACTGTATTGTTGACTGGTTGGTAAGGTTATTTAATGTATGTATGACTCATGGTGAGGTGCCTGAGGATTGGCGGAATGCGTGCATAGTGCCATTGTACAAAGGCAAAGGGGATAAGAGTGAGTGCTCAAATTACAGAGGAATAAGTTTGTTGAGTATTCCTGGTAAATTATATGGGAGGGTATTGATTGAGAGGGTGAAGGCATGTACAGAGCATCAGATTGGGGAAGAGCAGTGTGGTTTCAGAAGTGGTAGAGGATGTGTGGATCAGGTGTTTGCTTTGAAGAATGTATGTGAGAAATACTTAGAAAAGCAAATGGATTTGTATGTAGCATTTATGGATCTGGAGAAGGCATATGATAGAGTTGATAGAGATGCTCTGTGGAAGGTATTAAGAATATATGGTGTGGGAGGCAAGTTGTTAGAAGCAGTGAAAAGTTTTTATCGAGGATGTAAGGCATGTGTACGTGTAGGAAGAGAGGAAAGTGATTGGTTCTCAGTGAATGTAGGTTTGCGGCAGGGGTGTGTGATGTCTCCATGGTTGTTTAATTTGTTTATGGATGGGGTTGTTAGGGAGGTAAATGCAAGAGTTTTGGAAAGAGGGGCAAGTATGAAGTCTGTTGGGGATGAGAGAGCTTGGGAAGTGAGTCAGTTGTTGTTCGCTGATGATACAGCGCTGGTGGCTGATTCATGTGAGAAACTGCAGAAGCTGGTGACTGAGTTTCGTAAAGTGTGTGGAAGAAGAAAGTTAAGAGTAAATGTGAATAAGAGCAAGGTTATTAGGTACAGTAGGGTTGAGGGTCAAGTCAATTGGGAGGTGAGTTTGAATGGAGAAAAACTGGAGGAAGTGAAGTGTTTTAGATATCTGGGAGTGGATCTGGCAGCGGATGGAACCATGGAAGCGGAAGTGGATCATAGGGTGGGGGAGGGGGCGAAAATTCTGGGGGCCTTGAAGAATGTGTGGAAGTCGAGAACATTATCTCGAAAGCAAAAATGGGTATGTTTGAAGGAATAGTGGTTCCAACAATGTTGTATGGTTGCGAGGCGTGGGCTATGGATAGAGTTGTGCGCAGGAGGATGGATGTGCTGGAAATGAGATGTTTGAGGACAATGTGTGGTGTGAGGTGGTTTGATCGAGTGAGTAACGTAAGGGTAAGAGAGATGTGTGGAAATAAAAATAGCGTCGTTGAGAGAGCAGAAGAGGGTGTTTTGAAGTGGTTTGGGCACATGGAGAGGATGAGTGAGGAAAGATTGACCAAGAGGATATATGTGTCGGAGGTGGAGGGAACAAGGAGAAGAGGGAGACCAAATTGGAGGTGGAAAGATGGAGTGAAAAAGATTTTGTGTGATCGGGGCCTGAACATGCAGGAGGGTGAAAGGAGGGCAAGGAATAGAGTGAATTGGAGCGATGTGGTATACCGGGGTTGACATGCTGTCAGTGGATTCAATCAAGGCATGTGAAGCGTCTGGGGTAAGCCATGGAAAGCTGTGTAGGTATGTATATTTGCGTGTGTGTAGGTATGTATATTTGCGTGTGTGGACGTATGTATATACATGTGTATGGGGGGGTTGGGCCATTACTTTCGTCTGTTTCCTTGCACTACCTCGCAAACACAGGAGACAGCGACAAAGTATAATAATATATAAAAAGAAATATATATATATATATATATATATATATATATATATATATATATATATATATATATATATATATAGATATATATATATATATATATATATATATATATATATATATATATATATATATATATATATATATATTATATGTATACATTTGTTTATGGATGGGGTTGTTAGGGAGGTGAATGCAAGAGTTTTGGAAAGAGGGGCAAGTATGAAGTCTGTTGTGGATGAGAGAGCTTGGGAAGTGAGTCAGTTGTTGTTCGCTGATGATACAGCGCTGGTGGCTGATTCATGTGAGAAACTGCAGAAGCTGGTGACAGAGTTTGGTAAAGTGTGTGAAAGAAGAAAGTTGAGAGTAAATGTGAATAAGAGCAAGGTAATTAGGTACAGTAGGGTTGAGGGTCAAGTCAATTGGGAGGTAAGTTTGAATGGAAAAAATCTGGAGGAAGTAAAGTGTTTTAGATATCTGGGAGTGGATCTGGCAGCGGATGGAACGATGGAAGCGGAAGTGGATCATAGGGTGGGGGAGGAGGCGAAAATCCTGGGAGCCTTGAAGAATGTGTGGAAGTCATGAACATTGTCTCGGAAAGCAAAAATGGGTATGTTTGAAGGAATAGAGGTTCCAACAATGTTGTATGGTTACGCGGCGTGGGCTATGGATAGAGTTGTGCGCAGGAGGATGGATGTGCTGGAAATGAGATGTTTGAGGACAATGTGTGGTGTGAGGTGGTTTGATCGAGTAAGTAACGTAAGGGTAAGAGAGATATATGGAAATAAAAAGAGCGTGGTTGAGAGAGCAGAAGAGGGTGTTTTGAAATGGTTTGGGCACATGGAGAGAATGAGTGAGGAAAGATTCACCAAGAGGATATATGTGTCGGAGGTGGAGGGAACGAGGAGAAGTGGGAGACCAAATTGGAGGTGAAAAGATGGAGTGAAAAAGATTTTCTGTGATCGGGGCCCGAACATGCAGGAGGGTGAAAGGAGGGCAAGGAATAGAGTGAATTGGATCGATGTGGTATACCGGGGTTGACGTGCTGTCAGTGGATTGAATCAGGGCATGTGAAGCGTCTGGGGTAAACCATGGAAAGCTGTGTAGGTATGTATATTTGCGTGTGTGGACGTATGTATATACATGTGTATGGGGGTGGGTTGGGCCATTTCTTTCGTCTGTTTCCTTGCGCTACCTCACAAACGCGGGAGACAGCGACAAAGCAAAAAGGGGAGTGGGCGAGGAATGGGATGTATTTAGGTAATCAGTGATGGATTGCGCAAAAGATGCTTGTGGCATGAGAAGAGTGGGAGGTGGGTTGATTAGAAAGGGTAGTGAGTGGTGGGATGAAGAAGTAAGAGTATTAGTGAAAGAGAAGAGAGAGGCATTTGGACGATTTTTGCAGGGAAAAAATGCAATTGAGTGGGAGACGTATAAAAGAAAGAGACAGGAGATCAAGAGAAAGGTGCAAGAGGTGAAAAAAAGGGCAAATGAGAGTTGGGGTGAGAGAGTATCATTAAATTTTAGGGAGAATAAAAAGATGTTCTGGAAGGAGGTAAATAAAGTGCGTAAGACAAGGGAGCAAATGGGAACTTCAGTGAAGGGCGCAAATGGGGAGGTGATAACAAGTAGTGGTGATGTGAGAAGGAGATGGAGTGAGTATTTTGAAGGTTTGTTGAATGTGTTTGATGATAGAGTGGCAGATATAGGGTGTTTTGGTCGAGGTGGTGTGCAAAGTAAGAGGGTTAGGGAAAATGATTTGGTAAACAGAGAAGAGGTAGTAAAAGCTTTGCGGAAGATGAAAGCCGGCAAGGCAGCAGGTTTGGATGGTATTGCAGTGGAATTTATAAAAAAAAGGGGGTGACTGTATTGTTGACTGGTTGGTAAGGTTATTTAATGTATGTATGACTCATGGTGAGGTGCCTGAGGATTGGCGGAATGCGTGCATAGTGCCATTGTACAAAGGCAAAGGGGATAAGAGTGAGTGCTCAAATTACAGAGGTATAAGTTTGTTGAGTATTCCTGGTAAATTATATGGGAGGGTATTGATTGAGAGGGTGAAGGCATGTACAGAGCATCAGATTGGGGAAGAGCAGTGCGGTTTCAGAAGTGGTAGAGGATGTGTGGATCAGGTGTTTGCTTTGAAGGATGTATGTGAGAAATACTTAGAAAAGCAAATGAATTTGTATGTAGCATTTATGGATCTGGAGAAGGCATATGATAGAGTTGATAGAGATGCTCTGTGGAAGGTATTAAGAATATATGGTGTGGGAGGCAAGTTGTTAGAAGCAGTGAAAAGTTTTTATCGAGGATGTAAGGCATGCGTACATGTAGGAAGAGAGGAAAGTGATTGGTTCTCAGTGAATGTAGGTTTGCGGCAGGGGTGTGTGATGTCTCCATGGTTGTTTAATTTGTTTATGGATGGGGTTGTTAGGGAGGTGAATGCAAGAGTTTTGGAAAGAGGGGCAAGTATGAAGTCTGTTGGGGATGAGAGAGCTTGGGAAGTGAGTCAGTTGTTGTTCGCTGATGATACAGCGCTGGTGGCTGATTCATGTGAGAAACTGCAGAAGCTGGTGACAGAGTTTGGTAAAGTGTGTGAAAGAAGAAAGTTAAGAGTAAATGTGAATAAGAGCAAGGTTATTAGGTACAGTAGGGTTGAGGGTCAAGTCAATTGGGAGGTGAGTTTGAATGGAGAAAAACTGGAGGAAGTGAAGTGTTTTAGATATCTGGGAGTGGATCTGGCAGCGGATGCAACCATGGAAGCGGAAGTGGATCATAGGGTGGGGGAGGTAGCGAAAATTCTGGGAGCCTTGAAGAATGTGTGGAAGTCGAGAACATTATCTCGGAAAGCAAAAATGGGTATGTTTGAAGGAATAGTGGTTCCAACAATGTTGTATGGTTGCGAGGCGTGGACTATGGATAGAGTTGTGCGCAGGAGGATGGATGTGCTGGAAATGATATGTTTGAGGACAATGTGTGGTGTGAGGTGGTTTGATCGAGTAAGTAACGTAAGGGTAAGAGAGATGTGTGGAAATAAAAAGAGCGTGGTTGAGGGAGCAGAAGAGGGTGTTTTGAAATGGTTTGGTCACATGGAAAGAATGAGTGAGGAAAGATGGACCAAGAGGATATACGTGTCAGGGGTGGAGGGAACGAGGAGAAGAGGGAGACCAAATTGGAGGTGGAAAGATGGAGTGAAAAAGATTTTGTGTGATTGGGGCCTGAACATGCAGGAGGGTGAAAGGAGGGCAAGGAATAGAGTGAATTGGAGCGATGTGGTATACCGGGGTTGACGTGCTGTCAGTGGATTGAATCAGGGCATGTGAAGCATCTGGGGTAAACCATGGAAAGCTGTGTAGGTATGTATATTTGCGTGTGTGGACGTATGTATATACATGTGTATGGGGGTGGGTTGGGCCATTTCTTTCATCTGTTTCCTTGCGCTACCTCGCAAACGCGGGAGACAGCAACAAAGCAAAAAAAAAAGAAAAAAAAAAATATATATGTGTGTGTGTCGGAGGTGGAGGGAACGAGAAGTGGGAGACCAAATTGGAGGTGGAAAGATGGAGTGAAAAAGATTTTGAGAGATCGGGGCCTGAACATGCAGGAGGCTGAAAGGCGGGCAAGGAATAGAGTGAATTGGATCGATGTGGTATACTGGGGTTGACATGCTGTCAGTGGATTGAATCAGGGCATGTGAAGCTTCTAGGGTAAACCATTATAAGTTCTGTGGAGCCTGGATGTGGAAAGGGAGCTGTGGTTTCAGGCATTATTGCATGACAGCTAGAAACTGAGTGTGAACGAATGGGGCCTTTGTTGTCTTTTCCTAGCGCTACCTCGCACACATGAGGGGGAAGGGGGATAGTATTCCATGTGTGGCGAGGTGGCGATGGGAATGAATAAAGGCAGACAGTGTGAATTGTGTGCATGAGTATATATGTATGTGTCTGTGTGTGTATATATATATGTGTACATTGAGATGTATAGGTATGTATATTTGCGTGTGTGGACGTGTATGTATATACATGTATATGGGGGTGGGTTGGGCCATTTCTTTTGTCTGTTTCCTTGCGCTACCTCGCAAACACAGGAGACAGCGACAAAGCAAAAAAAAAAGAAAAAAAAAAAAATATATATATATATATATATATATATATATATATATATATATATATATATATATATGTATATATATATATATATATATATATATATATATTAGGGAAGAGCGGTGTGGTTTTAGAAGTGGTAGAGGATGTGTGGATCAGGAGTTTGCTTTGAAGAATGTATGTGAGAAATACTTAGAAAAGCAAATGGATTTCTATGTAGCATTTATGGATCTGGAGAAGGCATATGATAGAGTTGATAGAGATGCTCTGTGGAAGGTATTAAGAATATATGGTGTGGGAGGCAAGTTGTTAGAAGGAGTGAAAAGTTTTTATCGAGGATGTAAGGCATGTGTACGAGTAGGAAGAGAGGAAAGTGATTGGTTATCAGTGAACGTAAGTTTGCGGCAGGGGTGTGTGATGTCTCCATGGTTGTTTAATTTGTTTATGGATGGGGTTGTTAGGGAGGTGAATGCAAGGATTTTGGAAAGAGGGGCAAGTATGCAGTCTGTTGTGGATGAGAGAGCTTGGGAAGTGAGTCAGTTGTTGTTCGCTGATGATACAGCGCTGGTGGCTGATTCATGTGAGAAACTGCAGAAGCTGGTGACTGAGTTTGGTAAAGTGTGTGAAAGAAGAAAGTTGAGTAAATGTGAATAAGAGCAAGGTTATTAGGTACAGTAGGGTCAAGTCAATTGGGAGGTATGTTTGAATGGAGAAAAACTGGAGGAAGTGAAGTGTTTTAGATATCTGGGAGTGGATTTGGCAGCGAATGGAACCATGGAAGCGGAAGTGAATCATAGGGTGGGGGAGGGGGTGAAAATTCTGGGAGCCTTGAAGAATGTGTGGAAGTCGAGAACATTATCTTGGAAAGCAAAAATGGGTATGTTTGAAGGAATAGTGGTTCCAACAATGTTGTATGGTTGCGAGGCGTGGACTATGGATAGAGTTGTGCGCAGGAGGGTGGATGTGCTGGAAATGAGATGTTTGAGGACAATATGTGGTATGAGTTGATTTGATCGAGTAAGTAATAATAGGGTAAGAGAAATGTGTGGTAGTAAAAAGAGTGTGGTTGAGAAAGCAGAAGAGGGTGTTTTGAAATGGTTTGGTCACATGGAGAGAATGAGTGAGGAAAAATTGACCAAGAGGATACATGTGTCAGAGGTGGAGGGAATGACAAGTGGAGACCAAATTGGAGGTGGAAAGATGGAGTGAAAAAGATTATGAATGATTGGGGCCTGAACATGCAGGAGGGTGAAAGGCGTGCAAGGAATAGAGTGAATTGGAACGATGTGGTATACCGGGGTTGATGTGCTGTCAATGGATTGAACCAGGGCATGTGATGCATCTGGGATAAACCATGGAAAGTTCTGTGGGGCCTGGATGTGGAAAGGGAGATGTGGTTTCGGTGCATTATTACATGACAGCTAGAGAATGAGTGTGAACCAATGGGGCCTTTGTTGTCTTCCTAGCACTACCTCGCGCAAATGAGGGGGGAGGGGGTTGTTATTTCATGTGTGACAGGGTGGCGATGGGAATGAATAAAGGCAGACTATGAATTATGTACATGTGTATATATTTATATGTCTGTGTGTATATACATGTATACGTTGAAATGTATAGGTATGTATATTTGTGTGTGTGGATGTGTATGTATATACATGTGTATGTGGGTGGGTTGGGCCATTCTTTCGTCTGTTTCCTTGCGCTACCTCGCTTACACAGGAGACAGCAACAAAGCAAAATAATAATAAAAAAAATGCAAGGCAGCAGGTTTGGATGGTATTGCAGTGGAATATATTAAAAAAGGGGGTGACTGTATTACTGACTGGTTGGTAAGGTTATTTAATGTATGTATGACTCATGGTGAGGTGCCTGAGGATTGGCAGAATGCGTGCATAGTGCCATTGTACAAAGGCAAAGGGGACAAAGGTGAGTGCTCAAATTACAGAGGTATAAGTTTGTTGAGTATTCCTGGGAAATTATATGGGAGGGTATTGATTGAGAGGGTGAAGGCATGTACAGAGCATCAGACTGAGGAAGAGCAGTGTGGTGTGAGAAGAGGTAGAGGATGTGTGGATCAGGTGTTTGCTTTGAAGAATGTATGTGAGAAATACTTAGAAAAGCAAATGGATTTCTATGTAGCATTTATGGATCTGGAGAAGGCATACGATAGAGTTGATAGAGATGCTCTGTGGAAGATATGAAAAATATATATGGTATGGGAGGCAAGTTGTTAGAAGCAGTGAAAAGTTTTTATCGAGGACGTAAGGCATGTGTACATGTAGGAAGAAAGGAAAGTGATTGGTTCTCAGTGAATGTAGGTTTGAGGCAGGGGTGTGTGATGTCTCCATGGTTGTTTAATTTGTTTATGGATGGGGTTGTTAGGGAGGTGAATGCAAGAGTTTTGGAAAGAGGGGCAAGTATGCAGTCTGTTGTGGATGAGAGAGCTTGGGAAGTGAGTCAGTTGTTGTTCGTTGATGATACAGCACTGGTGGCTGATTCGGGTGAGAAACTGCAGAAACTGGTGACTGAGTTTGGTAAAGTGTGTGAAAGACGAAAGTTGAGAGTAAATGTGAATAAGAGCAAGGTTATTAGGTACAGTAGGGTTGAGGGTCAAGTCAATTGGGAGGTAAGTTTGAATGGAGAAAAACTGGAGGAAGTGAAGTGTTTTGGATATCTGGGAGTGGATTTGACAGCGGATGGAACCACAGAAACGGAAGTGAATCATAGGGTGGGGTTAGGGGCGAAAATTCTGGGAGCGTTGAAGAATGTGTGGAAGTCGAGAACATTATCTCCGAAAGCAAAAATGGCTATGTTTGAAGGAATAGTGGTTCCAACAATATTGTATAGTTGCGAGGAGTGGGCTATTGACAGAGTTGTGCGCAGGAGGGTGGATGTGCTGCAAATGAGATGTTTGAGGACAATAAGCAGTGTGAGGTGGTTTGATCTCTTCCTATATATATATATTTTTTTTCTTTTTTTTTTGCTTTGTCGGTCTCCCGCGTTTGCGAGGTAGCGCAAGGAAACAGACAAAAGAAATGGCTCAACCCACCCCCATACACATGTATATACATACGTCCACACACGCAAATATACATACCTACACAGCTTTCCATGGTTTACCCCAGACGCTTCACATGCCCCGATTCAATCCACTGACAGCACGTCAACCCCAGTATACCACATCGCTCCAATTCACTCTATTCCTTGCCCTCCTTTCACCCTCCTGCATGTTCAGGCCCCAATCACACAAAATCTTTTTCACTCCATCTTTCCACCTCCAATTTGGTCTCCCTCTTCTCCTCGTTCCCTCCACCTATGACACATATATCCTCTTGGTCAATCTTTCCTCACTCATTCTCTCCATGTGCCCAAACCATTTCAAAACACCCTCTTCTGCTCTCTCAACCACGCTCTTTTTATTTCCACACATCTCTCTTACCCTTACGTTACTTACTCGATCAAACCACCTCACACCACATATTGTCCTCAAACATCTCATTTCCAGCACATCCATCCTCCTGCGCACAACTCTATCCATAGCCCACGCCTCGCAACCATACAACATTGTTGGAACCACTATTCCTTCAAACATACCCATTTTTGCTTTCCGAGATAATGTTCTCGACTTCCACACATTCTTCAAGGCTCCCAGAATTTTCGCCCCCTCCCCCACCCTATGATCCACTTCCACTTCCATGGTTCCATCCGCTGCCAGATCCACTCCCAGATATCTAAAACACTTCACTTCCTCCAGTTTTTCTCCATTCAAACTCACCTTCCAATTGACTTGACCCTCAACCCTACTGTACCTAATAACCTTGCTCTTATTCACTTTTACTCTTAACTTTCTTCTTTCACACACTTTACCAAACTCAGTCACCAGCTTCTGCAGTTTCTCACATGAATCAGCCACCAGCGCTGTATCATCAGCGAACAACAACTGACTCACTTCCCAAGCTCTCTCATCCCCAACAGACTTCATACTTGCCCCTCTTTCCAAAACTCTTGCATTCACCTCCCTAACAACCCCATCCATAAACAAATTAAACAACCATGGAGACATCACACACCCCTGCCGCAAACCTACATTCACTGAGAACCAATCACTTTCCTCTCTTCCTACGCGTACACATGCCTTACATCCTCGATAAAAACTTTTCACTGCTTCTAACAACTTGCCTCCCACACCATATATTCTTAATACCTTCCACAGAGCATCTCTATCAACTCTATCATATGCCTTCTCCAGATCCATAAATGCTACATACAAATCCATTTGCTTTTCTAAGTATTTCTCACATACATTCTTCAAAGCAAACACCTGATCCACACATCCTCTACCACTTCTGAAACCACACTGCTCTTCCCTAATCTGATGCTCTGTACATGCCTTCACCCTCTCAATCAATACCCTCCCATATAATTTACCAGGAATACTCAACAAACTTATACCTCTGTAATTTGAGCACTCACTCTTATCCCCTTTGCCTTTGTACAATGGCACTATGCACGCATTCCGCCAATCCTCAGGCACCTCACCGTGAGTCATACATACATCAAATAACCTTACCAACCAGTCAACAATACAGTCACCCCCTTTTTTAATAAATTCCACTGCAATACCATCCAAACCTGCTGCCTTGCCGGTTTTCATCTTCCGCAAAGCTTTTACTACCTCTTCTCTATTTACCAAATCATTTTCCCTAACCCTCTCACTTTGCACACCACCTCGACCAAAACACCCTATATCTGCCACTCTATCATCAAACACATTCAACAAACCTTCAAAATACTCACTCCATCTCCTTCTCACATCACCACTACTTGTTATCACCTCCCCATTTGCACCCTTCACTGAAGTTCCCATTTGCTCCCTTGTCTTACGCACTTTATTTACCTCCTTCCAGAACATCTTTTTATTCTCCCTAAAATTTAATGATACTCTCTCACCCCAACTCTCATTTCCCCTTTTTTTCACCTCTTGCACCTTTCTCTTGACCTCCTGCCTCTTTCTTTTATACGTCTCCCACTCAACTGCATTTTTTGCCTGCAAAAATCGTCCAAATGCCTCTCTCTTCTCTTTCACTAATACTCTTACTTCTTCATCCCACCACTCACTACCCTTTCTAATCAACCCACCTCCCACTCTTCTCATGCCACAAGCATCTTTTGCGCAATCCATCACTGATTCCCTAAATACATCCCATTCCTCCCCCACTCCCCTTACTTCCATTGTTCTCACCTTTTTCCATTCTGTACTCAGTCTCTCCTGGTACTTCCTCACACAAGTCTCCTTCCCAAGCTCACCACCCTCTTCACCCCAACATTCACTCTTTTTTTCTGAAAACCCATACAAATCTTCACCTTAGCCTCCACAAGATAATGATCAGACATCCCTCCAGTTGCACCTCTCAGCACATTAACATCCAAAAGTCTCTCTTTCGCGCGCCTGTCAATTAACACGTAATCCAACTGAAAGTTGATGGAGAGAGATGGGTGATTATTGGTGCATATGCACCTGGGCATGAGAAGAAAGATCATGAGAGGCAAGTGTTTTGGGAGCAGCTGAATGAGTGTGTTAGTGGTTTTGATGCACGAGACCGGGTTATAGTGATGGGTGATTTGAATGCAAAGGTGAGTAACGTGGCAGTTGAGGGAATAATTGGTATACATGGGGTGCTCAGTGTTGTAAATGGAAATGGTGAAGAGCTTGTAGATTTATGTGCTGAAAAAGGACTGATGATTGGGAATACCTGGTTTAAAAAGCGAGATATACATAAGTATACTTATGTAAGTAGGATATATATATATATATATATATATATATATATATATATATATATATATATATATATATATATATATATCTCGAGGATGTAAGGCATGTGTACGTGTAGGAAGAGAGGAAAGTGATTGGTTCTCAGTAAATGTAGGTTTGCGGCAGGGGTGTGTGATGTCTCCATGGTTGTTTAATTTGTTTATGGAGGTAAATGCAAGAGTTTTGGAAAGAGGAGCAAGTATGAAGTCTGTTGGGGATGAGAGAGCTTGGGAAGTGAGTCAGTTGTTGTTCGCTGATGATACAGCGCTGGTGGCTGATTCATGTGAGAAACTGCAGAAGCTGGTGACTGAGTTTGGTAAAGTGTGTGAAAGAAGAAAGTTAAGAGTAAATGTGAATAAGAGCAAGGTTATTAGGTACAGTAGGGTTGAGGGTCAAGTCAATTGGGAGGTAAGTTTGAATGGAGAAAAACTGGAGGAAGTACAGTGTTTTAGATATCTGGGAGTGGATCTGGCAGCGGATGGAACCATGGAAGCGGAAGTGGATCATAGGGTGGGGGAGGGGGCGAAACTTCTGGGTGCCTTGAAGAATGTGTGGAAGTCGAGAACATTATCTCAGAAAGCAAAAATGGGTATGTTTGAAGGAATAGTGGTTCCAAGAATGTTGTATGGTTGCGAGGCGTGGGCTATGGATAGAGTTGTGCGCAGGAGGATGGATGTGCTGGAAATGAGATATTTGAGGACAATGTGTGGTGTGAGGTGGTTTGATCGAGTAAGTAACGTAAGGGTATGAGAGATGTGTGGATATAAAAAGAGCGTGGTTGAGAGAGCAGAAGAGGGTGTTTTGAAATGGTTTGGGTACATGGAGAGAATGAGTGAGGAAAGATTGACCAAGAGGATATGTGTGTTGGAGGTGGAGGGAACGAGAAGTGGGAGACCAAATTGGAGGTGGAAAGATGGAGTGAAAAAGATTTTGTGTGATCGGGGCCTGAACATGCAGGAGGGTGAAAGGAGGGCAAGGAATAGAGTGAATTGGATCGATGTGGTATACCAGGGTTGACGTGCTGTCAGTGGATTGAATCAGGCTATGTGAAGCGTCTGGGTTAAACCATGGAAAGCTGTGTAGGTATGTATATTTGCGTGTGTGGACGTATGTATATACATGTGTATGGGGGTGGGTTGGGCCATTTCTTTCGTCTGTTTCCTTGCGCTACCTCGCAAACGCGGGAGACAGCGACAAAGCAGAAAAAAAAAAAAAATATATATATATATATATATATATATATATATATATATATATATATATATATATATATATATATATATATACTTTATATATATATATACATATACTTTATATATATATATATATATATATATATATATACTTTCACCCTCTTGCATGTTCAGGCCCCGATCACACAAAATCTTTTTCACTCCATCTTTCCACCTCCAATTTGGTCTCCCTCTTCTCCTTGTTCCCTCCACCTCCGACACATATATCCTCTTGGTCAATCTTTCCTCACTCATCCTCTCCATGTGCCCAAACCACTTCAAAACACCCTCTTCTGCTCTCTCAACCACGCTCTTTTTATTTCCACACATCTCTCTTACCCTTACGTTACTCACTCGATCAAACCACCTCACACCACACATAGTATATATATGTGTATGGGGGGGGTTGGGCCATTTCTTTCGTCTGTTTCCTTGCGCTACCTCGCAAACGCGGGAGACAGCGACAAAGTATAATAAATAAATATAAAATAAATATGTATATATATATATATATATATATATATATATATATATATATATATATATATATATATATTTATTTTATATTTATTTCTTATACTTTGTCGCTGTCTCCCGCGTTTGCGAGGTAGCGCAAGGAAACAGACGAAAGAAATGGCCCAACCCCCCCCCATACACATGTATATACATACGTCCACACACGCAAATATACATACCTACACAGCTTTCCATGGTTTACCCCAGACGCTTCACATGCCTTGATTCAATCCACTGACAGCACGTCAGCCCCGGTATACCACATCGCTCCAATTCACTCTATTCCTTGCCCTCCTTTCACCCTCCTGCATGTTCAGGCCCCGATCACACAAAATCTTTTTCACTCCATCTTTCAACCTCCAATTTGGTCTCCCTCTTCTCCTTGTTCCCTCCACCTCCGACACATATATCCTCTTGGTCAATCTTTCCTCACTCATCCTCTCCATGTGCCCAAACCACTTCAAAACACCCTCTTCTGCTCTCTCAACCACGCTCTTTTTATTTCCACACATCTCTCTTACCCTTACGTTACTCACTTGATCAAACCACCTCACACCACACATTGTCCTCAAACATCTCATTTCCAGCACATCCATCCTCCTGCGCACAACTCTATCCATAGCCCACGCCTCGCAACCATACAACATTGTTGGAACCACTATTCCTTCAAACATACCCATTTTTGCTTTCCGAGATAATGTTCTCGACTTCCACACATTCTTCAAGGCCCCCAGAATTTTCGCCCCCTCCCCCACCCTATGATCCACTTCCGCTTCCATGGTTCCATCCGCTGCCAGATCCACTCCCAGATATCTAAAACACTTCACTTCCTCCAGTTTTTCTCCATTCAAACTCACCTCCCAATTGACTTGACCCTCAACCCTACTGTACCTAATAACCTTGCTCTTATTCACATTTACTCTTAACTTTCTTCTTCCACACACTTTACCAATCTCAGTCACCAGCTTCTGCAGTTTCACACATGAATCAGCCACCAGCGCTGTGTCATCAGCGAACAACAACTGACTCACTTCCCAAGCTCTCTCATCCCCAACAGACTTCATACTTGCCCCTCTTTCCAAAACTCTTGCATTTACCTCCCTAACAACCCCATCCATAAACAAATTAAACAACCATGGAGACATCACACACCCCTGCCGCAAACCTACATTCACTGAGAACCAATCACTTTCCTCTCTTCCTACACGTACACATGCCTTACATCCTCGATAAAAACTTTTCACTGCTTCTAAAAACTTGCCTCCCACACCATATATTCTTAATACCTTCCACAGAGCATCTCTATCAACTCTATCATATGCCTTCTCCAGATCCATAAATGCTACATACAAATCCATATTGTTAGGGAGGTGAATGCAAGAGTTTTGGAAAGAGGGGCAAGTATGCAAGTCTGTTGTGGATGAGAGAGCTTGGGAAGTGAGTCAGTTGTTGTTCGCTGATGATACAGCGCTGGTGGCCGATTCATGTAAGAAACTGCAGAAGCTGGTGACTGAGTTTGGTAAAGTGTGTGAAAGAAGAAATTTAAGAGTAAATGTGAATAAGAGCAAGGTTATTAGGTACAGTAGGATTGAGGGTCAAGTCAATTGGGAGGTGAGTTTGAATGGAGAAAAGCTGGAGGAAGTGAAGTGTTTTAGATATCTGGGAGTGGATCTGGCAGCGGATGGAACCATGGAAGCGGAAGTGAATCATAGGGTGGAGGAGGGAGCGAAAATTCTGGGAGCCTTGAAGAATGTTTGGAAGTCGAGAACACTATCTCGGAAAGCAAAAATGGGTATGTTTGAAGGAATAGTGGTTCCAACAGTGTTGT
This sequence comes from Panulirus ornatus, assembly GCF_036320965.1. Classification (NCBI taxonomy): domain Eukaryota; kingdom Metazoa; phylum Arthropoda; class Malacostraca; order Decapoda; family Palinuridae; genus Panulirus; species Panulirus ornatus. Next base: position 596,938 of record NC_092292.1, read on the forward strand.
ATGGTTGCAAGGCGTGGGCTATGGATAGAGTTGTGCGCAGGAGGGTGGATGTGCTGGAAATGAGATGTTTGAGGACAATATGTGGTGTGAGGTGGTTTGATCGAGTAAGTAATGTAAGGGTGAGAGAGATGTGTGGAAATAAAAAGAGTGTGGTTGAGAGAGCAGAAGAGGGTGTTTTGAAATGGTTTGGTCACATGGAGAGAATGAGTGGGGAAAGATTGACCAAGAAGATATATGTGTCAGAGGTGGAGGGAACGAGGAGAAGTGGGAGACCAAATTGGAGGTGGAAAGAAGGAGTGAAAAAGATTTTGAGTGATCGGGGCCTGAACATGCAGGAGGGTGAAAGGCATGCAAGGAATAGAGTGAATTGGAACGATGTGGTATACCGGGGTCGACGTGCTGTCAATGGATTGAACCAGGGCATGTGACGCGTCTGGGGTAAACCATGCAAAGTGTGTGGGGCCTGGATGTGGAAAGGGAGCTGTGGTTTCGGTGCATTATTACATGACAGCTAGAGACTGAGTGTGAACGAATGGGGCCTTTGGTGTTTTTCCTAGCGCTACTTCGCACACATGAGGGGGGAGGGGATTGTTATTCCATGTGTGGCGGGGTGGCGATGGGAACAAATAAAGGCAGACAGTATGAATTATGTACATGTGTATATATGTATATGTCTGTGTGTGTATATATATGTGTACATTGAGATGTATAGGTATGTATATTGTGCGTGTGTGGACTTGTATGTATATACATGTGTATGTGGGCGGGTTGGGCCATTCTTTCATCTGTTTCCTTGCGCTACCTCGCTAACGCGGGAGACAGCGACAAAGCAAAATAAATAATAAAAAAATAAATAAATATATATATATATATATATATATAAAGGGGATAAGAGTGAGTGCTCAAATTACAGAGGTATAAGTTTGTTGAGTATTCCTGGTAAATTATATGGGAGGGTATTGATTGAGAGGGTGAAGGCATGTACAGAGCATCAGATTGGGGAAGAGCAGTGCGGTTTCAGAAGTGGTAGAGGATGTGTGGATCAGGTGTTTGCTTTGAAGAATGTATGTGAGAAATACTTAGAAAAGCAAATGGATTTGTATGTAGCATTTATGGATCTGGAGAAGGCATATGATAGAGTTGATAGAGATGCTCTGTGGAAGGTATTAAGAATATATGGTGTGGGAGGCAAGTTGTTAGAAGCAGTGAAAAGTTTTTATCGAGGATGTAAGGCATGTGTACGTGTAGGAAGAGAGGAAAGTGATTGGTTCTCAGTGAACGTAGGTTTGCGGCAGGGGTGTGTGATGTCTCCATGGTTGTTTAATTTGTTTATGGATGGGGTTGTTAGGGAGGTAAATGCAAGAGTCCTGGAAAGAGGGGCAAGTATGAAGTCTGTTGGGGATGAGAGAGCTTGGGAAGTGAGTCAGTTGTTGTTCGCTGATGATACAGCACTGGTGGCTGATTCATGTGAGAAACTGCAGAAGCTGGTGACTGAGTTTGGTAAAGTGTGTGGAAGAAGAAAGTTAAGAGTAAATGTGAATAAGAGCAAGGTTATTAGGTACAGTAGGGGTGAGGGTCAAGTCAATTGGGAGGTGAGTTTGAATGGAGAAAAACTGGAGGAAGTGAAGTGTTTTAGATATCTGGGAGTGGATCTGTCAGCGGATGGAACCATGGAAGCGGAAGTGGATCATAGGGTGGGGGAGGGGGCGAAAATTTTGGGAGCCTTGAAAAATGTGTGGAAGTCGAGAACATTATCTCGGAAAGCAAAAATGGGTATGTTTGAAGGAATAGTGGTTCCAACAATGTTGTATGGTTGCGAGGCGTGGGCTATGGATAGAGATGTGCGCAGGAGGATGGATGTGCTGGAAATGAGATGTTTGAGGACAATGTGTGGTGTGAGGTGGTTTGATCGAGTAAGTAACGTAAGGGTAAGAGAGATGTGTGGAAATAAAAAGAGCGTGGTTGAGAGAGCAGAAGAGGGTGTTTTGAAATGGTTTGGGCACATGGAGAGAATGAGTGAGGAAAGATTGACCAAGAGGATATATGTGTCGGAGGTGGAGGGAACGAGGAGAAGAGGGAGACCAAATTGGAGGTGGAAAGATGGAGTGAAAAAGATTTTGTGTGATCGGGGCCTGAACATGCAGGAGGGTGAAAGGAGGGCAAGGAATAGAGTGAATTGGAGCCATGTGGTATACAGGGGTTGACGTGCTGTCAGTGGATTGAATCAAGGCATGTGAAGCGTCTGGGGTAAACCATGGAAAGCTGTGTAGGTATGTATATTTGCGTGTGTGGACGTGTGTATGTACATGTGTATGGGGGGGGGGGGTTGGGCCATTTCTTTCGTCTGTTTCCTTGCGCTACCTCGCAAACGCGGGAGACAGCGACAAAGTATAAAAAAAAAAAAAAAAAAAAAATATATATATATATATATATATATATATATATATATTTATATATATATATATATATATATATATATATATATATATATATATATATATATATATATATATATATGTGTGTGTGTGTGTGTGTGTGTATATGAGTGGATGGGCCATTCTTCATCTGTTTCCTGGCGCCACCTCATTGATGCTGGAAACAGCAATGAAGTATAATGAATAAAATAAATATCTTTATTATCATTATACTTCATCACCGTTTCCTGCATCAGCAAGGTAGCACCAGGAAGTAGATGAAGAATGGCCCATCCACTCATATACACATACATATACATAAATGCCCATTCACACACATATCCATACATATACACATACATATCAACATACACACATATACACATACATATCAACATACACACATACATATACATACACATACACAGACATATACATACATACACATGAACATATTCATACTTACTTGCCTATATCCATTCCTGGTGCTACCCAGCCCTACAGGAAACAGCATCGTCACCCCCTGCATCAGCAAGGTAGTGCCAGAAAAAGACAAAAAAGGCCGCATTCATTCACACTCAGTCTCTAGCTGTTATGTGTAATGCAACAAAACCACAACTCCCTATCTACATCCAGACACCACAGACTTTTCCAAGGTTTACCCCAGACGCGTAACATGCCCTGGTTCAGTCCACTGACAGCACGTTGACCCCAGTACACCACATCGTTCCAATTCACTCTATTCCTTGCACGCCTCCTACTCGCCTATATGTCCAGGCCCAGATCATTCAAAATTTTCACTTCATCCTTCCACCTCCAATTTGGTCTCCCGCTTCTCCTAGTTCCCTCCACATTTGTCACATATATCCTCTTTGTCAACCATTCCTCACTCAATCTCTCCATATGTTCAAATCATTTCAATACACCCTCTTCTGCTTTCTCAACCACACTCTTTTTATTACCACACATCTCTCTTACCCTTTCATTACTTACTCGATCAAACCACCTCACACCATATATTGTTCTTAAACATTTCATTTCTCTATCTAGCTTTTACTATATTACAGAAAGTTCTTGTTAAATCTGAATTCACATGCAAAATGTACAACATTTATGCAAAAATATAAAATAGAATAAATACATACAGGACATCTTCAAATAAGAAATGTTAATTTCTAAAAAGAAAAAACTGGATCAATCCAATCTTAGACATGTTTTGGTATATACCCTCACTAATTTCCAAAAAAATATTCAAATATCTATACTTAGGAATTCTATAGGATGTGCAATTACATAGGGCTGAAAGAATTCTACCTCCATATTCCCTGCATGTTGCAGAAGGCAACTAAAAGCAGTGGGAACAGAGGAATGAAAACCCTTCCCTTCTTGTATTTCAATTTAATAAGAGGAAAAAAAAGGAGACAGGAGTGGAGAATCCTCACTCAAGGCTCAGCCTAGGGTGTCTAAATATGTATGGATATAACCAAGATATGAAAAGAGGAGAAAAAGGTAGTATGTTTGAGGAAAGAAAGCTGAGTGTTTTGGCTCTGAGTGAAGCAAAGCTCAAGGGTAAAGAGGAAGAATGTTTTGGAAGCACCTTAGGAATAAAGTCAGTTAGTGAGAGGACAAGAACTTTTGAATCAGGACTTGTGGGAGTGTGTGTTAGAGGATAAGGAAGTAAACTCTATATTGAAGTGGGAAAACTGAAAGTGGATAGTGAGAGATGGGTGATTATTGGTGCTTATACACCTGGCCATGAAAAGAAAGATTGTGAAAGGTAAGAGTTTTGGGAAAAGCTGAGTGAGTGTGTCAGCAGTTTTGGTTTATGAGACCAGGTATGAGTGATGGGTGATTTGAATGTAAAGGTAAGTAATGTTGCAGTTGAGGGTATAGTTGGGGAACAAGGGGTATTCAATGTAATGAATGGAAATAATGACGAGCTTGTGGAGTTGTATGCTGAAAAAAGACAAGTGATTGAGAATATCTGGATTGAAAAGAGAGATGCATACAAGTACATGTGTGTGAATGGGAGTGATGGTCAATGGGCAATATTGCACTGCACAGTAATTGACAGGCATGTGCAAGAGAAGCTTTTGGATGTAAATGTGCTGAGAGGATCAGCTGGTGGGATGCAGAATCATTATCTTGTGGAAGTGAGGGTGAAGATTTGCAGAAGAAAAAGAGTGGTGAGAGCATATGAGCCTGGAAAGGAGACTTGTGTGAAGAAATAAAGGAAAGATTGAGTGTAGAATGGCAAAAGGTGAGAGTAAATCAAGTGAGGAGAATGAGTGAGGAATGGGAGCTATTTAGGGAAGCAGTGATGGCAAGTGCAAGAGATGCATGAGACATGGGAAAGGTGGGAGGTAGGCAGATTAGAAAGGGTAGTGAGAAAGGGGAAGAAGTAAAGTTGCTCATGAAAGAGAAAGGAAAGGCATTTAGGCAGTAATTCCAAGTAAGGAGTGCAAATGACTGGAAGATGTATAAGAGAAAGTAGTAAGAGGTCAAGAGGATGGTGAAGGGGTTGAAAAAGAGGGCAAATGAGAGTTGGGGTGAGAGTATCATAACCATTGAGGTTAGAACATGATGCTACTGTGGTGCGGTCTCAAATTTGGGAAAGCTCTGAATTTCAGTACCTTAAGGAGAAACTCAAGTTTTTTGGAGAATCTAACTCACTCCATCAGGGAAAAAGTAAAAATATTTTCCTTTTCAAGTGCAGACAAACACAAGAGGTGGGCTGGAGTTTTTAGTTTTTTTGGACAATATGGAAGCCCCGCTGCCTCTGGGAAACTTTGCGCTGGAGTTGCCCTTTGCCAGTAGCCTACCAAGAGTGAGGCACTAAAGGTGAAGAAACAGCACTGGAGTCTACCAGTTATACTAGGAAATAAATGGGGCAAGTGATTGAGGATGATGGCACTTAATGTAAATGGGATGACTAGCTAGAGTAAAAAGAGGGAGCTTGTAAAGAAGTTTAAAACTATAGCTTGGATGTACTAAGGACTGGGGAAACACATATCCTTAAGCAGGGTGTATGGGTGAAAATGGAAATGATGAAACAAGTTAATGGAGGGTGTGGAAAGAGGAGTGGTATGGAAAGTAATGAGTGAAAATTATCAGGGAAGAGGGGAAAGGAGAATGTGCAAGAGTATGGGGGGTTCTTACTGAGCATGGATGGCATGGAACAAGAATAGCATGGGCATAGGGAAAGATTGGAACTGTGAAGTATGCATGGGTGTGTGTATGTGCCAGTGAATATGAAGATGTGACATAAGGACAGAATGAAGCATCTCTAGAGAAATCTGAATGACTGTAATGATGGTTTTGAGATGAAAAGTGCTTGTAATAAGTAATATGAATGCAAATGTGGGATGTAGCAAAGTTGGAATTTTTAGTTGGCAAATGGAGTGCTTGGAGTAAATGAGGATGAATGCTATCATGTGGATGTTTGAGCTGAGCAGGGTTTATTCTTTGCAAATGCCTTTTTTCAGGACAAGATGATCTATAGGTGCATATGGATGAGAAACGATTGATAAGAGAAAAGCAAAAGGGTTTGCTTGACTATATGGCAATGGTGAAAGGATGAGAAAGGCTATGCTACATGCTAAATTTGTAAGAAGATTCTTTGGAGACTTACCATTTTGCGGTTCTTGTGGGGGTGAGGATCAGGGAGAACTGGAGGTATGGTGTTAGGAAAAATGAAGGGTAAGAGTGTTGAAAAGTGAGATGAACCAGAGAGAATGCAAGGGGGAGTATGAAGGAGGGTGACTGAAAGTTAATTGGAACTGCAGTACATGTAGGAATGAGGATTTTAAATGTTTAGAATAAGACTGCTAAAGGTTGTTGAATTAGTAATTGGATACAAAGTCATGAGATATACGGAAAAAAAAGGAAATTCATGGTGGACTTATGAGATTCGAAATGATATGGAGGAGAAGAAGGCATACGATAGATTGCTCAAAGGTCATGAACAAGTGGAAGTTCAGCAAAGGAGGAGGGAAGAATACACAATGTGTAAGTGAAATGTAAAGAAGGTGATAGGGGAAAGCAAAGAAAAAATTGAGTGAAAAGTTTAGCAAACGTAGGAAATTGTACTGGAGGGAGGTAAGACAGGAAAGAGGTGGATGAAAGGGCAGAAATGTTAATGAAACAACTAAGGAAGGGGAATTGCTGAATCAAAAGAAGTGAAAAGGAAGGACAGAATATCTTGAAGAAATGAAAATTGTGGAAGGTGAAGCAGCAGTTGTTACATGCATGGGTATGAAGAATGAAAGGAAGAGGACACAAATGCAAGGGCCTATAGCAAGAAGAGAGGTAAAAAGGGCAATAATGAGGCTGAAAGTATGAAAGGCATCTGGAGTGGATGAGATTACAGTGAAAATGCTGGAGGATGGAGGAAAAAGTATGGATAGTGGATGCATTTGATATGTTGTTTAACAGGTTGTGCCTGAGGATTGGGAAAAAGCCATGAATGTTCTTTACTCAAAGTAAAAAGGTGCTACGGATGTATGTAGCAATTACAGGGGAATAAGTGTGCAAAAGATGCTTGTGACATGAGAAGCGTGGGAGATGGGCAAATTAGAAAGGGTAGTGAGTGGTGGGATGAAGAAGTAAGATTATTAGTGAAAGAGAGAGGCATTTCGACAATTTTTGCAAGGAAATAGTGCAAATGACTGGAAGATGTATAAAAGAAAGAGGCAGGAGGTCAAGAGAAAGGTGCAAGAGTGAAAAAGAGGGCAAATGAGCACTGAAGAATAAAAAGAGCATCAGAGCATCACATTGAGGAAGAGCAGTGTGGTTTCAGAAGTGGTAGAGGATGTGTGGATCAGGTGTTTGCTTTGAAGATTGCATGTGAGAAATACTTAGAAAAGCAAATGGATCTGTATGTAGCATTTATGGATCTGGAGAAGGTATATGATAGAGTTGATAGAGATGCTCTGTGGAAGGTATTAAGAATATATGGTGTGGGAGGCAAGTTGTTAGAAGCAGTGAAAAGTTTTTATCGAGGATGTAAGGAATGTGTACGAGTAGGAAGAAAGGAAAGTGACTCATTATCAGTGAATGTTGGTTTGCAGCAGGGGTGCGTGATGTCTCCATGGTTGTTTAATTTGTTTATGGATGGGGTTGTTAGGGAGGTGAATGCGAGAGTTTTGGAGAGAGGGGCAAGTATGCAGTCTGTTGTGGAGTGAGTCAGTTGTTGTTCGCTGATGATACAGCGCTGGTGGCTCATTCGGGTGAGAAACTGCAGAAACTGGTGACTGAGTTTGGTAAAGTGTGTGAAAGAAGGAAGCTGAGAGTAAATGTGAATAAGATCAAGGTTATTAGGTACAGTAGGGTTCAGGGACAAGTCAATAGGGAGGTAAGTTTGAATGGAGAAAAACTGGAGGAAGTGAAGTGTTTTAAATATCTGGGAGTAGATTTGGCAGTGGATGGAATCATGGAAGCAGAAGTAAGTCAAAGGGGAGGGGAGGGGGCAAAAGTTCTGGAGCGTTGAAAAATGTGTGGAAGGCGAGAGCATTATCTCAGAAGGGAAAAATGGGTATGTTTGAAGGGATAGTGGTTCCGACAATGTTATATGGCTGTGAGGCGTAGGCTATAGATAGAGTTGTGTGGAGGAGGGTGGATGTGTTGGAAATGAGATGTTTGAGGACAATGTGTGGTGAGAGGTGATTTGATCGAGTAAGTAATGATAAGTAATGAAAGGGTAAGAGAGATGTGTGGAAATAAAAAGAGTGTGGTTGAGAGAGCAGACGAGGGTGTATTGAAATGGTTTGGGCACATGGAAAGAATGAGTGAGGAGAGATTGACAAAGAGGATATATGTGTCAGATGTGGAGGGAATGAGAGAAGTGGGAGACCAAATTGAAGGTGGAAAGATGGAGTGAAAAGGATTTTGAGTGATCATGACCTAAACATGCAGCAGGGTGAAAGGCGTGCATGGAATAGAGTGAACTGGAACGATGTGGTATACCGGGATTGACGTGCTGTCAATGGATTGAACCAGGGCATGTGCAGCGTCTGGGGTAAACCATGGAAAGTTTTGTGGTGCCTGGATGTGGAAAGGGAGCTGTGGTTTCGGTGCATTATAGATGACAGCTAGAGACTGAGTGTGAACGAATGTGGCCTTGGCTGTCTTTTCCTAGTGCTATGTTGTGCACATGCTGGGGAGGGGTTTGTCATTTCATGTGTGGTGGGGAGGCAACGGGAATGAATAAGGGCAGACAGTATGAATTATATACATGTGTATATATGTTTATGTCTGTGTGTATATATATGTATTTGATGAGATGTATAGGTATGTATATGCGCATGTGTGGACGTGTATGTATATACAAGTGTATGTGGGTGGGTTGGGCCATTCTTTCATCTGTTTCCTTGCGCTATCTTGCTAACACGGGAGACAGCGACAAAGTATAATAAATGAATAAATAAAAAATATGTTTTGGAAGGAGGTAAATAAAGTCCATAAGACAAGAGAACAAAAGGGAGCATTAGTGAAGGGGGCTAACGGGGAGATAATAACAAGTATTGGTGATGTGAGAAGGAGATGGAGTGAGTATTCTGAAGGTTTGTTGAATGTGTTAGTTGATAAGAGTAGCAGATATAGGGTGTTTTGGTTGAGGATGTGTGCGAAGAGAGAGGGGCCAGGGAGAATGATTTGGTAAACAGAGAAGAGATAGTGAAAGCTTTGCGGAGGATGAAAGCCGGCAAGGCGGCGGGTTTGGATGGTATTGCAGTGGAATTTATTAAAAAAGGGATTGACTTTGTTGTTGACTGGTTGGTGAGGATATTTAATGTATGTATGGCTCATGGTGAAGTGCCTGAGCATTGGCAGAATGCATGCATAGTGCCATTGTACAAAGGCAAAGGGGATAAAGGTGAGTGCTCAAATTACAGAGGTATAAGTTTGTTGAGTATTCTTGGGAAATTATATGGAAGGGTATTGATTGAGAGGGTGAAGGCATGTACAGAGCATCATATTGGGGAAGAGCAGTGTGGTTTCAGAAGTGGTAGAGGATGTGTGGATCAGGTGTTTGCTTTGAAGAATGTATGTCAGAATTACTTTGAAAAACAGATTGATTTGTATGTAGCATTTATGGATCTGGAGAAGGCATATGACAGAGTTGATAGAGATACTCTGTGGAAGGTACTAAGAGTATATGGTGTGGAAGGCAATTTGCAAGAAGCAGTGAGTTTATCGAGGATGTAAGAAATGTGTACGAGTAGGAAGAGAGGAAAGTGACTGGTTCTCAGTGAATGTCGGTTTGCAGCAGGAGTGAGTGATGTCTCCATGGTTGTTAAATTTGCTTATGGATGGGATTAACTGTTAGGGAGGTGAATGCAAGAGTTTTGGAGAGGGGCAAGTATGTAGTATGTTGTGGATGAAAGGGCTTGGGAAGTGAGTCAATTGCTGTTCGCTGATGATACAGCGCTGGTGGCTGATTCGGGTGAGAAACTGCCAAATCCACTACCAGATATCTAAAACACTTCACTTCAACCAGTTCTTCTCCATTCAAACTTACCTCACAATTGACTTGCACCTCAAACCTAATGTACCTAATAACCTTGCTCTTATTCACATTTACTCTCAACTTTCTTCTTTCACACACTTTACTATACTCAGTCACCAGCTTCTGCAGTTTCTTACACGAATCAGCCACCAGCGCTGTATCATCAGAGAACAACAACTGACTCATTTCCCAAGCTCTCTCATCCACAACAGACTGCATACTTGCACCTCTTTCCAAAACCCTTGCATTCACCTCTCTAACAACCCCATCCATAAACAAATTAAACAACCATGGAGACATCACACACCCCTGCCGCAAACCTACATTCACTGAGAACAAATCACTTTCCTTCCTTCCTACGCATACACATGCCTTACATCCTCGATAAAAACTTTTCACTGCTTCTAACAACTTGCCTCCCACACCATATATTCTTAATACCTTCCACAGAGCATCTCCATCAACTCTATCATATGCCTTCTCCAGATCCATGAATGCTACATACAAATCCATTTGCTTTTCTAAGTATTTCTCACATACATTCTTCAAAGCAAACACCTGATCCACACATCCTCTACCACTTCTGAAACCACACTGCTCTTCCCAAATCTGATGCTCTGTACATGTCTTCACCCTCTCAATCAATACCCTCCCATATAATTTACCAGGAATACCCAACAAACTTATACCTCTGTAATTTGAGCACTCACTTTTATCCCCTTTGCCTTTGTACAATGGAACTATGCAAGCATTCCTCCAATCCTCAGCCACCTCACCATGAATCATACATACATTAAATAACCTTACCAACCAGTCAACTATACAGTCACCATCTTTTTAATAAATTCCACTGCACTACCATCCACACATGCTGCGTTCCTGGCTTTCATCTTCCGCAAAGCTTTTACTACCTCTTCTCTGTTTACCAAATCATTCTCCCTAACCCTCTCACTTTGCACACCACCTCGACCAAAACACTCTATATCTGCCACTCTATTATCAAACACATTCAACAAACCTTTAAAATACTCACTCCATCTTCTCACATCATCACTACTTGTTATCACCTCTCCATTAACCCCCTTCACTGATGTTCCCATTGATTCCCTTGTCTTACACACTTTATTTACCTCCTTCCAAAACTCTTTTAATTCTCCCTAAAATTTAATGATACTCTCTCACCCCAACTCTCATTTGCCCTCTTTTTCACCTCTTGCACCTTTCTCTTCACCTCCTGCCTCTTTCTTTTATACATCTCCCACTCATTTGCATTATTTCTCTGCAAAAATCATCTAAAAGCTTCTCTCTTCTCTTTCACTAACAATCTTACTTCATCATCCCACCACTAATTACCCTTTCTAATCTGCCCACCTACCACGCTTCTCATGCCACAAGCATCTTTTGTGCAAGCTATCACTGCTTCCCTAAATACATCCCATTCCTCCCCCACTCCCCTTATGTCCTTTGTTCTCGCCTTTTTCCATTCTGTACTTATTCTCTCCAGGTACTTCCTCAAACAAGTCTCCTTCCCAAGCTCACTTACTCTCACCACTCTCTTCACCCAACATTCTCTCTTCTTTTCTGAAAACCTCTACAAATCTTCACCCTTGCCTCGACAACATAATGATCAGACATCCCTCCAGTTGCACCTCTCAGCACATTAACATCCAAAAGTCTCTCTTTCGCAAGCCTATCAATTAACACATAATCCAATAATGCTCTCTGGCTATCTCTTCTACTTACATATGTATACTTATGTATATCTCTCTTTTTAAACCAGGTATTCCCAATCATCAGTCCTTTTTCAGCACATAAATCCACAAGCTCTTCCATTTACAACACTGAACATCCCATGTACACCAATTACTCACCTTTGCATTCAAATCACCCATCACTATAACCTGGTCTCATGCATCAAAACTACTAACACACTCACTCAGCTGCTCCCAAAACACTTGCCTCTCATGATCTTTTTTCTCATGCCCAGGTGCATATGCACCTATAATCACCCATCTCTCTCCATCTACTTTCAGTTTTACCCGTATCAATCTAGAGTTTACTTTCTTACACTCTATCACATACACCCACCACTCCTGTTTCAAGAGTAGTGCTACTCCTTACCTTGCTCTTGTCCTCTCACTAACCCCTGACTTTACTCCCAAGGCATTCCCAAACCACTCTTCCCCTTTACCCTTGAGCTTCGTTTCACTCAGAGCCAAAACATCCAGGTTCCTTTCCTCAAACATACTACCTATCTCTCCTTTTTTCTCATCTTGGTTACATCAACACACATTTAGACACCCCAATCTGAGCCTTTGAGGAGGATGAGCACGCCCCGCATGACTCCTTCTTCTGTTTCCCCTTTTAAAAAGTTAAAATATAAGGAGGGGAGGGTTTCCAGACCCCCCCACTCCCGTCCCCTTTAGTCGCCTTCTACAACACATGAGGAATGAGTGGGAAGTATTCTTTCTCCCCTATCCCCATGGATAAAATTACATCCTTCATCCCGATTGTACCTAATAACCTTGCTCTCATTCACATTTACTCTCAGTTTTTTCTTTCACACACTTTACTAAACTCAGTCACCAGTTTCTGCAGTTTCTCACCTGAATCAGCCATTAACGCTGTATCATCAGTGAAAAACAACAGACTCACTTCCCAAGCCCTCTCATCCACAACGACTGCATACTTGCCCCTCTCTCCAAAACTTTTGCATTCACCTCCCTAACAACCCCATTCATAAACAAATTAAACAACCATGGAGACATCATGCACCCCTGCCGTAAACCAACATTCACAGAGAACCAATCACTTTCCTCTCTTGCTACTCATACACATGCCTCACATCCTCGATAAAAACTTTTCACTGCTTCTAACAACTTGCCCCCCCACACCATATATTCTTAATACCTTCCACAGAGCATCTCTATCAACTCTGTCATATGCCTTCTCCAGATCCATAAATGCCACATACAAATCCATTTACTTTTCTAAGCATTTCTCATGTACAATCTTGAAAGCAAACACCTGATCCACACATCCTCTACCACTTCTGAAACCACACTGCTCTTCCCCAATCTCATGCTCTGTACATGCCTTCACCCTCTCGATCAATACCCTCCCATATAATTTCCCAGGAATACTCAACAAACTTATACTTCTGTAATTTGAGCACTCACCTTTATCCCCTTTGCCTTTGTACAATGGCACAATGCATGCATTCCGCCAATCCTTAGGCACCTTACCATGAGTCATACATACATCAATTATCCTTACCAACCAGTCAACAACACAGTCATCCTCTTTTTTCAATAAGTTCCACTGCAATACCATCCAAACCCACTGCCTTACCAGCTTTCATCTTCCACAAAGCTTTTACTACCTCTTCTTTGTTTACCAAATCATTCTCCCCTAACCCCTCTCACTTCGCACACCATCTCGACCAAATCACCCTATATCTGCCACTCTATCATCAAACACATTCAACAAACCTTCTCCAAACTCACTCCATCTCCTTCTCATATCACCACTACTTGTGATCACCTCCCCATTAGCCCCCTTCACCGATGTTCCCATTTGTTCTCTTGTCTTATGCACTGTATTTACCTTCTTCCAAAACGTCTTTTTATTCTCCCTAAAATTTAATGATACTATGTCACCCCAACTCTCATTTGCCCTTCTTTTTCACCTCTCGCACCTTTCTCTTGACCTCCTGCCTCTTTCTTTTATACATCTCCCACTCATTTCCACTATTTCCTTGCAAAACTCATCCAAATGCCTGTCGCTTCTCTTTCACGAATAATCCTACTTCTTCATCCCACCACTCACTACCCTTTCTAATCTGCCCACCTCCCATGCTTCTCATGCCACTAGCATCTTTTGCGTAAGCCATCACTGCTTCCCTAAACACATCCCATTCCTCCCCCACTCCCCTTACGTCCTTTGCTCTCACCTTTTTCCATTCTGCACTCAGTCTCTCCTGGCACTTCCTCACACAAGTCTCCTTCCCAAGCACTATTACTCTCACCACTCTCTTCACCCCAACATTCTCTCTTCTTTTCTGAAAATCTCTACAAATCTTCACCTTCGCCTCCACAAGATAATGATCAGACATCCCTCTAGTTGCACCTCTCAGCACGTTAACATCCAAAAGCCTCTCTTTTACGCGCCTATCAATTAACCCATAATCCAATAACGTTCTCTGTACTAAAGTGTTATAGATAAAAGGGGAAAAAACTGGAAGAGGTGAGAGAATTTAAATATCCAGGAGTTAACATGGATACTCCATAAGAGGGAAGCTTAGATGCCACATCCCGTCAAATGCTTTGGGTACATCAAGGGCAACTGCAAAGGATTCCTGAAGATCTTTTAGGGATGATGACCAGACATTAGTAAGACAGGAAAGAATATCACCAGTAGATTTCACCTCATGGAAGCCATACTGTGATATTTCAAGATGTCTGAGGATATGGAAGTTGAGAAAAGATTCAAAGATTTTGGAAACAGTAGATATCAAAACAACAGGTCAATTGTTAGAGAGGTTAGAATGGTCACCTTTCTTAGTAATGGTATATACCAACACATGTTTCTAAGAAGGAAAAGTTCTGGTTTTCAAACAGAAACAAAACAGATGAGCAAGCACAGATGCAAGTTCAGAAGCACACTCTTTCAGTACACAGGGATCAATATCATCAGCTTCATAGACATTGCTTGTGTCTTTTGTCTTTTTTTCTACCTGAACAGCTTTCAATATTATTCCAGTACAGTTAGTGTCCACCTCTGTTCTTTCCTCTAGCTGAAAGTCTTCTGGTAATGCTCATGCAGTTCCTTAACCAATATCATTAAAAAATCATTTTTCTCTGATTGCACAGCCTCTAACACATCTAGAGAAGACACATCTGATGCTTGCCTTCATCCATACCTGTCACTACCCCACCTCACAGAAAAACAGCATCGCTATTCCCTGCATCAGTAAGGTAGTGCCAGGAAAACAGACAAAAAAGGCCACATTCCTTCAAACTCAGTCTCTAGCTGTCATGTGTAATGCACCGAAACCACAGCTCCCTATCCACATCCAGACTCCACAGACCTTTCCATGGTTTACCAAAGAAACTTCACATGCCCTGGTTCAATCCATTGACAGCACATCGACCCAGGTATACCACACTGTTCCAATTCACTTTATTCCTTGCACGCCTTTCTGTACAACCCTATCTATATCCCATGATATTGTCAGAACTACTTTTCTTTCAAACACCCATTTTTGCTCTCTGAGATAATGTTCTCTCCTTCCACACATTCTTCATCGTTCCCAGAACCTTTGCGCCCTCCCCCACCCTGTGACTCACTTCTGCTTCCATGGTTCCATCTGCTGCTAAGTCCACTCCCAGATATCTAAAACACTTCACTTCCTTCAGTTTTTCTCCATTCAAACTCACATCCCAAATGACTTGTCCCTCAACCCTACTGAACCTAATAAGCTTGCTCTTATTCACATTTACTCTCAACTTTCCTTTCACACACTTTTCCAAACTTGGTCACCAACCTCTGCAATTTCTCACACAAATCAGTCACTAGAGCTGTATCATTAGCAAACAACAATTCACTCCCTTGATTTCTAGAGAGGAAGAAAGTCTAAGGATGAGCAACATACGCTAAAGGCAGGTGGAACAAAGGGTGGCCAATATGGGAGGGAGCTGGGTGGAATAGACAAAATTAATTTTCTACAGATAAGCTTCAATACTGATTGCAAACAGATGGGCATTTACAGTTCTCATGGTTGCTGTGGGTGGGTGGGAGGGGGGAATGAGTTGAGGACGGATGGGGAAGACTGTCCCCAGCAAGTAGGTGTGCTGCCACACTGGAAAAGTTAGTTATTTATGCACTTCATGACGTTGCATGACAAAAACAATAAAACATTATATGAATAGCAAAGATATCACTTAGTAACTGAGGATACTATGAACCAATGCTTTGTTTCATTTAGCAATTACAGCTGAACAACTGCTATCAATCGTGGCAGATATGGCATCTCTCACCAGTCCCTCCCACACACCTCCTCACTCTTTCATACCCACTCAGCTGAAGTTTCGTCACAGCAAAGTTGTAGGCTGTCTATAGCTTTTTTCTTTCCAGAATAACATAACATTTTGCTTGCGTTTTTGGAAGCATCTGAAATGAGTGGGGCACTCTGAAACTCTGGGTGCATCACAGGTGGCAGTGTCTGCTAGCACATTCACCTCGACTTGCTAAAGGAAGTACACTATTTAACACTTTTTGGTGGCAAGTCAAATGCATTCATGTCTATGCATCAAATAAAACTTACAATATGGACTTATGAAATGCTCTTTATTAAGAGAAGCTCTGCAAAGACAAAGAAGACCTGACACGAGAGGTGCAGGTAATTGCCAGGTATTGCATTTTTTTTGTCTGAAACATTTTGCAGAATATGACATTGTCAGAGCTAGCAAAGGGTCTTGGAGGGAGAAGCAGGAATGCAGGCTGGTAGGGGGTAGGGGGTTCTTGGGAGGTGAGTCAGCTGTTGTTTTCTGATGATACAGTGCCAGTGACGGATTCAAGAGACAAACTGCAGGAGCTGGTGTTTGAGTTTGGGATAGCATGTGAAAGGAGAAAGTTGAGAGTAATTGTGGAAAAGCAAAGTTATCAAGTTTAGCAGTGAAAAGAGACTTGTTAGCTGGGGGTATGTGTTAGAATAGTCTCAGAGAACTTGGATGACATGAAGTACTTTAGATACCTTGAAGTGGCAACAAATGGAATCATGGGAGCTGAAGTGAACCCATGGGTTGGTGTGGGGGGAAAAAGTTTTGGATGCACGGAGGAATGTGTGAAAAGAGATGTCACTGTCTCTAAGGCAAAAATATGTATGATGTTATGGTGGTCCCATCAGTGCTACGTGGACAAAAATGTAAAGGATATGGTGAATGCATTGGAAATGTAAAGTCTGAGGACAATATATGGTGTAAGGATAGTTCATCAAATAAGAAACAATAGGGCAAGAGAGAGGTGTGGTAGTAAGAGAAGTATGTATAAGAATGCCAAAGAGGGTGTGCTGAAATGGTTTGGATATATGAAGATGAATGAGAAGGGGATGACTAAGATGGTATACATTTCAGAAATAGAGGGAACAAGGAAAAAGAGAAAACCAAGAAGGAGGTGGAAGGATACAGTGAAAGATGCTTTGAAGGTTCAAGGCCAGCACATGTGGGGGGGGATGTGAAGTATGAAAGGGATAGAGCAAATTGGAGCAATGTGGCTTACAAGCTGGGACATGCTATCAAATGGCTGAACCAAGGCATGTGAAATGGTCAGGGGAAACCATGGAAAGGTCTGTAGGGCCTGACTGTGAATAGCAGGCTCTGATTATGGTGCATTATACATGACAGTTATTGAGTAAAGGGGAGTGAATAAGGCCATTTCTTCATCCATTCTTGGGGTCACCTCACTGACTTGAAAATGGCAAATGGGTAAGAGAAAAAAATCATTTACTTATTCACTTATTCAAACAGACAGGGCATTATTTACATAAAAAATGAGAAAATATCCTCATTTTCATGAAACATAATACAAGAGATACTGCTTCTTTTACTGTAATAATGAGTTCTATAACTGCTGCATAAATCTTGTTTCTCACTTTGATAATATGGTTTCACTTTCTCTGATAATTTATGAGTGATCACAAAGTGCAACATTATTTACAGCTGTATTGCTAAGTTACTACTGACATCTGTGGATGAGATATGGAGAGATTGATGGTAAAAAAAAAAAAAAAAAAGAGGCTCGGCACAACATACTACATTCAGCCACAAGCATGGCTCATTGCACTAAAAATTAGCTGAAATACACCAGGATAACAAAGTATATACAGATACCAAACCATAAATCCAGAAAGCTAGGGACCGGAGGTGGTTGACCTGGATTTCAGGATTTTCAAGTTTTCTGGTACACAGCCTCATACACACATAAAATATTCAATAAACAATAGAAAATAAAAAATTGAATTGAAGAGGTACAAATCAATTAAGCTTCTAAAGCAGGGACTGTTTGATCTACAAAGCCCACCACATTCAAAACTAGCCAGTTCTAATACTTCCGGTTTTCTGGAATCCAGATAAATGGTTTAGTATCCATACCATCCAAATTGCCTATATTATATTCAAAGGAGAGTCAAAATGTGCTATTGGAAGCCTTCAAGCCAGCCAGACTTTTGTAAGGTATAAGAGATAAAAGGAGGGAGAGAATCCAAAACTTTTCAATTAATTCATCATAAGCAAATTGTCTGCTGAATAACAATTAATCACTCTAAGGGATTCAGAGGGAGAAGTTATATAGGATGATATTAGGATATACGAAAAACTAAATAACAAGTTCATACATGTTTTCACAGCATAAGAAATGACAGCCCCAACATCACAAAGGAAAAGGGTGGAGGTTTTCAAAATCAAAGAGATATCTAGAAAAGGCATTAACAAAATACTGAAGGGACTTTCCCAAAACCAGGCTCATTGTTCCAATGGAATTTCTCTATATGTGCTGAAGATGTGTGCTGATACACTTGATGGAAGTCTTGAAATACTGCTAGAGATATCACTAAAGTAAGGCAAAGTGCCTAGGGAGTGGAAAAGGGCAAACATCATACCTATCATAGGAAAAGAGACTAAGTGGTGCTGAACTATACACCAGTCTCCCTGATGAATGTGGTCTGTAAGGTACTGGAAAAGGGTTTCAGATTAAACGTAGGACTTCTTGCAGAGGAGAAATTACATGAGAAACTAATGCAACTGCAGGGAAAGGAAGTCTTTTATAATAAACCTCGTAGATTTCCATGACAGAGTGAGCAAAATATTGGAAAAAGGAGAGGGCTGGGTGCATTGTTTGTAATTTGGACTGTTGGAAAGAAATCGACTTTGTGCAGCATAGGAGGCTGAATAATGTCTCACCTTGCTTTTCTTTCTAACTCTTTTTGTCTTTAGAAAATTTATTAAATCTCACAGTTTCAATTCATATTCATAAATCAGTGAAAAAATTCACTTCAGAAGTATATTTCAACCATTCCTATTACTCAGATGATACACTGAAAATTTGTAGAAAATTCAGTCATGCTACAAAAGTACAAAAGCAAAGCCTGAGTGTTTAGAAAGTTGCCAATCCACATGTTTTATCATCTATTTCATTCACAGCAAAAAAAAAATCATTACTTACATAGGACCCCCAAGTTACAGAAGGCAGGTATTCTTAAAAAAGTATCCATATTGCAAATTTCTGTAACACACACCATATTTTCCCATATACTCTTATATGAAGATGCAGTTATATGGAAAAACTTTTGGTCAAAAGAAGCAATAAAAACACTTATAAATTGAGGTATACATTTTCAAATGCATATCAAATATTGTTTAGATAGTTTTGTAATTTTACTCACCACAAATAAGAGTAGGTCCACAAAGAACATAAGTTTTACTAACTAAATATATTTCTCAGAGGTTTGTAAGGAGTCTTGCTGATAATTCTAATGTATCTTAATTGAAACACTGATCACCTGAGTTATCAATAGAGAACTGTATTTCAGGAGAATAACAGGTCCGTAGCCATGGAGGAGTAGTGTTCCCTTGGGGGAAGTGGTGTTCTTTGGAGAAGCAGTGATCCTTGGTGAGGTGTGAAGAAGGCATGAATTCCTCCACAGAGAGCAAGTGTGTGATGACTGATGCATGAATTGATATTAACAATGTGTTGAGTGAAGTCATTACAGTATTGTTGACACTACATAGCCTACATTATCATCAAAACCTTACCGATAATTTCACAATAATGTTAGTGAAACATTGCACATTTGAGTTATTAACTGAGGACTGGTTGACGAACTGGCACCAGTGGGACCACCAGAAGATAATGTAACATTTGGATGCCAATCATGGTTACTCATCCAGTTGACGATATTGCTGCAATTCACCCATAATGCAAGTAAGATATGGTCACTGTTTCACTCGTACTGGCAATACATATTTGCATTTTATCTATACCTTAATAAGACAGTGAGTTCTGCTGAATGACACTTGCCATCCCTCACATAAAATCCTTGATATGGGCCCATAGCATATTGTATATAAGATTCCAACTAATATAATTTACTTATAACTGTAAAAGGTTAGTTATTGTTATGTGAGAGTTTTATCATTTGAATTGTAAATATCTCTCACTCAATCACCTCAGCATTCTTGGTCCTCTGAAAATCTGGAGCCAACTGTTATATAAAATATACAATAAATGATGATACTTTGACCAAAAATCCTATATCGGCAGTTACTTGAGATCACTCCTTACTCGACTATACTTGCACTTGAACTTGATGGCCTCTGCAGCAATCCTGATACGAAATACACTGCAGTGTGGAAAAATCTTTGAAGAACAACTGCTAGATGCAGAAACAGACTGTAACCGACATATTATCTGATTCAAACTCAAGCTTGCCACCTACATTATCGATTAATGAGCATGCACAAACAAATCCTATTCAAATTTCTAAATGAAATACAATTTTGCCCAAACTATTGGTTTTTTCACATTTTATGTCAAAAAAATTATATGCATATAAACTTCCATAATGGTGAATCCACATTCCACATCGTGAATTTACTGGTAGGGATTCATAATTTCTATAAAGGCAAAGTTCCATAACCTGAACCTCTGCAATGTGGGAGACCTATGTATGACTATCATTTATTCATTTATCATACTAGATCGTCGTTTCCTGCGTCAGTGAGGTAGCACCAGGAAAAAGACAAAGACTGGCCCATATACACATATATAAATGCCCATGAAGGCACATATACATATCAACATATACGTATACAAATATATATACATACACATACACAGACATATACATATATAAACATGTACATATTCCTACTAGCCTGCCTTCATCCATTCCTGGCACTACCCCAACCCACAGGAAACAGAATTGCTACCCCCTACTTCAGCGTGGTAGCACCAGGAAAACAGACAGAAAAGGCCACATTCGTTCACACTCTGTCTCTAGCTGTCATGTGTAACACACCAAAACCACAGCTCCCTATCCACATCCAGGCCCCAGACCATTCCATGGTTTACCATAGATGTTTCACATGCCCTGGGTCAGTCCACTGACAGCACTTCAACCCCGGTATACCACATCATTCCAATTTACTCTATTCCTTGCACGCTTCTCACCCTCCTGTATGTTCAGGCCCCGATCACTCAAAATCTTTTTCACTCCATCCTTCCACCTCCACTTTGGTCTCCCACTTCAACTTGTTCCCTCCACCTCTGCCACATATATCCTTTTTGTCAGCCTCTCCTCACTTGTTCTCTCCATATGTCCAAACCACTCCAACACACTCTCTTCTGCTCTCTCATCAACAATCTTGATTTATTTCCACACATATCTGAGTGCAGAATGGGAAAAAGTGAGAGCAAAGGACGTAAGGGGAGTGGGAGAGGAATGGGATGTATTTAGGGAAGCAGTGATGGCTTGCGCAAAAGTTGCTTGTGGCATGAGAAGCGTGGGAGGTGGGCAGATTAGAAAGAGTAGCGAGTCGTGGGATAAAGAAGTAACATTATTAGTCAAAGAGAAGAGAGAGGCATTTGGATGAGTTTGGCAGGGAAATAGTGCAAATGACTGGAAGATGTATAAAAGAAAGAGGCAGGAGGTCAAGAGAAAGGTGCAAGAGGTGAAAAAGAGGGCAAATGAGAGTTGGGGTGAGAGAGTATCATTAAATTTTAGGGAGAATAAAAAGATGTTTTGGATGGAGGTAAATAAAGTGCGTAAGACAAGAGAACAAATGGGAACATCGATGAAAGGGGCTAATGGGATGGTAATAACAAGTAGTGGTGATGTGAGAAGGAGATGGAGTGAGTATTTTGAAGGTTTGTTGAATGTGTTAGATGATAGAGTGGCAGATATAGGGTGTTTTGGTCGAGGTGGTGTGCGAAGTGAGAGGGTTAGGGAGAATGATTTGGTAAACAGAGAAGAGGTAATAAAAGCTTTGCGGAAGATGAAAGCTAGCAAGGCAGCAGGTTTGGATGGTATTGCAGTGGAATTTATTAAAAAAAGTGTGGTGACTGTGTTGTTGACTGGTTGGTAAGGATATCTAATGTGCCTAAGGATTGGCGGAATGCATGCATAGTGCCATTGTACAAAGGTAAAGGGGATAAAGGTGAGTGCTCAAATTACAGAGGGGGCGAAAATCCTGGGGGCCTTGAAGAATGTGTGGAAGTCGAGAACATTATCTCGGAAAGCAAAAATGGGTATGTTTGAAGGAATAGTGGTTCCAACAATGTTGTATGGTTGCGAGGCGTGGGCTATGGATAGAGTTGTGCGCAGGAGGATGGATGTGCTGGAAATGAGATGTTTGAGGACAATGTGTGGTGTGAGGTGGTTTGATCGAGTGAGTAACGTAAGGGTAAGAGAGATGTGTGGAAATAAAAAGAGCGTGGTTGAGAGAGCAGAAGAGGGTGTTTTGAAGTGGTTTGGGCACATGGAGAGGATGAGTGAGGAAAGATTGACCAAGAGGATATATGTGTCGGAGGTGGAGGGAA
This sequence comes from Panulirus ornatus, assembly GCF_036320965.1. Taxonomy (NCBI): domain Eukaryota; kingdom Metazoa; phylum Arthropoda; class Malacostraca; order Decapoda; family Palinuridae; genus Panulirus; species Panulirus ornatus. Next base: position 619,450 of record NC_092292.1, read on the forward strand.
CAAGGAGAAGAGGGAGACCAAATTGGAGGTGGAAAGATGGAGTGAAAAAGATTTTGTGTGATCGGGGCCTGAACATGCAGGAGGGTGAAAGGAGGGCAAGGAATAGAGTGAATTGGAGCGATGTGGTATACCGGGGTTGACGTGCTGTCAGTGGATTGAAGCAGGGCATGTGAAGCGTCTGGGGTAAACCGTGGAAGGCTGTGTAGGTATGTATATTTGCGTGTGTGGACGTATGTATATACATGTGTATGGGGGGGGTTGGGCCATTTCTTTCGTCTGTTCCTTGCGCTACCGTATAAGTTTGTTAAGTAGTCCTGGGAAATTGTATGGGAGGGTATTGATTGAGAGGGTGAAAGCACGTACAGAGCATCAGATTGGGGAAGAGCAGTGTGGTTTCAGAAGGGGTAGAGGATGTGTGGATCAGGTGTTTGCTTTGAATAATGCATGTGAGAAATACTTAGAAAAGCAAATGGAGTTGTATGTAGCATTTATGGATCTGGAGAAGGCATATGACAGAGTTGATAGAGATGCTCTGTGAAAAGTATTAAGGACATATGGTGTGGGAGGCAAGTCATTGGAAGCAGTGAAAAGTTTTTATCGAGGATGTAAGGCATGTGTATGAGTAGGAAGAGAGGAAAGTGATTGGCTCTTAGTGAATGTTGGTTTGTGGCAAGGGTGTGTGATGTCTCCATGGTTGTTTAATTTGTTTGTAGATGGGATTGTTAGGGAGGTGAATGCAAGAGTTTTGGAAAGAGGGGCAAGTATGCAGTCTGTTGTGGGTGAGAGGGCTTGGGAAGCGAGTCAGTTGTTGTTCGCTGATGATACAACACTGGTGGCTGATTCGTGTGAGAAACTGCAGAAGCTGGTTACTAAATTTGCTAAAATGTGTGAAAGAAGAAAGCTGAGAGTAAATGTGAATAAGAGCAAGGTTATTAGGTACAGTAGGGTTGAGGGACAAGTCAGTTGGGAGGTAGGTTTGAATGGAGAAAAACTGGAGGAAGTGAAGTGTTTTAGATATCTGGGAGTGGATTTGGCAGTGGATGAAACCATGGAAGCAGAAGTGAGTCACAGGGTGGGGGAGGGGGCGAAAGTTCTGGGAGCGTTGAAAAATGTTTGGAAGGTGAGAACATTATCTCTGAAAGCAAAAATGGGTATGTTTGAAGGAATAGTGGTTCCAACAACGTTATATGGTTGCGAGGCATAGGCTATAGATAGAGTTATGCGGAAGAGGGTGAATGTATTGGAAATGAGATGTTTGAGGACAATATGTGGTGTGAGGTGGTTTGATCGAGTAAGTAATAATAGGATAAGAGAGATGTGCGGTAATAAAAAGAGTGTGGTTCAGAGAGCAGAAGAGGGTGTTTTGAAATAGTTTGGTCACATGGAGAGAATGAGTGATAAAAGATAGACAAAGAGGATGTACGTGTCAGACGTGGAGGGAATGAGGAGAAGTGGGAGACCAAATTGGAGGTGGAAGGATGGAGTGAAAAAGATTTTCAGCAATCGGAACCTGAACACGCAGGAGGGTGAAAGGTGTGCAAGGAATAGAGTGAATTGGAACTATGTGGTATGCTGGGGTCCACGTGCTGTCAATGGATTTAACCAGGGCATATGAAGCGTCTGGGGTAAACCATGGAAAGTTTTGTGGGGCCTGGATGTGGAAAGGGAGCTGTGGTTTCGGTGCATTATACATGACAGCTAGAGAGTGAGTGTGAACGAATGTGGCCTTTGTTGTCTTTTCCTAGTGCTACCTCGCGTGCATGCGGGGGAAGGGGGTTGTCATTTCATGTGTGGTGGGGGGGCGACAGGAATGAAATAAGGGCAGTAAGTACAAATTATGTACATGTGTATATATGTATATGTCTGTGCATGTATATGTTTGTATATGTTGAAATGTATAGGTATGTATATGTGCGTGTGTGGACATGTATGTATACACATGTGTATGTGGGTGGGTTGGGCCATTCTTTCATCTGTTTCCTTGCCCTACCTCGCTGACACAGGAGACAGCGACAAAGTATAATAATATAAAAAAATATACATCTCTTACCCTTTCATTACTTACTCAATCAAACCTTATAAAATAAATTTTCTCTTGTTCTAATCAATTTTGGTCATCTTTCAATGCTACAATACTCAGCATCTATAAAATCACCCTTCACATGAACTAAAGACAGATTATTACCATCATGGAATTCAAGACCAACTTCTACCCGGTCTTCTAATCCTAGCTAAAAGCCAATTAATTTCCTTTTAACAAAACTCAAAAGAATGTGCTGTCATTGGGTCACTGGCAAAGCTAGAGGATGACTGACTGTGGGGAAGATATCATTCCACAATGCCATCTTGACAATCACCAAGGTTCAGTGAATGGCCTTAATATTAAGGTGCATAAACCAATGCATAAGTTTACATCCAGAGGAGTTGTCTACCTTGAGTAAAACATCCATTTAAGGGAGTTATGGGGTTAAGAAGCTGAAACACCAGGCAGGGATAAGGGGGAGACTTCTTCAATGTATAGAAGGTCACCTTAGTGGCAGGGACCAAATGACATATCAGAGGAGCCCTTTTGAAATGGGTCAAGGTCACCAGTGGAGTGCCACAATGTTCTGTTCTAGAACATTACTTCTCTTGATCTATGTAAATGACTTACCAGAAGGTATGGAATCATATCTGAATATATATTGAGATGACACAGAGGTCATAAGGGAAGTGAAAAGAAAGGAGGGCTGCATCACTTTGCAAAAAGGACCTACACAGACTTCAAAATTGGTCTATTTCAAGGCGGCTGAAATTCAGCCCTTGTAAACGTAAAGTAATGAGGATGAGTCAAAGTGAAAGAAGGCTTCGATATGAATGTCATTTAGCAAGAGATGAGCAGCAGGAATAAGTGTGTGAGAGAGTGACCTAGGAGTCACATCATCCTTAACCTGTCATTACAGAGCACCTTAGGAGAATTGTTAACCCTTTGGCTGAGGAACTAACCTTCAGTTGCATTCCCAAGGAATGTGAATTCTCCCGTACAATATAAAAATGGTCATACATCCTTTCTTACTACTACTTTTCATGAAAAAACCATAAAGTTTCCATATTTGGTATGAGTATTTCATAAAAACAGCATCTGACAGTGCAGAAAATAAAGAGAAATGAAAATAAAGTATTTATGGTTTGATGCCTGTAAGAGAGCATCAACTTTCTCAACAGCAAGATTTCTTGCTCCTTACACTCCTAATGATGAACAATTTGCATTGGGCATGAAAAAATGAAAGAGCCAAATTTAAATGGTCACTAAGCAGACCCATGCTGCCAACTCATGAACACTCATCAAAAACAACATATATATTTCATACATATTTGCCATTTCTCGAATTAGCAAGTTAACACCAGGAACAAAGAAAGAAATAGCCTCATTTACTCACAGCCACACTCTAGCAGCCATGTATAATGCACAGAAATCAGGTTCCTCTATCAACAACCAAGCCCACAGACTTTCCATGGTTTCTCCTAACTGCTCCATACTTCCTGGTTCAGCCCACTGACAGCAAATCTCCTGTAAACCATGTTGCTCCAATTCACTCTATCCCTTGCACATCCTACACCCTCCTGAAAGCTCAGGCCCCAAGCCTTCAATGATCCTCATGTCTGGTCACTAAACTTTAAGGACAACAGAAAGCTAATAAAAAATCCAGACAAGAGCAACAGAATGAGAGTTAAGTTACAAGGAAAGGTTACGAGCCCGTAAATTTGTGCACAAAGAAAGAAAGAAGAGTAAAGGGTGACCTGATAAACCTTAAACCATAGTGATGATGTAGATAGTAAAAAGTTCTTTAAAATATGTCAGGATAGAACAACATGAGGATATAACATGAAATTATGCAAAACAAAATTAAAAAAGATGTAGTGAAGTACTATCAAAGTATAAAAAAATGGAGGAAATGAATAGAGTAAATAAAGAAATAAATGTATAATGCTTACCATCATTTATGGAGTTTTTTGATGACAGAGAAGGTTCAAAAGATGGGACCCCACAAGTGTAAAACTCTATCCTTGTAGAATACAAACAGGTAGTCACAGTACACACTCACCCAAATGATCCTTCTCAAGTTGGAAAGGATCTTTCTGATGTGCATGTGTTCTTATACCAAGCTGTAGAGGTGGATTTAACTTATGTGCCATTTCCATGCCACAAGCACATCTAAATACATTCTCTTAGTTGCTGTTTCTTTTAATAAACACAGCAGTATGTAACTGCAACAATAATAGTTAAACTCACTGTGTTGATTGATGAGCATCCTAATGGAGATACGATTCATATAAAATCTATCAAGGAAGTACTGGATGTTGGCCTCGGTGTTGGCATTAATAGAGTGAGCATCTTTCAACTCCATCACTCCCTGAGCCATTGTCATTACAACGTCTATGTGCCGATTTCGAATCTTTAACAATGTATCTGTGAACCTGTGAATAAAATTTTCATATATTACAGCTGCATCTACTAACAAAAATGGAAAAAAGTAAAATCTGTACACAATACATACCTAAATAAATCTAACAAAAAAGGGGCATTATATATAAAAGTTTTTTCGTAAATGCTCAGCTAAAAACACACAAGCATACACAATCCAGAATCAACATGTTACTAAAGAAACTAGAGTCAAGGCTACTGATACATCACATCAACAATGCCAGAACTTAGCTTTACATATAAAATATCGTAAACACTGAAAATATCAAGTATGATATTCTACTTTGAAAAAAGGAGCATATGGTGCTTTTACATAAATTTTCTTCATGTTTGACAGGAAGGTATGGGCAAATAAATGTTTTATATTATCATTATCATCATTATACTTGATCGCTGTTTCCCGCATCAGAAAGGTGGTGCCAGGAAACGAAGAACAGCCCATCCACTCATATACACATATTTATCTTTTTATTATTTTGCTTTGTCACTGTCTCCCGCGTTTGCGAGGCAGCGCAAGGAAACAGATGAAAGAAATGGCCCAACCCACCCCCATACACATGTATATACATACACGTCCACACACGCAAATATACATACCCATACATCTCAATGTACACATATATATACACACAGAGACACATACATATATACACATGCACACAATTCAAACTGTCTGCCTTTATTCATTCCCATCGCCACCTCGCCACACATGGAATAACATCCCCCTCCCCCCTCATGTGTGCGAGGTAGCGCTAGGAAAAGACAACAAAGGCCCCATTTGTTCACACTCAGTCTCTAGCTGTCATGCAATAATGCCCGAAACCACAGCTCCCTTTCCACATCCAGGCTCCACAGAACTTTCCATGGTTTACCCCAGACGCTCCACATGCCCTGATTCAATCCATTGACAGCACATCGACCCCGGTATACCACATCGATCCAATTCACTCTATTCCTCGCCCGCCTTTCACCCTCCTGCATGTTCAGGCCCCGATCACACAAAATCTTTTTCACTCCATCTTTCCACCTCCAATTTGGTCTCCTCGTTCCCTCCACCTCCGACACAAAAATCCTCTTGGTCAATCTTTCCTCACTCATTCTCTCCATGTGCCCAAACAATTTCAAAACACCCTCTTCTGCTCTCTCAACCACGCTCTTTTTATTTCCACACATCTTTCTTACCATTACATTACTTACTTGATCAAACCACCTCACACCACATATTGTCCTCAAACATCTCATTCCCAGCACATCCACCCTCCTCCGCACAACTCTATCCATAGCCTACGCCTCGCAACCATACAACATTGTTGGAACCACTATTCCTTTAAACATACCCATTTTTGCTTTCCGAGATAATGTTCTTGACTTCCACACATTCTTCAAGGCTCCCACGATTTTCGCTCCCTCCCCCCACCCTATGATTCACTTCCGCTTCCATGGTTCCATCCGCTGCCAGATCCACTCCCAGATATCTAAAACACTTCACTTCCTCTAGTTTTTCTCCATTCAAACTTACTTCCCAATTGACTTGACCCTCAACCCTACTGTACCTAATAACCTTGCTCTTATTCACATTTACTCTTAACTTTCTTCTTTCACACACCTTTACCAAACTCAGTCACCAGCTTCTGCAGTTTCTCACATGAATCAGCCACCAGCGCTGTATCATCAGCGAACAACAACTGACTCACTTCCCAAGCTCTCTCTCATCCCCAACAGACTTCATACTTGCCCCTCTTTCCAAAACTCTTGCATTCACCTCCCTAACAACCCCATCCATTAACAAATTAAACAACCATGGAGATATCACACACCCCTGCCACAAACCTACATTTACTGAGAACCAATCACTTTCTTCTCTTCCTACATGTACACATGCCTTACATCCTCGATAAAAACTTTTCACTGCTTCTAACAACTTGCCTCCCACACCATATATTCTTAGTACCTTCCACAGAGCATCTCTATCAACTCTATCATATGCCTTCTCCAGATCCATAAATGCTACATACAAATCCATTTGCTTTTCTAAGTATTTCTCACATTCTTCAAAGCAAACACCTGATCCACACATCCTCTACCACTTCTGAAACCACACTGCTCTTTCCCCAATCTGATGCTCTGTACATGCCTTCACCGTCTCAATCAATACCCTCCCATATAATTTACCAGGAATACTCAACAAACTTATACCTCTGTAATTTGAGTACTCACTCTTATCCCTTTTGCATTTGTACAATGGCACAATGCACGAATTCCGCCAATCCTCAGGCACCTCACTATGAATCATACATACATTAAATAACCTTACCAACCAGTCAACAATACAGTCACCCCCTTTTTTAATAAATTCCACTGCAATACCATCCAAACCTGCTGCCTTGCCGGCTTTCATCTTCCGTAAAGCTTTTACTACCTCTTCTCTGTTTACCAAATCATTTTCCCTAACCCTCTCACTATGCACACAACCTCGACCAAAACACCCTATATCTGCCACTCTATCATCAAACACATTCAACAAACCTTCAAAATACTCACTCCATCTCCTTCTCACATACTTGTTATCACCACTACTTGTTATCACCTCCCCATTTGCCCCCTTCACTGAAGTTCCCATTTGCTCCCTTGTCTTACACACTTTATTTACCTCCTTCCAAAACATCTTTTTATTCTCCCTAAAATTTAATGATACTCTCTCACCCCAACTCTCATTTGCCCTCTTTTTCACCTCTTGCACCTTTCTCTCGACCTCCTGTCTCTTTCTTTTATACATCTCCCACTCATTTGCATTTTTTCCCTGCAAAAATCGTCCAAATGTCTCTCTCTTCTCTTTCACTAATAATCTTACTTCTTCATCCCACCACTCACTACCCTTTCTAATCAACCCACCTCCCACGCTTCTCATGCCACAAGCATCTTTTGCGCAAGAAATCACTGCTTCCCTAAATACGTCCCATTCCTCCCCCACTCCCCTAACCTCCTTTGTCCTCACCTTTTTCCATTCTGTACTCAGTCTCTCCTCATACTTCCTCACACAAGTCTCCTTCCCAAGCTCACTTACTCTCACCACTCTCTTCACCCCAACATTCTTCTATTCTGAAAACCCATACAATTCTTCACCTTCGCCTCCACAAGATAATGATCAGATATCCCTCCAGTTGAACCTCTCAGCACATTAACATCCAAAAGTCTCTCTTTTGCATGCCTGTCAATTAACACGTAGTTCAATAACGCTCTCTGGCCATCTCTCCTACTTACATATGTATACTTATGTATATCTCGCTTTTTAAACCAGGTACTCCCAATCACCAGTCCTTTTTCAGCACATAAATCTACAAGCTCTTCACCATTTCCATTTACAACACTAAACACCCCATGTATACCAATTATTCCCTCAACTGCCACATTACTCACCTTTGCATTCAAATCACCCATCACTATAACCCGGTCTTGTGCATCAAAACCACTAACACACTCATTCAGCTCCTCCTAAAACACTTGCCTCTCATGATCTTTCTTCTCATGCCCAGGTGCATATGCACCAATAATCACCCATCTCTCTCCATCAACTTTCAGTTTTACCCATATTAATCTAGAGTTTACTTTCTTACATTCTATCACATACTCTCACAACTCCTGTTTCAGGAGTAGTGCTACTCCTTCCCTTGCTCTCGTCCTCTCACTAACCCCTGACTTTACTCCCAAGACATTCCCAAACTGCTCTTCCCCTTTACCCTTAAGCTTCGTTTCACTCAGAGCCAAAACATCCAGGTTCCTTTCCTCAAACATACTACCTATCTCTCCTTTTTTCACATCTTGGTTACATCCACACACATTTAGACACCCCAATCTGAGCCTACAAGGAGGATGAGCACTCCCCTCGTGACTCCTTCTTCTGTTTCCCATTTTAGAAAGTTAAAATACAAGGCGGGGAGGATTTCTGGCCCCCTGCTCCCGTCCCCTCTAGTCGCCTTCTATGACACTTGAGGAATGTGTGGGAAGTATTCTTTCTCCCCTGTCCCCAGGGATAATCATATACACATATATATACTTAAACACCCATACACATACATATACATACACATACATATCTTTTTTTTCATTCTATTCGCTGTTTCCCACATTAGCAAGGTAGCATTAAGAACAGAGGACTGAGCCTTTGAGGGAATATCCTAACTTGGCCCCCTCCTCTGTTCCTTCTTTAAGAAAACTAATAACGAGAGGGGAGGATTTCCAGCCCCCAGCTCCCTTACCTTTTAGTCACCTTCTATGACATGCAGGGAATACGTGAGAAGTATTCTTTCTCCCCTATCCCAGGGATAACACAAACGTATACATATCAAAATATAAACATACACATGCACAGCCATATATATATATACACATGTACATATTCATACTTGCTTGCATCCAATCTATTCCCGGCGCCACCCCACCCCACAGGAAACAGCATCACTGCCCCCCATTTCAGCAAGGTAGTGCCAGGAAAACAAACAAAAACGCCACATTCGTTCACACTCAGTCTCTAGCTGTCATATGTAATGAACAGACACCACAGCTCCCTAGCCACATCCAGGCCCCACAGACCTTTCAATGGTTTACCCCAGATGTTTCACATGCCCTGGTTCAGTCTATTGACAGCATGTCAACCCCAGTATACTAAAATGTTCCAACTCACCCTATTCCTTGCATGCTTCTCACCCTCCTGTATGTTCAAGCCACAATCGCTCAAAATCTTTTTCACTCCATCCTTCCGCCTCTAATTTGGTCTCTTGCTTCTCCTTCTTCCCTCCACCTCTGACACATATATCCACTTTGTCAATCTTTCCTCACTCATTCTCTCCATATGTCCAAACCATGTCAACATACCTTCTTCTGCTTTCTCAAACATCCCCACCCGATGACTCACTTCCGCTTCCATGGGTCCATTCGCTGCCAAGTCCACTCCCAGATAATTAAAACACTTCACTTCCTCCAACCTTTCTCCATTCAAACTTACATCCCAATCAACTCGTCCCTCAACCCTACTGAACCTAATAACCTTGCTCTTATTCACATTTACTTTCAACTTTCTCCTTTTACACACTTTTACAAACTCAGTCACCAACTTTTGCAGTTTCTCACTTGAATCTGCCACCAGTGTTGTATCATCAGTGAACAGTAAGTGACTCACTTCCCAGGCTCTCTCATCCCCAACAGACTCCATACTCGCCTCTCTCTCCAAAACTTTTGCATTTAACTCCGTAACCACTCCATCCACAAACAAATTTAACACCATGGAAACATCACACACCCCTGCCGCAGACCAACATTCACTGGAAACCAGTCACTCTCCTCTCTTCCTACACGTACACATGCCTTACATCATTGATAGAAACTTTTCACAACTTCTAACAACTTACCACCCACACCATATACTCTTAAGACCTTCCACAAAGCATCTCTAACAACCCTATCATATGCCTTCTCCTGATCCATAAATGCCTTATACAAATCCATCTGTTTTTCTAAATATTTCTCACACATTCTTCAAAGCAAACACCTGATCAACACATCCTCAACCACTTCTGAAACCACACTGCTCCTCCCCAATCTGATGCTTTGTACATGACTTCACTCTCTTAGTCAATACCCTCCCTTATAATTTTCCAGGGATAGTCAACAGACATATGCCTCTGTAGTTTGAACACTCACCTTTATCCCCTTTGTCCTTGTACAATGACACTATACATGCATTCCACCAATCCTCAGGCACTTCATCATGATACATGTATACATTGAATATCCTTACCAACCAATCAACAACAGTCACCCCCTTTTGTAATAAATTCAACTGCAATATTATCCAACCCAGCCACTTTGCCACATTTCATCTTATGCAAGGCTTTCATCATCTCCTCTCTCTTCACCACACCATGACTCTCTTCACATACCACCCTGACCAAAACACCCTACATTTGCCACTATTCATTTATCTATTTACTTTGCTTTGTCGCTTTCTCCCGCATTAGCGAGGTAGCGCAAGGAAACAGACAAAAGAATGGCCCAACCCACCCACATACACATGTATATACATACACGTCCACACACGCAAATATACATACCTATACATCTCAACGTATACATATATATATATATATATATATATATATATATATATATATATATATATATATATATATATATATATATATATTTCTTTTTTTTTTTTTTAAGCTATTCGCCATTTCCAGCATTAGCGAGGTACACATGTACATAATTCATACTGTCTGCCTTTATTCATTCCCATCGCCACCTCGCCACACATGAAATAACATCCCCCTCCCCCCTCATATGTGCGAGGTAGCGCTAGGAAAAGACAACAAAGGCCCCATTCGTTCACACTCAGTCTCTAGCTGTCATGTAATAATGCACCGAAACCACAGTTCCCTTTCCATGTCCAGGACCCACACAACTTTCCATGGTTTACCCCAGATGCTTCACATGCCTTGGTTCAATCCATTGACAGCACGTCGACCCCGGTATACCACATCGTTCCAATTCACTCTATTCCTTGCACGCCTTTCACCCTCCTGCATGTTCAGGCCCCGGTCACTCAAAGTCTTTTTCACTCCATCTTTCCACCTTCAATTTGGTCTCCCACTTCTCCTCGTTCCCTCCACCTCTGATACATATATCCTCTTGGTCAATCTTTCCTCACTCATTCTCTCCATGTGACCAAACCATTTCAAAACACCCTCTTCTGCTCTCTCAACCATACTCTTTTTATTTCCACACATCTCTCTTACCCTTACATTACTTACTCGATCAAACCACCTCACACCACATATTGTCCTCAAACATCTCATTTCCAGCACATCCACCCTCCTCCGCACAAGTCTATCCATACCCTACGCCTCGCAACCATACAACATTGGTGGAACCACTATTCCTTCAAACATACCCATTTTTGCTTTCCGAGATAATGTTCTCGACTTCCACACATTCTTCAAGGCTCCCAGGATTTTCGCCCCCTCCCCCACCCTATGATTCACTTCCGCTTCCGTGGTTCCATCCGCTGCCAGATCCACTCACAGATATCTAAAACACTTTACTTCCTCCAATTTTTCTTCATTCAAACTTACCTCCCAATTGACTTGACCCTCAACCCTACTGCACCTAATAACCTTGCTCTTATTCACATTTACTCTTAACTTTCTTCTTTCATACACTTTACCAAACTCAGTCACCAGCTTCTGCAGTTTCTTACATGAATCAGCCACCAGCGCTGTATCATCAGCGAACAACTGACTCACTTCCCAAGCTCTCTCATCCACAACAGACTTCATACTTGCCCCTCTTTCCAAAACTCTTGCATTCACCTCCCTAACAACCCCATCCATTAACAAATTAAACAACCATGGAGATATCACACACCCCTGCCGCAAACCTACATTCACTGAGAACAAATCACTTTCTTCTCTTCCTACACATACACATGCCTTACATCCTCGATAAAAACTTTTCACTGATTCTAACAACTTGCCTCCCGAACCATATATTCTTAATACCTTCCACAGAGCATCTCTATCAACTCTATCATATGCCTTCTCCAGATCCATAAATGCTACATACAAATCCATTTGCTTTTCTAAGTATTTCTCACATACATTCTACAAAGCAAACACCTGATCCACACATCCTCTACCACTTCTGAAACCATACTGCTCTTTCCCCAATCTGATGCTCTGTACATGCCTTCACTCTCTCAATCAATACCCTCCCATATAATTTACCAGGAATACTCAACAAACTTATACCTCTGTAATTTGAGCACTCACTCTTATCCCCTTTGCCTTTGTACAATGGCACTATGCAAGCATTCTGCCAATCCTCAGGCACCTCACCATGAATCATACATACATTAAATAACCTTATCAACCAATCAACAATACAGTCACCCCCTTTTTTAATAAATCCACTGCAATACCATCCAAACCTGCTGCCTTGCCAGCTTTCATCTTCTGTAAAGCTTTTACTACCTCTTCTCTGTTTACCAAATCATTTTCCCTAACCCTCTCACTTTGCACACCACCTTGACCAAAACACCCTATATCTGCCACTCTATCATCAAACACATTCAACAAACCTTCAAAATACTCATTCCATCTCCTTCTCACATTACAACACTTGTTATCACCTCCCCATTAGCCCCCTTCACTGAAGTTCCCATTTGCTCCCTTGTCTTATGCACTTTATTTACCTCCTTCCAAAACATCTTTTTATTCTCCCTAAAATTTAATGATACTCTCTCACCCCAACTCTCATTTGCCCTCTTTTTCACCTCTTGCACCTTTCTCTTGACCTCCTGTCTCTTTCTCTTATACATCTCCCAACCATTTGCATTTTTTCCCTGCAAAAATCGTCCAAATGCCTCTCTCTTCTCTTTCACTAATAATCTTACTTCTTCATCCCACCACTCACTACCCTTTCTAGTCAACCCACCTCCCACGCTTCTCATGCCACAAGCATCTTTTGCGCAAGCCATCACTGCTTCCTTAAATACATCCCATTCCTCCCCCACTCCCCTTACCTCCTTTGTTCTCACCTTTTTCCATTCTGTACTCAGTCTCTCCTCATACTTCCTCACACAAGTCTCCTTCCCAAGCTCACTTACTCTCGCCACTCTCTTCACCCCAACATTCTCTCTTCTTTTCTGAAAACCCCTACAAATCTTCACCTTTGCCTCCACAAGATAATGATCAGACATCCCTCCAGTTGCCCCTCTCAGCACATTAACATCCAAAAGTCTCTCTTTCGCATGCCTATCAATTAACACATAATCCAATAACGCTCTCTGGCCATCTCTCCTTCTTACATACGTATACTTATGTATATCTCGCTTTTTACACCAGGTATTCCCAAGCACCAGTCATTTTTCAGCACATAAATCTACAAGCTCTTCACCATTTCCATTTACAACATTGAACACACATTTGCCACTATATCATCAAAATACTCATTCCATCTCCTCACTTCATCACTACCTCTTAACACTTCCTTTTGCCCCCTTCACCAATATTTTCATTTGTTTTCTTGTCTTTCACACATTATTTTCCTCCTAAGACATCTTTTTACACTTCCTAGAATTTAATGATAATCTCTCACACCCACCTTTCATTTGCACTTTTTCAGTCCTTGCACCTTCCTCTTGACCTCCTGCTGCTTTCTCTTTTACATCTCCCAATCATTTGCACTCCTTCCCTCTAAGTTCTGCCTAAATGCCTCTCTTTTCTCTTGCTACAAACTTTAGTTCTTCATCCCACCGCTCACTACCCTTTCTAATCTGCCTATCTCACATGTTTCACATGTCACATGCATCCCTTGCACATGCTAACACTGCTTCCCTAAATACCTCCCATTCCTCACCCACTCCTCTCACTTCATTTACTCTCACCTTTTGCCACTCTACACTCAATCTCTGCTATTATTTCTTCATACAAGTCTCATTTCCAAACTCACTAACTCTTACCACTCTCTTCTCCCCAACATATTTTCCTCTTTTTCAAAAACCACTAAAATTCTTTATCCCCTGCCAACATATTTACATCCAATAGTGTCTCTTTCACACAAATATCAATCAATACATAATCTAATAATGAACAAACGAGTCCACAAGCTCTTAACCATTTCCCTTAATAACAATCAATACCCCATGCACCCCAATTACACCCTCTACTGCCACATTACGTACCTTCGCATTAAAATCTCATCACTAATACCCGATCTTGTACATCAAAACTGCTAACACACTCATCTGCTCCAAAAACACTTGCCTCTCATGATCTTTCTTCTCACAGCAAGGTGCATAAGCACCAATAATCAACCATCAGTACCTACAGACTTTAAGTCTTAGCAACATCAACCTTATACATATATATATATATATATATATATATATATATATATATATATATATATATATATATATATATATATATTTATTTTTTATTTATTATACTTTGTCGCTGTCTCCCGCGTTTGCGAGGTAGCGCAAGGAAACAGACGAAAGAAATGGCCCAACCCCCCCCATACACATGTATATACATACGTCCACACACGCAAATATACATCCCTACACAGCTTTCCATGGTTTACCCCAGACGCTTCACATGCCTTGATTCAATCCACTGACAGCACGTCAACCCCGGTATACCACATCGCTCCAATTCACTCTATTCCTTGCCCTCCTTTCACCCTCCTGCATGTTCAGGCCCCGATCACACAAAATCTTTTTCACTCCATCTTTCCACCTCCAATTTGGTCTCCCTCTTCTCCTCGTCCCTCCACCTCCGACACATATATCCTCTTGGTCAATCTTTCCTCACTCATCTCTCCATGTGCCCAAACCACTTCAAAACACCCTCTTCTGCTCTCTCAACCACGCTCTTTTTATTTCCACACATCTCTCTTACCCTTACGTTACTCACTCGATCAAACCACCTCACACCACACATTGTCCTCAAACATCTCATTTCCAGCACATCCATCCTCCTGCGCACAACTCTATCCATAGCCCACGCCTCGCAACCATACAACATTGTTGGAACCACTATTCCTTCAAACATACCCATTTTTGCTTTCCGAGATAATGTTCTCGACTTCCACACATTCAAATATATATATATATATATATATATATATATATATATATATATATCCCTGGGGATAGGGGATAGGGGACAAAGAATACTTCCCACGTATTCCCTGCGTGTCGTAAAAGGCGACTAAAAGGGGAGGGAGCGGGGGGCTGGAAATCCTCCCCTCTCGTTTTTTTTTTTTTTTTTTTTTTTTTTTTCCAAAAGAAGGAACAGAGAATTGGGCCAGGTGAGGGTATTCCCTCAAAGGCCCAGTCCTCTGTTCTTAACGCTACCTCGCTAATGCGGGAAATGGCGAACAGTTTGAAAGAAAGAAAGATATATATATATATATATATATATATATATATATATATATATATATATATATATATATATATATATTATTCATTTTATCTATTCATCATACTTTGTCGCTGTCTCTCACGTTAGCAAGGTAGCACAAGGAAACAGACGAAAGAATGGCCCAACCCACCCACATACACATGTATATACATATACGTCCACACATGCACATATATATATACATATATATATATATATATATATATATATATATATATATATATATATTTTTTTTTTTTTTTTTTTTTCAAACTATTCGCCATTTCCCGCATTAGCGAGGTAGCGTTAAGAACAGAGGACTGGGCCTTTGAGGGAATATCCTCACCTGGTCCCCTTCTCTGTTCCTTCTTTTGGAAAAAAAAAAAAAAAAAAAAAAACGAGAGGGGAGGATTTCCAGCCCCTGCCGACATATTTACATCCAATAGTGTCTCTTTCACAAAAATATCAATGAATACATAGAAGCAGTGAAAAGTTTTTATCGAGGATGTAAGGCGTGTGTACGTGTAGGAAGAGAGGAAAGTGATTGGTTCTCAGTGAATGTAGGTTTGCGGCAGGGGTGTGTGATGTCTCCATGGTTGTTTAATTTGTTTATGGATGGGGTTGTTAGGGAGGTAAATGCAAGAGTCTTGGAAAGAGGGGCAAGTATGAAGTCTGTTGGGGATGAGAGAGCTTGGGAAGTGAGTCAGTTGTTGTTCGCTGATGATACAGCGCTGGTGGCGGATTCATGTGAGAAACTGCAGAAGCTGGTGACTGAGTTTAGTAAAGTGTGAGGAAGAAGAAAGTTAAGAGTAAATGTGAATAAGAGCAAGGTTATTAGGTACAGTAGGGTTGAGGGTCAAGTCAATTGGGAGGTGAGTTTGAATGGAGAAAAACTGGAGGAAGTGAAGTGTTTTAGATATCTGGGAGTGGATCTGTCAGCGGATGGAACCATGGAAGCAGAAGTGGATCATAGGGTGGGGGAGGGAGCGAAAATTTTGGGAGCCTTGAAAAATGTGTGGAAGTCGAGAACATTATCTCGGAAAGCAAAAATGGGTATGTTTGAAGGAATAGTAGTTCCAACAATGTTGTATGGTTGCGAGGCGTGGGCTATGGATAGAGTTGTGCGCAGGAGGATGGATGTGCTGGAAATGAGATGTTTGAGGACAATGTGTGGTGTGAGGTGGTTTGATCGAGTAAGTAACGTAAGGGTAAGAGAGATGTGTGGAAATAAAAAGAGCGTGGTTGAGAGAGCAGAAGAGGGTGTTTTGAAATGGTTTGGGCACATGGAGAGAATGAGTGAGGAAAGATTGACCAAGAGGATATATGTGTCGGAGGTGAAGGGAACGAGGAGAAGAGGGAGACCAAATTGGAGGTGGAAAGATGGAGTGAAAAGGATTTTGTGTGATCGGGGCCTGAACATGCAGGAGGGTGAAAGGAGGGCAAGGAATAGAGTGAATTGGAGCGATGTGGTATACAGGGGTTGACGTGCTGTCAGTGGATTGAATCAGGGCATGTGGAGCGTCCGGGGTGGGCCGTGGAGGGCTGTGTGGGTATGTATATTTGCGTGTGTGGACGTGTGTATGTACATGTGTATGGGGGGGGGTTGGGCCATTTCTTTCGTCTGTTTCCTTGCGCTACCTCGCAAACGCGGGAGACAGCGACAAAGTAAAAAAAAAAAAAAAAAAAAAAAAAAAAAACATACTCTAATAATGAACACACGAGTCCACAAGCTCTTAACCATTTCCCTTAATAACAATCAATACCCCATGCACCCCAATTACACCCTCTACTGCCACATTACGTACCTTCGCATTAAAATCTCATCACTAATACCCGATCTTGTACATCAAAACTGCTGACACACTCATCTCCTCCAAAAACACTTGCCTCTCATGATCTTTCTTCTCACAGCAAGGTGCATAAGCACCAATAATCAACCATCAGTACCTACAGACTTTAAGTCTTAGCAACATCAACCTGATACATATATATATATATATATATATATATATATATATATATATATATCATCAGATTGGGGAAGAGCAGTGTGGTTTCAGAAGTGGTAGAGGATGTGTGGATCAGGTGTTTGCTTTGAAGAATGTATGTGAGAAATACTTAGAAAAGCAAATGGATTTGTATGTAGCATTTATGGATCTGGAGAAGGCATATGATAGAGTTGATAGAGATGCTCTGTGGAAGGTATTAAGAATATATGGTGTGGGAGGAAAGTTGTTAGAAGCAGTGAAAAGTTTTTATTGAGGATGTAAGGCATGTGTACATGTAGGAAGAGAGGAAAGTGATTGGTTCTCAGTGAATTTAGGTTTGCGGCAGGGGTGTGTGATGTCTCCATGGTTGTTTAATTTGTTTATGGATGGGGTTGTTAGGGAGGTAAATGCAAGAGTTTTGGAAAGAGGGGCAAGTATGAAGTCTGTGGGGGATGAGAGAGCTTGGGAAGTGAGTCAGTTGTTGTTCGCTGATGATACAGCGCTGGTGGCTGATTCATGTGAGAAACTGCAGAAGCTGGTGACTGAGTTTGGAAAAGTGTGTGGAAGAAGAAAGTTAAGAGTAAATGTGAATAAGAGCAAGGTTATTAGGTACAGTAGGGTTGAGGGTCAAGTCAATTGGGAGGTGAGTTTGAATGGAGAAAAACTGGAGGAAGTGAAGTGTTTTAGATATCTGGGAGTGGATCTGGCAGCGGATGGAACCATGGAAGCGGAAGTGGATCATAGGGTGGGGGAGGGGGCAAAAATCCTGGGGGCCTTGAAGAATGTGTGGAAGTCGAGAACATTATCTCGGAAAGCAAAAATGGGTATGTTTGAAGGAATAGTGGTTCCAACAATGTTGTATGGTTGCGAGGCGTGGGCTATGGATAGAGTTGTGTGCAGGAGGATGGATGTGCTGGAAATGAGATGTTTGAGGACAATGTGTGGTGTGAGGTGGTTTGATCGAGTGAGTAACGTAAGGGTAAGAGAGATGTGTGGAAATAAAAAGAGCGTGGTTGAGAGAGCAGAAGAGGGTGTTTTGAAGTGGTTTGGGCACATGGAGAGGATGAGTGAGGAAAGATTGACCAAGAGGATATATGTGTCGGAGGTGGAGGGAACGAGGAGAAGAGGGAGACCAAATTGGAGGTGGAAAGATGGAGTGAAAAAGATTTTGTGTGATCGGGGCCTGAACATGGAGGAGGGTGAAAGGAGGGCAAGGAATAGAGTGAATTGGAGCGATGTGGTATACCGGGGTTGACGTGCTGTCAGTGGATTGAAGCAGGGCATGTGAAGCGTCTGGGGTAAACCATGGAAAGCTGTGTAGGTATGTATATTTGCGTGTGTGGACGTATGTATATACATGTGTATGGGGGGGGGTTGGGCCATTTCTTTCGTCTGTTTCCTTGCGCTACCTCGCAAACGCGGGAGACAGCGACAAAGTATAATAATAATAAAAAAAATATGTATATATGTATATATGTATATATATATGTAAAAAATTATATGTATATATATATGTATGTATATATATATATATTATTCATTTTATCTATTCATCAGAATAGTGTGGTTTCAGAAGTGGTAGAGGATGTGTGGATCAGGTGTCTGCTTTGAAGAATGTATGTGAGAAATACTTAGAAAAGCAAATGTATTTGTATGTAGCATTTATGGATCTGGAGAAGGCATATGATAGAGTTGATAGAGATGCTCTGTGGAAGGTATTAAGAATATATGGTGTGGGAGGCAAGTTCTTAGAAGCAGTGAAAAGTTTTTATCGAGGATGTAAGGCATGTGTACGTGTAGGAAGAGAGGAAAGTGATTGGTTCTCAGTGAATGTAGGTTTGCGGCAGGGGTGTGTGATGTCTCCATGGTTGTTTAATTTGTTTATGGATGGGGTTGTTAGGGAGGTGAATGCAAGAGTTTTAGAAAGAGGGGCAAGTATGAAGTCTGTTGGGGATGAGAGAGCTTGGGAAGTGAGTCAGTTGTTGTTCGCTGATGATACAGCGCTGGTGGCTGATTCATGTGAGAAACTGCAGAAGCTGGTGACTGAGTTTGGTAAAGTGTGTGAAAGAAGAAAGTTAAGAGTAAATGTGAATAAGAGCAAGGTTATTAGGTACAGTAGGGTTGAGGGTCAAGTCAATTGGGAGGTAAGTTTGAATGGAGAAATACTAGAGGAAGTAAAGTGTTTTAGATATCTGGGAGTGGATCTGGCAGCGGATGGAACCATGGAAGCGGAAGTGGATCATAGGGTGGGGGAGGGGGCGAAAATTCTGGGAGCCTTGAAGAATGTGTGGAAGTCGAGAACATTATCTCGGAAAGCAAAAATGGGTATGTTTGAAGGAATAGTGGTTCCAACAATGTTGTATGGTTGCGAGGCGTGGGCTATGGATAGAGTGGTGCGCAGGAGGATGGATGTGCTGGAAATGAGATGTTTGAGGACAATGTGTGGTGTGAGGTGGTTTGATCGAGTAAGTAACGTAAGGGTAAGAGAGATGTGGAGAAATAAAAAGAGCGTGGTTGAGAGAGCAGAAGAGGGTGTTTTGAAATGGTTTGGGCACATGGAGAGAATGAGTGAAGAAAGGTTGACCAAGAGGATATATGCGTCAGAGGTGGAGGGAACGAGGAGAAGAGGGAGACCAAATTGGAGGTGGAAAGATGGAGTGAAAAAGATTTTGTGTGATCAGGGCCTGAACATGCAGGAGGGTGAAAGGAGGGCAAGGAATAGAGTGAATTGGAGCGATGTGGTATACCGGGGTTGACGTGCTGTCAGTGGATTGAATCAGGGCATGTGAAGCGTCTGGGGTAAACCATGGAAAGCTGTGTAGGTATGTATATTTGCGTGTGTGGACGTAGGTATATACATGTGTATGGGGGTGGGTTGGGCCATTTCTTTCGTCTGTTTCCAAAACATCAAAAAAAAAAATACATATATATATTTTTTTTTTTTTTTTTTTTTTTCCAAAAAGAAGGAACAGAGAAGAGGGCCAGGTGAGGATATTCCCTCAAAGGCCCAGTCCTCTGTTCTTAATGCTACCTTGCTATCGTGGGAAATAGCGAATAGTATGAAAAAAAAAAAATATATATATATATATATATATATATATATATATATATATATATATATATATATATATATATATATATATATATATATATATATATATATATATATACTTCTTTCTTTCAAATTATTCGCCATTTCCCGCATTACCGAGGTAGCGTTAAGAACAGAGAACTGGGCCTTTGAGGGAAGATCCTCACCTGGCCCCCTTCTCTGTTCCTTCTTTTGGAAAATTAAAAAAAAAAAAAAACGAGAGGAGAGGATTTCGAGCCCCCCGCTCCCTCCCCTTTTAGTCGCCTTCTACGACACGCAGGAAATACGTGGGAAGTATTCTTTCTCCCCTATCCCCAGGGATGATATATATATATATTTTTCTTTTCTTTCAATATTTTCTTTTCTTTCTTTCAAACTATTTGCCATTTCCCGCATTAGCGAGGTAGCGTTAAGAACAGAGGACTGGGCCTTTGAGGGAATACCCTCACCTGGCCCAATTCTCTGTTCCTTCTTTTGGAAAATTGAAAAAAAAAACCGAGAGGGGAGGATTTCCAGCCCCCCACTCCCTCCCCTTTTAGTTGCCTTCTACGACACGCAGGGAATACGTGGGAAGTATTCTTAATCCCCTATCCCCAGGGAAATATATATATATATATATATATATATATATATATATATATATATATATATATATATATATATATATATATATATATATTTTTTATAATATATATTTCTTTTTTTTTTTTGTCTCCCGCGTTTGCGAGGTAGCGCAAGGAAACAGACGAAAGAAATGGCCCAACACACCCCCATACACATGTATATACATACGTCCACACACACACAAATATACATACCTACACAGCTTTCCATGGTTTACCCCAGGCGCTTCACATGCCCTGATTCAATCCACTGACAGCACGTCAACCCCGGTATACCACATCGATCCAATTCACTCTATTCCTTGCCCTCCTTTCACCCTCCTGCATGTTCAGGCCCCGATCACTCAAAATCTTTTTCACTCCATCTTTCCACCTCCAATTTGGTCTCCCACTTCTCGTTCCCTCCACCTCCGACACATATATCCTCTTGGTCAATCTTTCCGCACTCATTCTCTCCATGTGCCCAAACCATTTCAAAACACCCTCTTCTGCTCTCTCAACCACGCTATTTTTATTTCCACACATCTCTCTTACCCTTACGTTACTTACTCGATCAAACCAACTCACACCACACATTGTCCTCAAACATCTCATTTCCAGCACATCCATCCTCCTGTGCACAACTCTATCCATAGCCCACGCCTCGCAACCATACAACATTGTTGGAACCACTATTCCTTCAAACATACCCATTTTTGCTTTCCGTGATAATGTTCTCGACTTCCACACATTCTTCAAGGCTCCCAGGATTTTCGCCCCCTCCCCCACCCTATGATCCACTTCCGCTTCCATGGTTCCATCCGCTGCCAGATCCACTCCCAGATATCTAAAACACTTTACTTCCTCCAGTTTTTCTCCATTCAAACTTACCTCCCAATTGACTTGACCCTCAACCCTACTGTACCTAATTACCATGCTCTTATTCACATTTACTCTTAACTTTCTTCTTTCACACACTTTACCAAACTCAGTCACCAGCTTCTGCAGTTTCACACATGAATCAGCCACCAGCGCTGTATCATCAGCGAACAACAAATGACTCACTTCCCAAGCTCTCTCATCCCCAACAGACTTCATACTCTTTCCAAAACTCTTGCATTCACCTCCCTAACAACCCCATCCATAAACAAATTAAACAACCATATACATATATATATATATATATATATATATATATATATATATATATATATATATACATATATACATCTCAACGTATACATACATATATATACACACACTGACGTATAAATATATACACATGTACATAATTCATACTGTCTGCCCTTATTTATTCCCGTCACCACCCTACCACACATGAAATGAAAACCCCCTCCCCCCGCATGTGCGCGAGGTAGCGCTAAGAAAAGACAACAAAGGCCACATTCGATCACACTCACTCTCTAGCTGTCTTGTATAGTGCACCAAAACCACAGCTCCCTTTCCACATCCAGGCCCTACACAACTTTCCATGGTTCACCCCAGATGCTTCACATGCCCTGGTTCAATCCACTGACAGCACGTCGACCCCGGTATACCACATCGTTCCAATTCACTCTATTCCTTGCATGCCTTTCACCCTCCTGCGAGTTCAGGCCCTGATCACTCAAAATCTTTTTCACTCCATCTTTCCACCTCCAATTTCGTCTCCTACTTCTCACTCCCTCCACCTCATATATATCCTCTTTGTCAATCTTTCCTCACATATTCTCTCCATGTGACCAAACCATTTCAAAACACCCTCTTCTGCTCTCTCAACCACACTCTTTTTATCACCACACATCTCTCTTACCCTTTCATTACTTACTCCATCAAACCACCTCATACCACATATTGTCCTCAAAAATCTCATATCCAGCACATCCACCCTCCTCCACACGACTCTATCTATAGCCCACACTTCACAATCATATAACATTGTTGGAACCACTATTCCTTCAAACATACCCATTTTTGCTTTCCAAGACAACGTTCTCGACTTCCATACATTTTTCAACGCTCCTAGAACTTTCGTCCCCTCCCCCACCCTATGATTCACTTCCGCTTCCATGGTTCCATCTGCTGCCAAATCCACTCCCAGATATCTAAAACACTTCACTTCCTCCAGTTTTTCTCCATTCAAACTTACCTCCCAATTGACTTGTCCCTCAACTCTACTGTACCTAATCACCTTGCCCTTATTCACATTTACTCTCAGCTTTCTTCTTTCACACCCTTTACCAAACTCAGTCACCAGCTTCTGCAGCTTCTCACATGAATCAGCCACCAGCGCTGTAACATCAGCGAACAACATCTGACTCACTTCCCAAGCTCTCTCATTCACAACAGACTGCATACTTGCCCCTCCTTCCAAGACTCTTGCATTCACCTCCCTAACAACCCCTATCTATAAACAAATTAAACAACCATGGAGACATCACGCACACCTGGCGCAAACCAACATTCACTGAGAACCAATCACTTTTCCTCTCTTCCTACATGTACATATTGCCTTACATCCTCAAAAAAAAACTTTTCACTGCTCTAAGAACTTACCTACCACACAATATATTCTTAATACCTTCCACAGAGCATCTCTATCAACGCTATCATATGCCTTCTCCAGATCCATAAATACTACATACAAATCCATTTCCTTTTCTATGTAATTCTCACACACATTTTTCAAAGCAAACACCTGATCCACACATCCTCTACAACTTCTGAAACCGCACTACTCTTCCCCAATCTGATGCTCTGTACATGCCTTCACCCTCTCAATCAATACCATCCCATATAATTTCCCAGGAATACTCAACAAACTTATACCTCTGTAACTTGAGCACTCACTCTTATCCCCTTTGCCTTTGTACAATAGCACTATGCAAGCATTCCGCTACTCCTCAGGCACCTCACCATGAGTCATATATACATTAAATAACCTTACCAACCAGTCAACAATACAGTCACCCCCTTTTTTAATAAATTCCACTGCAATAAAAAGTGAGATATACATAAGTATACGTATGTAAGTCGGAGAGATGGCCAGAGAGCGTTATTGGATTACGTGTTAATTGACAGGCGCGAGAAAAAGAGACTTTTGGATGTTCATGTGCTGAGAGGTGCAACTGGAGGGATGTCTGATCATTATCTTGTGGAGGCAAAGGTGAAGATTTGTATGGGTTTTCAGAAAAGAAGAGAGAATGTTGGGGAGAAGAGGGTGGTGAGAGTAAGTGAGCTTGGGAAGGAGACTTGTGTGAGGAAGTACCAGGAGAGACTGGGTACAGAATTGAAAAAGGTGAAAACAAAGGACGTAAGGGGAGTGGGGGAGGAATGGGATGTATTTAGGAGAGCAGTGATGGCTTGTGCAAAAGATGCTTGTGGCATGAGAAGTGTGGGAGGTGGGTTGATTAGAAAGGGTAGTGAGTGGTGGGATGAAGAAGTAAGATTGTTAGTGAAAGAGAAGAGAGAGACATTTGGATGATTTTTGCAGGGAAAAAATGCAAATGAGTACGAGATATATAAAAGAAAGAGATAGGAGGTCATGAGAAAGGTGCAAGAGGTGAAAAAGAGGGCAAATGAGAGTTGAGGTGAGAGAGTATCATTGAATTTTAGGGAGAATAAAAAGATGTTCTGGAAGGAGGTAAATAAAGTGCGTAAGACAAGGGAGCAAATGGGAACTTCAGTGAAGGGGGCTAATGGGAGGTGATAACAAGTAGTGGTGATGTGAGAAGGAGATGGAGTGAGTATTTTGAAGGTTTCTTGAATGTGTTTGATGATAGAGTGGCAGATATAGGGTGTTTTGGTCGAGGTGGTGTGCAAAGTGAGAGGGTTAGGGAAAATGATTTGGTAAACAGAGAAGAGGTAGTAAAAGCTTTGCGGAAGATGAAAGCCGGCAAAGCCGGTGGGTTTGGATGGTATTGCACTGGAATGTATTAAAAAAGAGGGTGACTGTATTGTTGACTGGTTCGTAAGGTTATTTAATGTATGTATAACTCATGGTGAGGTGCCTGAGAATTGGCGGAATGCGTGCATAGTGCCATTGTACAAAGGCAAAGGGGATAAGAGTAAGTGCTCAAATTACAGAGGTAAACAGTTTGTTGAGTATTCCTGGTAAATTATATGGGAGGGTATAGATTGAGAGGGTGAAGGCATGTACAGAGCATCAGATTGGGGAAGAGCAGTATGGTTTCAGAAGTGGTAGAGGATGTGTGGATCAGGTGTTTGCTTTGAAGAATGTATTTGAGAAATACTTAGAAAAGCAAATGGATTTGTATGCAGCATTTATGATCTGGAGAAGGCATATGATAGAGTTGACAGAGATGCTCTGTGGAAGGTACTAAGAATATATGGTGTGGGAGACAAGTTGTTAGAAGCAGTGAAAAGTTTTTATCGAGGATGTGAGGCATGTGTACGTGTAGGAAGAGAGGAAAGTGATTGGTTCTCAGTGAATGTAGGTTTGCGGCAGGGGTGTGTGATGTCTCCATGGTTGTTTAATTTGCTTATGGATGGGGTTGTTAGGGAGGTGAATGCATGAGTTTTGGAAAGAGGGGCAAGTATGCAGTCAGTTGGGGATGAGAGAGCTTGGGATGTGAGTCAGTTGTTGTTCGCTGATGATACAGTGCTGGTGGCTGATTCATGTGAGAAACTGCAGAAGCTGGTGACTGAGTTTGGTAAAGTGTATGAAAGAAGAAAGTTAAGAGTAAATGTGAATAAGAGCAAGGTTATTAGGTACAGTAGGGTTGAGGGTCAAGTCAACTGGGAGGTAAGTTTGAATGGAGAAAAACTGGAGGAAGTAAAGTGTTTTAGATATCTGGGAGTGGATCTGGCAGTGGATGGAACCATGGAAGCAGAAGTGGATCATAGGGTGGGGGAGGGGGTGAAAATCCTGGGAGCCTTGAAGAATGTGTGGAAGTCGAGAACATTATCTCCGAAAGCAAAAATGGCTATGTTTGAAGGAATAGTGGTTCCAACAATGTTGTATGGTTGCGAGGCGTGGGCTATGGATAGAGTAGTGCGCAGGAGGGTGGATGTGCTGGAAATGAGATGTTTGAGGACAACATGTGGTGTGAGGTGGTTTGATCGAGTAAGTAATGTAAGGGTAAGAGAGATGTGTGGAAATAAAAAGAGCGTGGTTGAGAGAGCAGAAGAGGGTGTTTTGAAATGGTTTGGGCACATGGAGAGAATGAGTGAGGAAAGATTGACCAAGAGGATATATGTGTCGGAGGTGGAGGGAACGAAGAGAAGTGGGAGACCAAACTGGAGGTAGAAAGATGGAGTGAAAAAGATTTTGAGTGATCGGGGCCTGAACATGCAGAAAGGGTGAAAGGCGGGCAAGGAATAGAGTGAATTGGATCGATGTGGTATACCGGGGTCGACGTGCTATCAATGGATTGAATAAGGGCATGTGAAGCGTCTGGGGTAAACCATGGAAAGTTCTGTGGGGCCTGGATGTGGAAAGGGAGCTGTGGTTTCAGGTATTATTGCATGACAGCTAGAGACTGAGTGTGAACGAATGGGGCCTTTGTTGTCTTTTCCTAGCGCTACCTTACACACATGAGGGGGAGGGGGTTGTTATTCCATGTGTGGCGGGGTGGCGATGGGAATGAATAAAGGCAGACAGTGTGAATTGTGTGCATGTGTATATATGTATATGTCTGTGTGTGTATATATGTGTACCTTGAGATGTATGGGTATGTATATTTGCATGTGGGGACATGTATGTATATACATGTGTATGGGGGTGGGTTGGGCCATTTCTTTCGTCTGTTTCCTTGCGCTACCTCGCAAACGCGGGAGACAGCGACAAAGCAAAATAATAATAATAATACTGCAATATCCAAACCTGCTGCCTTGCCGGCTTTAATCCTCCGCAAAGCTTTTACCACCTCTTCTCTGTTTACCAAATTCTCCCTAACTCTCTCACTTTAAACACCACCTCAACCAAAACATCCCTATATCTGCCACTCTATCATCAAACACATTCAACAAACTTTCAAAATACTCACTCCATCTCCTTCTCACATCAACACTACTTGTTATTACCTCCCCATTAGCCCCCTCACTGACGTTCATATTTGCTCCCTTGTCTTACGCACTTTATTTACCTCCTTCCAAAACATCTTTTTATTCTCCCTAAAATTTAATGATACTCTCTCACCCCAACTCTCATTTGCCCTCTTTTTTGCCTCTTGCACCTTTCTCTTGACCTCCTGCCTCATACTTTTATACATTTCCCAGTCATTTGCATTATTTCCCCTGTGAAAATCATCCAAATGCCTCTCTCTTTTCTTTCACAAAACTCTTACTTCTTCATCCCACCACTCACTATCTTTTCTAATCTGCCCACCTCCCACGCTCCTCATGCCAAAGGCATCTTTTGCGCAAGCCATCACTGCTTCCCTATATACATCCCATTCCTTCCTCACTCCCCTTACCTCCTTTGTTCATACCTTTTTCCATTCTGTACTCAGTCTCTCCTGGTACTTCCTCACACAAGTCTCCTTCCCAAGCTCACTTACTCTCACCACTCACTTCACCCCAACATTCTCTCTTCTTTTCTGAAAACCTCAACAAATCTTCACCTTCACCTCCACAAGATAATCATCAGACATCCCTCCAGTTGCATCGCTCAGCACATTAACATCCAAAAGTCTCTCTTTCGCGCGGCTATCAATTAATACGTAATCCAGTAACGCTCTCTGTCCATCACTCCTACTTCACCCTTGAGCTTCATTTCACTCAGAGCCAAGAGTGGTTTGGAAATATCTTGGGAGTAAAGTCAGGGGTTAGTGAGAGGACAATAGCAAGGGAAGGAGTAGCACTACTCCTGAAACAAGAGTGGTGGGAGTATGTTATAGAGTGCAAGAAAGTAAACTCTAGATTGATATGGGTAAAACTGAAAGTGGATGGAGAGAGATGGGTGATTATTGGTGCATATGCACCTGGGCATAAAAAGAAAGATCATGTGAGGCAGGTGTTTTGGGAACAGCTGAATGAGTGTGTTTGTAGTTTTCATACACGAGACCGGGTTATGGTGATGGGTGACTTGAATGCAAAGGTGAGTAATGTGGCAGATGAGGGAATAATTGGTGTACATGGGGTGTTCAGTGTTGTAAATGGAAATGGTGAAGAGCTTGTAGATTTATGTGCTGAAAAAGGACTGGTGGTTGGGAATACCTTGTTTAAAATGAGAGATATACATAAGTATACGTAAGTAAATAGGAGTAATGGTCAGAGAGCATTATTAGATTACGTGTTAATTGATAGGAAGTGCGAAAGAGAGACTTTTGGATGTTAATGTGCTGAGAGGTGCAACTGGAGGCATGTCTGATCATTATCTTGTGGACGGCGAAGGTGAAGATTTGTAGAGGTTTTCAGAAAAGAAGAGAGAATGTTGGGGTGAAGAGAGTGGTGAGAGTAAGTGAGCTTGGGAAGGAGACTTGTATTATGAAGTATCAGGAGAGACTGAATACAGAATGGAAAAAGTGAGAACAAAGGGCATAAGGGGAGTGGGGGAGGAATGAGATGTATTTAGGGAAGCAGTGATGGCTTGCACAAAAGATGCTTGTGGCATGAGAAGCGTGGGAGGCGGGCAGATTAGAAAGGGTAGTGAGTGGTGGGATGAAGAAGTAAGATTATTAGTGAAAGAGAAGACTGAGGCATTTGGACGATTTTTGCTAGGGAAATAATGAAAATGACTGGGAGATATGTAAAAGAAAGAGGCAGGAGGTCGAGAGAAAGGTGCAAGAGGTGAAAAAGAGGGCAAATGAGAGTTGGGGTGAGAGAGTATCATTGAATTTTAGGGAGAATAAAAAGATGTTTTGGAAGGAGGTAAATAAAGTGCGTAAGACAAGGGAACAAATGGGAACATCAGGAAAGGGGGCTAATGGGGAGGTGATAACAAGTAGTGGTGATGTGAGGAGATGGGGTGAGTATTTTGAAGGTATGTTGAATGTGTTTGATGATAGAGTGGCAAATATATGGTGTTTTGGTCAAGGTGGTGTGCAAAGTGAGAGGGTTAGGGAGAATGATTTGGTAAACAGAGAAGAGGTAGTAAAAGCTTTGCGGAAGATGAAAGCCAGCGAAGCAGCAGGTTTGGATGGTAGTGCATTGGAATTTATTAAAAAAGGGGGTGACTGTATTGTTGATTGGTTGGTAAGGTTATCTAATGTTTGTATGACTCATGGTGAGGTGCCTGAGAATTGGCGGAATGCTTGCATAGTGCCATTGTACAAAGGCAATGGGGCAAAGTGAGTGCTCAAATTACAGAGGTATAAATTTGTTGAGTAGTCCTGGGAAATTATATGGGAGGGTATTGATAGAGAGGGTGAAGGCATGTACAGAGCATCAGATTGGGGAGGAGCATTGTGGTTTCAGAAGTGGTAGAGGATGTGTGGATCAGGTGTTTGCTTTGAAGAATGTATGTGAGAAATACTTAGAAAAACAAATGGATTTGTATGTAGCATTTATGGATCCTGGAGAAGGCATATGATAGAGTTGATAGAGATGCTCTGTGGAAGGTATTAAGAATATATGGTGTGGGAGGCAAGTTGTTAGAAGCAGTGAAAAGTTTTTATCGAGGATGTAAGGCATGTGTACGTGTAGGAAGAGAGGAAAGTGATTGGTTCTCAGTGAATGTAGGTTTGCGGCAGGGGTGTGTGATGTCTCCATGGTTGTTTAATTTGTTTATGGATGGGGTTGTAAGGGAGGTAAATGCAAGAGTCCTGGAAAGAGGGGCAAGTATGAAGTCTGTTGGGGATGAGAGAGCTTGGGAAGTGAGTCAGTTGTTGTTCGCTGATGATACAGCGCTGGTGGCTGATTCATGTGAGAAACTGCAGAAGCTGGTGACTGAGTTTGGTAAAGTGTGTGGAAGAAGAAAGTTGAGAGTAAATGTGAATAAGAGCAAGGTTATTAGGTACAGTAGGGGTGAGGGTCAAGTCAATTGGGAGGTGAGTTTGAATGGAGAAAAACTGGAGGAAGTGAAGTGTTTTAGATATCTGGGAGTGGATCTGTCAGCGGATGGAACCATGGAAGCGGAAGTGGATCATAGGGTGGGGGAGGGGGCGAAAATTTTGGGAGCCTTGAAGAATGTGTGGAAGTCGAGAACATTATCTCGGAAAGCAAAAATGGGTATGTTTGAGGGAATAGTGGTTCCAACAATGTTGTATGGTTGCGAGGCGTGGGCTATGGATAGAGATGTGCGCAGGAGGATGGATGTGCTGGAAATGAGATGTTTGAGGACAATGTGTGGTGTGAGGTGGTTTGATCGAGTAAGTAACGTAAGGGTAAGAGAGATGTGTGGAAATAAAAAGAGCGTGGTTGAGAGAGCAGAAGAGGGTGTTTTGAAATGGTTTGGGCACATGGAGAGAATGAGTGAGGAGAGATTGACCAAGAGGATATATGTGTCGGAGGTGGAGGGAACGAGGAGAAGAGGGAGACCAAATTGGAGGTGGAAAGATGGAGTGAAAAAGATTTTGTTTGATCGGGGCCTGAACATGCAGGAGGGTGAAAGGAGGGCAAGAAATAGAGTGAATTGGAGTCATGTGGTATACAGGGGTTGACGTGCTGTCAGTGGATTGAAGCAGGGCATGTGAAGCGTCTGGGGTAAACCATGGAAAGCTGTGTAGGTATGTATATTTGCGTGTGTGGACGTGTGTATGTACATGTGTATGGGGGGGGGGGGTTGGGCCATTTCTTTCGTCTGTTTCCTTGCGCTACCTCGCAAACGCGGGAGACAGCGACAAAGTATAAAAAAAAAAAAAAAAAGAAAAAAAAAAAAAAAAATATATATATATATATATATATATAAAAACGCCCATATACGCACACATTCATATGTAACATATCAACATATACATACACAGACATACATATATACACATGTACATATCCATATTTGCTTGCCTTCATCCATTCCTGTCGCTATCCCACCACACAACAAATAGCATTGGTATAAAAAATATGTGAATAATATGTAAGGCATGTGTAAAATCACAGATAAGAAAAACTATAAAAAAAACATAAAGTGTGTTATTTCCTTAAGTATGTGGAAAACAAATTTACACCCAAAAATACCTAAAATCATCATACATTCACATAAACAAGGAGTATCAAAGTATTCAAATCACCACTGAGGGCCCTCAACTATCAACTCAATTCCTCCAATCCAATATGGGGAAAGTATACTATTCTAGTAGGAATTTTCTTCAACTAAAACAGGACAGAATAATTTTGACAGGAATTTTTCTATATCACAGCAGCAGGTTAAACATAAATGTCTTTTAAGGTTTTCAGTAATGTCATACTGAAAAAGTTTATGGCTGATAACAAGGACTAAACATAAAATGAAAATAAAGCAAAGGAAACTATACAGACATGACAAAGTGATGCAAAGAAAGTCTGTGAAAAGTGGCAACATGCAAGGGTACATTTCTAAGGATAAAAAAAAAAAAATTAAAATCAATCTTAAGTACATACCATACAATATTTGGCAGTTATGCCTAAAAATGAGACTGCCAAAAAGCTAAATGTAGTCTGACAATAAAATGTTGGATGTTTAGAACAAACAGTAAAATGGTAAGTATGGACAAAGAAAAATAATTAAAGAAAAATCATGGTACACTTCTTGAGAAAGTGAAGAAATGTCTGTGAAGGGAGGGTATTAGTGATGATGAGTCATCTGGATGCCACAAATAAGCCACTTTCTCATATCATAAGATAAGGCGAAGGTGAAGATTTGTAGAGGTTTTCAGAAAAGAAGAGAGTGGTGAGAGTAAGTGAGCTTGGGAAGGAGACTTGTGTGAGGAAGTACGAGGAGAGACTGAGTACAGAATGGAAAAAGGTGAGAACAAAGGACGAAAGGGGAATGAGGAAGGAATGGGATGTATTTAGGGAAGCAGTGATGGTTTGTGCAAAAGATGCTTGTGGCATGAGAAGTGTGGGAGGTGGGCAGATTAGAAGGGGTAGTGAGTAGTGGGATGAAGAAGTAAGATTATTAGTGAAAGAGAAGAGAGAGACATTTGGACGATTTTTGCAGGGAAATAATACAAATGACTGGGAGATGAATAAAAGAAGGAGGCACGAGGTTAAGAGAAAGGTGCAAGATATGAGAAAGAGGGCAAATGAGAGTTGGGGTGAAAGAGTATCATTGAATTTTAGGGAGAATAAAGAGATGTTTTGGAAGGAGGTAAATAAAGTGCGTAAGACAAGGGAACAAATGGGAACTTCAGTGAAGGGGGCTAATGGGGAGGTGATAGTGGGAGGCTAGTGGTGATGTGAGAAGGAGATGGAGTAAGTATTTTGAAGGTTTGTTCAATGTGTTTGATGACAGAGTGGCAGATATAGGGTGTTTTGGTCGAGGTTGTGTGCAAAGTGAGAGGGTTAGGGAGAATGATTTGGTAAACAGAGAAGCGGTAGTAAAAGCTTTGCGGAAGATGAAAGCCGGCAAGGCAGTAGGTTTGGATGGTACTGAAGTGGAATTTATGAAAAACGTGGGTGACTGTATTGTTGACTAGTTGGTAAGGTTATTTAATGTATGTATAACTCATGGTGAGGTGCCTGAGGATTGGCAGAATGCTTGCATAGTGCTATTGTACAAAGGCAAAGGGGATAAGAGTGAGAGTTCAAATTACAGAAGTATAAGTTCGTTGTGTATTCCTGGAAAATTATATGGGAGGGTATTGATTGAGAGGGCGAAGGCATGTACAGAGCATCAGATTGGGGAAGAGCAGTGTGGTTTCAGAAGTGGTAGAGGATGTGTGGATCAGGTGTCTGCTTTGAAGAATGTGTATGAGAACTACTTAGAAAAGCAAATGGATTTGTATGTAGCATTTAAGGATCAGGAGAAGGCATATAATAGAGTTGATAGAGATGCTCTGGAAGGTATTAAGAATATATGGTGTGGGAGGCAAGTTGTTAGAAGCAGTGAAAAGTCTTTATTGAGGATGTAAGGCATGTGTATGTGTAGGAAGAGAGGAAAGTGATTGGTTCTCGGTGAATGTTGGTTTGCAGCAGGGGTGTGTGATGTCTCCATGGTTGTTTAATTTGTTAATGGATGGGGTTGTTAGGGAGGTGAATGCATGAGTTTTGGAAACAGGGGCAAGTATGCTGTCTGTTGTGGATGAGAGAGCTTGGGAAGCGAGTCAGTTGTTGCTCGCTAATGATACAGCGCTGGTGGCTGATTTGTGTGAGAAACTGCAGAAACTGGTGACCGAGTTTCGTAAAGTATGTGAAGGAAGAAAGCTGAGAGTAAATGTGAATAAGAGCAAGGTTATTAGGTACAGTAGGGTTGAGGGCCAAGTCAATTGGGAGGTAAGTTTGAATGGAGAAAAACTGGAGGAAGTGAAGTGTTTTAGATATCTGGAAGTGGATTGGGCAGTGGATGGAACCATGGAAGTGGAAGTGAATCATAGGGTGGAGAAGGGGGTGAAAGTTATGGGAGTGTTGAAGAGTGTGTAGAAGTCGAGAACATTATCTTGGAAAGCAAAAATGGGTATGTCTGAAGGAATAGTGGTTCCAACAATGTTATATGGTTGCGAGGCGTGGGCTATAGATAGAGCTGTGCGGGGGAGGGTGGATGTGCTGGAAATGAGATGTTTGAGGACAATATGTGGTGTGAGGTGGTTTGATCGAGTAAGTAATAATAGGGTAAGTGAGATGTGTGGTAACTGAAAGAGTGTGGTTGAGAGAGCAGAAGAGGGTGTTTTGAAATGGTTTGGTCACATGGAGAGAATGAGTGAGGAAAGATTGACCAAGAGGATATATGTGTCAAAGGTGGAGGGAACGAGAAGTGGGAGACCAAATGGGAGGTGGAAAGATGGAGAGAAAAAGATTTTGAGTGATCGGGGCATGAACATGCAGGAGGGTGAAAGGCAGGCAAGGAATAGAGTGAATTGGAATGATGTGGTATACCGTGGTTAACGCGCTGTCAATGGATTGAACCAGGGCATGTGAAGCGTCTGGGGTAAACCATGGAAAGTTCTGTGGGGCCTGGTTGTGAAAAGGGAGCTGTGGTTTCGGTGCATTATATATAACAGCTAGAGACTGAGTGTGAACGAATGTGGCCTTTGTTGTCTTTTCCTAGCGCTACCTTGTGCACATGCGGGGAGAGGGAGTTGTTATTTCATGTGTAGCAGGGTGGCGATGGGAATGAATAAAGGCAGACAGTATGAATTATGTACAAGTGTATATATGTATATGCCTGTGTGTGTATATATATATATATATATATATATGTATACGTTGAGATGCATAGGTATGTATATTTGTTTGTGTGGACGTGTATGTATATACATGTGTATGTGGGTGGGTTGGGCCATTCTTTATTCTGTTTCCTTGCGCTAACTCACTAACGCGGGAGACAGCAATAAAGTAAAATAAATAAATATACCTAGAAATATTATTTTCCTATGTTCTTGCAAAGCATGCATAAAATTAAAAACATTAATGACTAACATCTATTCATTTTTTATCATACTTTGTCACTGTCTCCCATGTTAGCTAGGTAGTGCAAGGAAACAGACGAAAGAATGGCCCAACTCACCCACATACACATGTATATACATACACACTCACACACACACATATTCATACCTATACATTTTGACATATACATACATATACATACACAGACTTATACATATATACACACATATTTATACTTGCTGCCTCCATCCATTCCCATCGCCACCCCGCCACACATGAAATGGCACCCCCCTCCCCCTGCACGCGTGCGAAGCAGCACTAGGTAAAGACAACAAAGGCCACATTTGTTCACACTCAGTCTCTAGCTGTCATGTGTAATGCACAGAAAATGTCTAACATGTAAGATTAAAAGATGTATCAAAACTAACCTCAATGTTACCAATATGCTACAAACAATATGCTTACTTGTCCAGGGTTGCAGACTTGGAGCTATCACCACTTTCAAATTCTAGAAGGTCCACAAAGCTCATACGGTAGAGGTCACGCACAGTACACACAGATGGCATGTGCAGGAGTTTTTCTGGTAACAGATGAAATTCTTTCATAATATTTGCCAATCGTACTGGCAGCTCCTTACGTAAGAACAAGTAGGAGTCACTGTTGGTGGCATTTTCACCTGAAAATAGAAAGAAAATTCTGTTTACAAAAAAAAACTCAAAGACAATGGGAAAATCATTTTTGAAGCAATGTTTATAATTGGATAACAGATATTCCCTTAAAGGATTAGGGTAAACATACACATCTTTACTAATAATAGGCACTATGGGCCCTTGGTAGAAAAGGCTGCATGTACTTGCTCTAACTATTGTAAATGGGAGAGTTAAAGATATCTGGTAAATAGAAGCTCTCTTTTCAAATTACATAAAACCTTGTTTCTCTTCTTACCTTTTCTGTTCATTGTAAGTTCTTAAACTCCCTTTTCATGTCATCACCAAAACAATCACATATTTCTTACTGTAATCTTAACCTGATTCAGTGTACCTGCAAAACTAGTGTTCATGCATTTCTTTAAGACACAGTATATCATAATGTTATAATTAGAAGCCTTTTCTCCTTATTAACAAAAGTATGGTTAAAGGATATAAAAATTTGTAAACTAAGGATCCAACTACAGGTTACATTTGACAAAACAAGTAGGTGGAAAATTCTCTAGGCAACTGTTTATTTCCCTTCAGTGAATCATGGTTGAATACCTCCTTTAGCAATGTGCATGGCCTGTTATGGGGCCCTACAATTTGCTATAAAATAGCAAAGAGAGACCAGGTACAAAATAAAATAGGGAGAATCAAAGCTTATAACATTTCCTTGCCACATATGTTTGTCCAGCCACACCAGGAGCCTGTCAATATGACATAAAACAGGTCAACTGTCAATCAATAGCCAGATGGATAATTTCTTTTTTCTAACAATTATACATTTGACAAAAACATTAATTGTTTTTTGGGCCCCTAAAAAAGCTAAATACTAAAACGATGTGCAATGTCAGTTCTACCCATAGGTAGTTTTTTGAGATCACTCTCATTCCTCCTTCTTGGAGTGGAGTTATGTGAGTCATTCAAAAATTTCTGGAATCATGCCCAAGTTCAGGCTTTCTTTTCAGATGTTTAGGGCCTGTGCTAATAATGCTTTATAAGTTCCAAAAGTCCAGTCCTGCAGCAAATGTATACTATAAGTATGCTTTTAACGGCCCTTTTCAAGTCCTTCAGAGTAGTCATGAAATCTGCTGTGTGACTTAAGGGACTGCTGTTTACGAAGAATTTGTTTGGGTAACTTATGCTTGACCTGTTCTCTACTTTCATCCCCAGATGGGGATTGGACTTCAGTCTGCTATCCCCAAGCAGGGATTTGCTAATATAGTTGCAAATAAAAAATTCTAAACTGAATTATCCCTAAATAATTTCATCAGACTGAATCATAAAGCAACTTGACTGTGCAGATATGGATTATAAGGGTCATAAACTGAATGAATTTTTTTTATTTTTTCCAAAAGAAGGAACAGATGGGGCCAGGTGAGGATATTCCAAAAAAGGCCCAGTCCTCTGTTCTTAACGCTACCTCGCTAACACGGGAAATGGCGAATACTTTAAAAGAAAGAAAAAAAGAAAAAATGGAATACAATTTCAAATCACAAAAAATTATTTCTTTTTCTATGATGAATGCTTTCACATCCAACATGTATAAAATTAAATCTTGAGAACAAAATGCACGGTACTTCCTTCTAAAAAATCAATAGTACTTAATCATTAGGAAGAAAATATTTTGTGAATACAGCTTCATGCTCATCTCGTATGATGCTATGGTGTAAGATATGGTCAAGTTGTATACTGGAAGTAATGTAGCTTTAACATAATTAAATCAGAGCCCTAACTACCAAAGCAAATACAATTCTCATTCTTGATTCAAAATCAAATTGAATATCCATGCTTGCAGGGCCTTATAATGTACAATATCTTTTTAAAGTTCTTGGATAATGGCCACTTCCTTGAACAAAGAACATGTGCCTGCAACCCATAACCCACCACTCAGTAACCTATTCACAATCATGCCGAGTGTATCATTCATGACCCTCCATCTCCCATAGCATGGTATTCCTTCCAGTTCAATGCATAAAAAATAAAATGCGAGTCATATTCAAATGAGAAAGCTGTGGCACTGATTGGAACTACTGATACTGAAAGAGATGAGTAAGAATTTCATGAACTGGATCTACATGCAAATGTTATAAACAAGAAAGATATGGTAAGCAGGGGTGAAAGTGGTATCAAGAAGAGAGTTTTGGCATATGAAACTGCCAGGTTTGTGTGGTCTGATGGTTGTAATCACATTTCAAAACTATAATTTCCATAGTTCTAGCAGGTGTGTTAGTTATACTAGTTAGATGAATGAAGAGGTTAGCCTCCATGACTAGTTTCAAAATATTTTTCTGTGCACTTGTGAATGTTTTGATTTTTCCCAACATAAAGCACAGTTGGTTAAACATAAAATCCAATGAGCAGTGAAAGGGATAAAGATCAGTTTTGGCTTAATGAACACTGATTCAGACTGCTTTCTTGATATCTTACTTCATTCCTTGTTTTCATCTGTAAATATGTCCTTTTCTATTCTTAGTGGGCCCGATGGAACTTGTCATCCTCTAATCCCTCAATCTACGTTCTCCATTAAAAAGAAAAATATCTGAGGACTTTTCTGTCTTATAGATAGCCCTTTCTACTTTTTTCTAGGTCTCACATAACTTATGATCTTTGTTCTTCAGTTCATTTGACAGGTTTGCTTTCCTTTGCTGGCTGAGCTATGACTTTTCCAGAGCTGCAATTCACTCCAACAGTGGAAGCATCTTTATTGTTCTTAATGAGACCTTTTATACCTCTTCCTCACCTCTGGTGAGCTTCTACAGTTTCCTCACCTCTGGTGAGCTTCTACAGTTAAGTTCAGACCTGAGTTATGAGCCACATCTTTGGTCCTACTGAGGTTACACATTTTTGATCCTGCAGTAGAGCAGCATCACTGGCACATCTTTGGTCTTGGATTAGTGACACATCTGTGGTGACATATCTTAAGTCCAGCTGCAGAGATAATTCTCTAGTACTATGGTAGCAAGACATTTCTGGTCCCACAGGGGTAACACACCTCTGGTCCTGCAGGGGTAACACACCTCTGGTCTTCCAATAATGGCATGCGGAGATGGTGGCAGCTTCTAAATAGTGGGGGAGAAGGGGGCTCACTGGAGCAATGAAGGCAACCATACACTATACTGAAGTTCTATACAACTAATTCTAAACAAAATGGAGGATTTGAGCACCCCCTACTTTTGAAAGTGGGGAGCTTCGGTCCCCTTGTGCCGCTGCCATGTTCCTGGCCCAGCAGTGATAACACTTCTTGTTCTACAGTGGTATATTTCTTCATGCAGTGGGCATATCATTAGTCCTACGATGATCTCAGATATTTGGTTTTTCAGTGGTGACATATTTCTAGTTATAAAATACGAACATATCTCTGCTCTGGTACTAGAATGGAGATATACTGATAAGAGAACAGCACCCCAAATGACAGTTGCCACACAGGACAGTTGCCCTCAAGGGTTAGGTGAAAAAGGAGCAATCTAGTGGTCATCCCTGAGGTGATGCTGAGTCATGA
Organism: Panulirus ornatus; assembly: GCF_036320965.1. NCBI lineage: Eukaryota > Metazoa > Arthropoda > Malacostraca > Decapoda > Palinuridae > Panulirus > Panulirus ornatus. The sequence continues at coordinate 658,179 of NC_092292.1, forward strand.
ACATTGGCCTGTCTTGTGGGGTTGACTGTCCCCTGGGTCACTGGCTTTTCTCTACACACTGTCTTGTGGGGTTGACTGTCCCCTGGGTCACTGGCTGTTCTCTACACACTGTCTTGTGGGGTTGACTGTCCCCTAGGGTCACCAGCTGTACACCCCCCTCCCTGTAGTGGTGAACCATCATTGGCTTTATTAATAATCATACATCTTTTATGCTTAAGGCTAAGTCTGCCAGCTTATGGTGCTCACCAACAGAATAAGATCCCTTCAGTAATATAAATTATGTCACATTTATCAACTCCTTTTTCATGTCAGCTGAGACATTTCGGTCAAATAAATGCCCCGGTCAAGACCATTCCATTATATATATATAAGTGGGAGACCAAATTGGAGGTGGAAAGATGGAGTGAAAAAGATTTTGAGTGATCGGGTCCTGAACATGCAGGAGGGTGAAAGGCGGGCAAGGAATAGAGTGAATTGGATCGATGTGGTATACCGGGGTTGACGTGCTGTCAGTGGATTGAATCAGGGCATGTGAACAAATAAAGGCAGAGAGTGTGAATTGTGTGCATGGGTATATATGTATGTGTCTGTGTGTGTATATATATGTGTACATTGAGATGTATAGGTATGTATATTTGCGTGTGTGGACGTGTATGTATATACATGTGTATGGGGATGGGTTGGGCCATTTCTTTCGTCTGTTTCCTTGCGCTACCTCGCAAATGCGGGAGACAGCAACAAAGCAAAATAAATAAATAAATAAATAAATATAATATATATTTTTTTTTGCTTTCTCGCTGTCTCCCGCGTTTGCGAGGTAGCGCAAGGAAACAGACGAAAGAAATGGCCCAACCCACCCCCATACACATGTATATACATACGTCCACACACGCAAAAATACATACCTACACAGCTTTCCATTGTTCACCCCAGACGCTTCATATGCCCTGATTCAATCCACTGACAGCACGTCAACCCCGGTATACCACATCGATCCAATTCACTCTATTCCTTGCCCTCTTTTCTCCCTCCTGCATGTTCAGGCCCCGACTTTTTCACTCCATCTTTCCACCTCCAATTTGGTCTCCCACTTCTCCTCATTCCCTCCACCTCGGACAAATATATCCTCTCGGTCAATCTTTCCTCACTCATTCTCTACATGTGACCAAACCATTTCAAAACACCCTCTTCTGCTCTCTCAACCACGCTCTTTTTATTTCCATGCATCTCTCTTACCTTACGTTACTTACTCGATCAAACCACCTCACACCACACATTGTCCTCAAACATCTCATTTCCAGCACATCCATCCTCCTGCGCACATCTCCATCCATAGCCCACGCCTCGCAACCATACAACATTGTTGGAACCACTGTTCCTTCAAACATACCCATTTTTGTTTTCCAAGATAATGTTCTCGACTTCCACACATTCTTCAAGGCTCCCAGGATTTTCGCCCCCTCCCCCACCCTATGATCCACTTCCGCTTCCATGGTTCCATCCGCTGCCAGATCCACTCCCAGATATCTAAAACACTTTACTTCCTCCAGTTTTTCTCCATTCAAACTTACCTCCCAATTGACTTGACCCTCAACCCTACTGTACCTAATTACCTTGCTCTTATTCACATTTACTCTTAACTTTCTTCTTTCACACACTTTACCAAACTCCATCACCAGCTCCTGCAGTTTCTCACATGAATCAGCCACCAGCGCTGTATCATCAGCGAACAACAACTGACTCACTTCCCAAGCTCTCTCATCCACAACAGACTTCATACTTGCCCCTCTTTCCAAAACTCTTGCATTCACCTCCCTAACAACCCCATCCATAAACAAGTTAAACAACCATGGAGACATCACACACCCCTGCCGCAAACCTACATTCACTGAGAACCAATCACTTTCCTCTCTTCCTACACGTACACACGCCTTACATCCTCGATAAAAACTTTTCACTGCTTCTAACAACTTGCCTCCCACACCATATATTCTTAATACCTTCCACAGAGCATCTCTATCAACTCTATCATATGCCTTCTCCAGATCCATAAATGCTACATACAAATCCATTTGCTTTTCTAAGTATTTCTCACATACATTCTTCAAAGCAAACACCTGATCCACACATCCTCTACCACTTCTGAAACCACACTGCTCTTCCCCAATCTGATGCTCTGTACATGCCTTCACCCTCTCAATCAATACCCTCCCATATAATTTACCAGGAATACTCAACAAACTTATCCCTCTGTAATTTGAGCACTCACTCTTATCCCCTTTGCCTTTGTACAATGGCACTATGCACGCATTCCGCCAATCCTCAGGCACCTCACCATGAGTCATACATATATTAGATAACCTTACCAACCAGTCAATAATAGTCACCCCCTTTTTTAATAAATTCCACTGCAACACAATCCAAACCTGCTGCCTTGCCGGCTTTCATCTTCCGCAAAGCTTTTACTACCTCTTCTCTGTTTACCAAATCATTTTCCCTAACCCTCTTACTTTGCACACCACCTCGACCAAAACACCCTATATCTGCCACTCTATCATCAAACACATTCAACAAACCTTCAAAATACTCACTCAATCTCCTTCTCACATCACCACTACTTGTTATCACCTCCCCATTTGCGCCCTTCACTGAAGTTCCCATTTGCTTCCTTGTCTTACGCACTTTATTTACCTCCTTCCAGAACATCTTTTTATTCTCCCTAAAATTTAATGATATATATATATATATATATATATATATATATATATATATATATATATATATATATATATATATATATATTATCCCTGGGGATAGGGGATTAAGAATACTTCCCACATATTCCCTGCGTGTTGTAGAAGGCGACTAAAAGGGGAGGGAGCGGGGGGCTGGAAATCCTCCCCTCTCGTTTTTTTCTTAATTTTCCAAAAGAAGGAACAGAGGGGGCCAGGTGAGGATATTCCAAAAAAGGCCCAGTCCTCTGTTCTTAACGCTACCTCGCTAACGCGGGAAATGGCGAATAGTTTAAAAGAAAAGAAAGATATATATATATATATATATATATATATATATATATATATATATATATATATATATGGAGAAAAACTGGAGGAAGTGAAGTGTTTTAGATATCTGGGAGTGGATCTGGCAGCGGATGGAACCATGGAAGCGGAAGTGGATCATAAGGTGGGGGAGGGGGCGAAAATTCTGGGGGCCTTGAAGAATGTGTGGAAGTCGAGAACATTATCTCGGAAAGCAAAAATGGGTATGTTTGAAGGAATAGTGGTTCCAACAATGTTGTATGGTTGCAAGGCGTGGGCTATGGATAGAGTTGTGCGCAGGAGGATGGATGTGCTGGAAATGAGATGTTTGAGGACAATGTGTGGTGTGAGGTGGTTTGATCGAGTAACGTAAGGGTAAGAGAGATGTGTGGAAATAAAAAGAGCGTGGTTGAGAGAGCAGAAGAGGGTGTTTTGAAGTGGTTTGGGCACATGGAGAGAATGAGTGAGGAAAGATTGACCAAGAGGATATATGTGTCGGAGGTGGAGGGAACGAGGAGAAGAGGGAGACCAAATTGGAGGTGGAAAGATGGAGTGAAAAAGATTTTGTGTGATCGGGGCCTGAACATGCAGGAGGGTGAAAGGAGGGCAAGGAATAGAGTGAATTGGAGCGATGTGGTATACCGGGGTTGACGTGCTGTCAGTGGATTGAATCAAGGCATGTGAAGCGTCTGGGGTAAACCATGGAAAGCTGTGTAGGTATGTATATTTGCATGTGTGGACGTATGTATATACATGTGTATGGGGGGGGTTGGGCCATTTCTTTCGTCTGTTTCCTTGCGCTACCTCGCAAACGCGGGAGACAGCGACAAAGTATAATAAAATAAATAAATAAAAATATATATATATATATACATTCCTATGAGTCCACGGGGAAAATGCACTTGGGAACTTTTCGTGTTTCATTTTCCCCATGGACTCATAGGAATATCTTGATCACACGCAATATTGTGATCCTTTCCAACATATATATACATATATATAGCGTGGGATGTGGGTTGATTTTAGAAAGAGTAGTGAGTGGTGGGATGAAGAAGTAAGATTATTAGTGAAAGAGAAGAGAGAGGCATTTGGACGATTTTTGCAGGGAAAAATACAAATGAGTGGGAGATGTATAAAAGAAAGAGACAGGAGGTCAAGAGAAAGGTGCAAGAGGTGAAAAAGAGGGCAAATGAGAGTTGGGGTGAGAGAGTATCATTAACTTTTAGGAGAATAAAAAGATGTTCTGGAAGGAGGTAAATGAAGTGCATAAGACAAGGGAGCAAATGGGACCTTCAGTGAAGGGAGCTAATGGGGAGGTGATAACAAGTAGTGGTGATGTGAGAAGGAGATTGAGTGAGTATTTTGAAGGTTTGTTGAATGTGTTTGATGATAGAGTGGCAGATATAGGGTGTTTTGGTTGAGGTGGTGTGCAAAGTGAGAGGGTTAGGGAAAATGATTTGGTAAACAGAGAAGAGGTAGTAAAAGCTTTGCGGAAGATGAAAGCCGGCAAGGCAGCAGGCTTGGATGGTATTGCAGTGGAATTTATTAAAAAAGGGGGTGACTGTATTATTGACTGGTAGGTAAGGTTATTTAATGTATGTATGAGTCATGGTGAGGTGCCTGAGGATTGGCAGAACGAGAGCATAGTGCCATTGTACTAAGGCAAAGGGGATAAGAGTGAGTGCTCAAATTACAGAGGTATAAGTTTGTTGAGTATTCCTGGTAAATTATATGGGAGGGTATTGATTGAGAGGGTGAAGGCATGTACAGAGCATCAGATTGGGGAAGAGCAGTGTGGTTTCAGAAGTGGTAGAGGATGTGTGGATCAGGTGTTTGCTTTGAGGAATGTATGTGAGAAATACTTAGAAAAGCAAATGGATTTGTATGTAGCATTTATGGATCTGGAGAAGGCATATGATAGAGTTGATAGAGATGCTCTGTGGAAGGTATTAAGAATATATGGTGTGGGAGGCAAGTTGTTAGAAGCAGTGAAAAGTTTTTATCGAGTATGTAAGGCATGTGTACGTGTAGGAAGAGACGAGAGTGATTGGTTCTCAGTGAATGTAGGTTTGCGGCAGGGGTGTGTGATGTCTCCATGGTTGTTTAATTTGTTTATGGATGGGGTTGTTAGGGAGGTGAATGCAACAGTTTTGGAAAGAGGGGCAAGTATGAAGTCTGTTGGGGATGAGAGAGCTTGGGAAGTGAGTCAGTTGTTGTTCGCTGATGATACAGCGCTGGTGGCTGATTCATGTGAGAAACTGCAGAAGCTGGTGACTGAGTTTGGTAAAGTGTGTGAAAGAAGAAAGTTAAGAGTAAATGTGAATAAGAGCAAAGTTATTAGGTACAGTAGGGTTGAGGGTCAAGTCAATTGGGAGGTAAGAGTGAATGGAGAAAAACTGGAGGAAGTAAAGTGTTTTAGATATCTGGGAGTGGATCTGGCAGCGGATGGAACCATGGAAGTGGAAGTGGATCATAGGGTGGGGGAGGGGGCGAAAATCCTGGGAGCCTTGAAGAATGTGTGGAAGTCGAGAACATTATCTCGGAAAGCAAAAATGGGTATGTTTGAAGGAATAGTGGTTCCAACAATGTTGTATGGTTGCGAGGCATGGGCTATGGATAGAGTTTTGCGCAGGAGGATGGATGTGCTGGAAATGAGATGTTTGAGGACAATGTGTGGTGTGAGGTGGTTTGATCGAGTAAGTAACGTAAGGGTAAGAGAGATGTGTGGAAATAAAAAGAGCGTGGTTGAGAGAGCAGAAGAGGGTTTTGAAATGGTTTGGGTACATGGAGAGAATGAGTGAGGAAAGATTGACCAAGAGGATATATGTGTCGGAGGTGGAGGGAACGAGGAGAAGAGGGAGACCAAATTGGAGGTGGAAAGATGGAGTGAAAAAGATTTTGTGTGATCGGGGCCTGAACATGCAGGAGGGTGAAAGGAGGGCAAGGAATAGAGTGAATTGGAGCGATGTGGTATACCGGGGCTGACGTGCTGTAAGTGGATTGAATCAAGGCATGTGAAGCGTCTGGGGTAAACCATGGAAAGCTGTGTAGGTATGTATATTTGCGTGTGTGGACGTATGTGTGTGCATGTGTGTGGGGGTGGGTTGGGCCATTTCTTTCGTCTGTTTCCTTGCGCTACCTCGCAAACGCGGGAGACAGCGGAAAAAAAAAGAAATATATATATATATATATATATATATATATATATATATATATATATATATATATATATATATATATATTTTGAAGGTTTGTTAAATGTGTTTGACGATAGAGTGGCAGATATAGGGTGTTTTGGTCGAGGTGGTGTGCAAAGTGAGAGGGTTAGGGAAAATGATTTGGTAAACAGAGAAGAGGTAGTAAAAGCTTTGCGGAAGATGAAAGCCGGCAAGGCAGCAGGTTTGGATGGTATTGCAGTGGAATCTATTAAAAAACGGGGTGACTGTATTGTTGACTGGTTGGTAAGGTTATTTAATGTATGTATGACTCATGGCGAGGTGCCGGAGGATTGGCGGAATGCGTGCATAGTGCCATTGTACAAAGGCAAAGGGGATAAGAGTGAGTGCTCAAATTACAGAGGTATAAGTTTGTTGAGTATTCCTGGTAAATTATATAGGAGAGTATTGATTGAGAGGGTGAAGGCATGTACAGAGCATCAGATTGGGGAAGAGCAGTGTGGTTTCAGAAGTGGTAGAGGATGTGTGGATCAGGTGTTTGCTTTGAAGAATGTATGTGAGAAATACTTAGAAAAGCAAATGGATTTGTATGTAGCATTTATGGATCTGGAGAAGGCATATGATAGAGTTGATAGAGATGCTCTGTGGAAGGTATTAAGAATATATGGTGTGGGAGGCAAGTTGTTGGAAGCAGTGAAAAGTTTTTATCGAGTATGTAAGGCATGTGTACGTGTAGAAAGAGAGGAAAGTGATTGGTTTTTAGTGAATGTAGGTTTGCGGCAGGGGTGTATGATGTCTCCATGGTTGTTTAATTTGCTTATGGATGGGGTTGTTAGGGAGGTGAATGCAACAGTTTTGGAAAGAGGGGCAAGTATGAAGTCTGTTGTGGATGAGAGAGCTTGGGAAGTGAGTCAGTTGTTGTTCGCTGATGATACAGCGCTGGTGGCTGATTCATGTGAGAAACTGCAGAAGCTGGTGACTGAGTTTGGTAAAGTGTGTGAAAGAAGAAAGTTAAGAGTAAATTTGAATAAGAGCAAGGTTATTAGGTAAAGTAAGGTTGAGGGTCAAGTCAATTGGGAGGTAAGTTTGAATGGAGAAAAACTGGAGGAAGTAAAGTGTTTTAGATATCTGGGAGTGGATCTGGCAGCGGATGGAACCATGGAAGCGGAAGTGAATCATAAGGTGGGGGAGGGGGCGAAAATCCTGGGAGCCTTGAAGAATGTGTGGAGGTCGAGAACATTAACTCGGAAAGCAAAAATGGGTATGTTTGAAGGAATAGGGGTTCCAACTATGTTGTATGGTTGCGAGGCGTGGGTTATGGATAGAGTTGTGCGCAGGAGGGTGGATGTGCTGGAAATGAGATGTTTGAGGACAATATGTGGTGTGAGGTGGTTTGATCTAGTAAGTAATGTAAAGGTAAGAGAGATGTGTGGAAATAAAAAGAGCGTGGTTGAGAGAGCAGAAGAGGGTGTTTTGAAATGGTTTGGGCACATGGAGAGAATGAGTGAGGAAAGATTGACCAAGAGGATATATGTGTCGGAGGTGGAGGGAACGAGGAGAAGTGGGAGACCAAATTGGAGGTGGAAAGATGGAGTGAAAAAGATTTTGTGTGATCGGGGCCTGAACATGCAGGAGGGTGAAAGGCGGGCAAGGAATAGAGTGAATTGGATCGATGTGGTATACCGGGGTTGACGTGCTGTCTGTGGATTGAATCAGGGAATGTGAAGCGTCTGGGGTAAACCATGGAAATTTGTGTGGGGATTGGATGTGGAAAAGGAGCTGTTGTTTCGGGCGTTATTGCATGACAGCTATAGACTGAGTGTGAACGAATGGGGCCTTTGTTGTCTTTTCCTAGCGCTACCTCGTACACATGAGGGGGGGGGGGGGTATTCCATGTGTGGCGAGGTGGCGATGGAAATGAATAAAGGCAGTGTGAATTGTGTGCATGTGTATATATGTATGTGTCTGTGTGTGTATATGTATGTGTACATTGAGATGTATAGGTATGTATATTTGCGTGTGTGGACATGTATGTATATACATGTGTATGGGGATGGGTTGGGCCATTTCTTTCGTGTTTCCTTGCGCTTCCTCGCAAACGCGGGAGACAGCGACAAAGCAAAATAGATAGAATAGATATATATATATATATATATATATATATATATATATATATATATATATATACATTTATTTATTTATTTATTTATTTATTTATTTATTTATTCATTAATTTATTTTGCTTTGTCGCAGTCTCCCGCGTTAGCGAGGTAGCCCAAAGAAACAGACGAAAGAATGGCCCAACCTACCTACATGCACATGTATATACATAGACGTCCACACACGCAAATATACATACCTATATATCTTAACGTATATATATATATATATATATATATATATATATATATATATATATATATATATATATATATATATATATATATATTCACAGACATATACATATATACACAGACATATACATATATACACATGTACATAATTAATACTGTCTGCTTTTATTCATTCCCATCGCCACCTCGCCACACATGAAATAACAACCCGCTCCCCCCGCATGTGTGCGAGGTAGCGCTAGGAAATGACAACAAAGACCACATTCGTTCACACTCAGTCTCTAGCTGTTACAGCTCCCTTTCCACATCCAGGCCCAATAGAAGTGTTCTCCTCGTGATTATCAGTATATATATATATATATATATATATATATATATATATATATATATATATATATATATATTTCATACTATTTGCCATTTCCCGCGTTAGCGAGGTAGCGTTAAGAACAGAGAACTGGGCCTTAGAGGGAATATCCTCACCTGACCCCCTTCTCTGTTCCTTCTTTTGGAAAATTAAAAAAAAAACAAGAAAGGGGAGGATTTCCAGCCACCCGCTCCCTCCCCTTTTAGTCGCCTTCTACGACACGCAGGGAATACGTGGGAAGTATTCTTTCTCCCCTATCCCCAGGGACACCAAACATGTGACTGTGGCAGCATCAAAAAGCTTCTCGATGTATCATGGTCTGACTGCCTTGCTCCTCTTCTTCTTAATACTTCTTCTACGTCTTGTGTCCGCTGTACGACTGTCTGTCTCTGAATATATATATTTATATATCTATTTTGCTTTGTCGCTGTCTCCCGCGTTTGCGAGGTAGCGCAAGGAAACAGACGAAAGAATGGCCCAACCCATCCCCATACATATGTATATACGTACACGTCCACACACGCAAATATACATACCCATACATCTCAATGTACACATATATATACACACATACACATGCACACAATTCACACCGTCTGCCTTTATTCATTCCCATCGCCAACTCGCCACACATGAAATAACATCCCCCTCCCCCCTCATATATATATATATATATATATATATATATATATATATATATATATATATATATATATATATATATATATATATATATATTAGCTCTTCTAAGGCAAGTACCCAATTTTTCCACCATGTTATATGGGGAGGATGAGCCGCTGGGTTCCCACCACCGCCAACAGGATTCGAACCTAAAGGCCTGTCTACACGAGCGGGCCTGATCGGCGGGCTTGCCCGTTAACGGGCATATTTGACGGGCAAACGATCAAATTGCCCGAAAGCCCGCCGAGCGAAATCACTGAGCTGGTGCCCGGTAGCTGGAGTTTCTACCCTGCCAGACGCAAGATAATATCGTGAACCCACAGCGGGCCTTCATCCCACATCCCACGGCATAGTAGCACAGGCAACATTTAACGATGGCAGCCCAGGATAACTCTAGTGAGCCATCAACAATTTTTAGTCTAAAGCACTTACTAGTACTTTGATTGACCTTTATCATAGCTATGTATGGCTCCACCTTTGATAAGATGTAAAAAGTGCTTACACTCATCCTCAGGTAATTTCTGAAGTCGTGTTCCTCACTACTTTGTAGTTCATGAAGTATTGTTGCAGTGCTTCCATACTTCTTTTCTTTAAGCAATCTTTACACCATATCCTTTTCTTCTTTTTCTTCTTGAGACACAAAGCTATTATCATAAAGCACAAAATCTTTTTCTTGACAATGCTAGGCACCATGGTTCTCGTACCGCACTCCACCCGCTACTGGCAACATCGTCGGGCAGGCCCGGCTGTTCATCACTTCGGTCGTGTGGACAACATTCACGGGCAGGCCCGCCAGGCCCGCCAGAATTTGCCCGTTAACGACCGATCAGGCCCGCTCGTGTAGACAGGCCTTACGGTGACTCGCTGAGCAGGAGGATGGGTTAAGCAAGATAGCAAGACGAACACAACTGCCAAGGTCACGTTGTTATATGAGAACATGATCAAACCATCATAACACTTGAGTGTCGCTTGACTCCCTCACGTGTGCCAGCCCAATATGCACACAGCGTCTCCTTCATACATTATGACACAACGTAGGTGTCTGGACCAACACTGGCAACCATTCTCCAGTATGACTTGCTGTGTGTGATAAGTTCACAAGTGGAATGCAACAGTTCGTACCAGCGACAAGGTCGGCCGGTTAGACCCCAGACTTCGTACTGTCATCTAAGATAACCAGTTTTAGCTCTTCTTTGTTACTAAATCTTCATTTCGAAATGAAAATGTTTCTCGAACGTTATAAGTGTGGTGTACTAACATCTGATTCCATTCATGCTGTACATCAGTTGAAGTACTCTCACGTACGCACAATGTATATTACAGTTTTTGATACCCATTAAGTAAATCGTAACAGCAGCAGCAGCATTATTTGGTGTAGAGAGAGCAGCAGAATCAGCACTGCTGTAGCGGAAATAAAGCAATACTGAAGCATTACTGCACTCAAACAAAAACAACAGCAGCAGCATAACTAAAGTGGTGGGGGAACAACAGCGTTACTAACGCCAATGGAGAGCAGAGGCAGAAAACAAGAAGAATTACTGTAGGGGAGGGAGAGAAGGAGCAGCATCTTTATCCATTGGATAGTGAGCAGCAGCATTACTGCAGCAAATGTAGTGAAGGAATAGGAACAGCAACAGCATTACAGTAGTAGTGGGACAAGAGGAGAAGGAGCAGCATTGCTGTAGTGGGGGACAGGAACAACAGAAATACACTTTAGGAAGAAAAGGCGCAAGAGCAGCAGAAATGCTGTACTGGAGAGAAAGAAGCAGCAGCAGCTATGCTGTAGCAGAGGGAAAAAGAGCATCAGCAGCAGCATTACTGTAGTGGAGGGAGAAGAGCAGCAACAAGAACAGCTTTACTGTAGTGGAGGGAGTAGAGCAGTAGGAACAACAGCATTACTGTAGTGAAGGGAGAAGAGCAGTAGCAACAATAGCATTACTGTAGTGGAGGGAAAAGAGCAGTAACAACAGCATTACTGTAGTGGAGAGAGAAGAGCAGTATCAACAACAGCATTACTGTAGTAGAGGGAGAAGAGCACTAGGAACAACAGCAGTAATTACTGTAGTGGAGGGAGAAGAGCAGTAACAACAGCATCACTGTCGTGGTGGGAGAAGAGCAGCAACATCATTAATGTAGAGGAGGGAGAAGAGCAGTAACAACAGCATTACAGTAGTGGAGGGAGAAGAGCAGCAATAACAACAGCATTACTGTAGTGGTGGGAGAAGAACAGTAACAGCAACAGCATTACTGTAGTGGAGGGAGAAATGCAGTAACAACAGCATTACTATAGTGGAGGGAGAACAGTAACAACAACAGCATTACTGTAGTGGAGGGAGAAGAACAGTAACAACAACAGCATTACTGTAGGTGTAGGGAGAACAGTAACAACAGCATTACTGTAGTGAGGGGAGAAGAACAGTAACAACAACAGCATTACTGTAGTGGAGGGAGAAGAGCAGTAACAACTGCATTACTGTAGTGGTGGAAGAACAGTAACAGCAACAGCATTACTGTAGTGGAGGGAGAAATGCAGTAACAACAGCATTACTATAGTGGAGGGAGAAGAACAGTAACAAAAACAGCATTACTGTAGTGGAGGGAGAAAGAACAGTAACAACAACAGCATTACTGTAGTGGAGGGAGAACAGTAAAAACAACAGCATTACTGTAGTGGAGGGAGAACAGTAACAACAGAATTACTGTAGTGGAGGGAGAAGAGCAGTAAGAACAACAGTATTACTGTAGTGGAGGGAGAAGAGTAACAACAGCATTACTGTAGTGGAAGGAGAAGAACAGTAACAACAACAGCATTACTGTAAAGAAGGGAGAAGAACAGTACCAGCAACAGCATTACTGTACTGGAGGGAGAACAGTATCAACAACAGCATTACTGTAGTGGAGGGAGAACAGTAACAACAACATTACTGTAGTGGAGAAAGAAGAGCAGTAACAACAACAGCATTACTGTAAAGAAGGGAGAAGAACAGCAACAACAACAGCATTACTGTAGTGGAGGGAGAACAGTAACAACAACAGCATTACTGTAGTGGAGGAAGAAGAGCAGTAACATCAGCATTACTGTAAAGATGGGAGAAGAACAGTATTACTGTAGTGGAGGGAGAAAGAACAGTAACAATAGCATTACTGTAGTGGAGGGAGAACAGTAACAACAACAGCATTACTGTGGTGGAGGGAGAAGAATAGTAACAACAACAGCATTACTGTAGTGGAGAAAGAAGAGCAGTAACAACAACAGCATTACTGTAAAGAAGGGAGAACAGCAACAACAGCATTACTGTAGTGGAGGGAGAACAGTAACAACAACAGCATTACTGTAGTGGAGGGAGAAGAGCAGTAACATCAGCATTACTGTAAAGATGGGAGAAGAACAGTAACAACAACAGCATTACTGTAGTGGAGGGAGAACAGTAAAAACAACAGCATTACTGTGGTGGAGGGAGAAGAACAGTAACAACAACAGCATTACTGTAAAGAAGGGAGAAGAACAGTACCAGCAACAGCATTACTGTAGTGGAGGGAGAAAGAACAGCAACAACAGCATTACTGTAGTGGAGGGAGAATAGTAACAACAGCATTACTGTAGTGAAGGGAGAAAGAACAATAACAACACAGCATTACTGTAGTGGAGGGAGAAAGAACAGTAACAACAGCATTACTGTAGTAGAGGGAGAAGAGCAGGAACAACAGCATTACTGTAGTGGAGGGAGAAAGAACAGCAACAACAGCATTACTGTAGTGGAGGGAGAAGAATAGTAACAACAACAGCATTACTGTAGTGGAGGGAGAAAGTACAATAATAACACAGCATTACTGTAGTGGAGGGAGAAAGAACAGTAACAACAGCATTACTTTAGTGGAGGGAGAAGAACAGTAACAACAGCATTACTGTAGTGGAGGGAGAAGAACAGTTACAACAACAGCATTACTGTAGTGGAAGGAGAACAGTAACAACAACAGCATTACTGTAGTGGAGGGAAAAGAACAGTACCAGCAACAGCATTACTGTAGTGGAGGGAGAAAGAACAGCAGCAACAGCATTACTGTAGTGGAGGGAGAAGAATAGTAACAACAACAGCATTACTGTAGTGAAGGGAGAAAGAACAATAACAACACAGCATTACTGTAGTGGAGGGAGAAAGAACAGTAACAACAGCATTACTGTAGTGGAGGGAGAAGAACAGTAACAACAACAGCATTACTGTAGTGGAGGGAGAAGAACAGTAACAACAACAGCATTACTGTAGTGGAAGGAGAACAGTAACAACAACAGCATTACTGTAGTGGAGGGAGAACAGTAACAACAACAGCATTACTGTAGAAGGGAGAAGAACAGTAACAACAACAGCATTACTGTAGTGGAGGGAGAAGAAAAGTAACAACAACAGCATTACTGTAGTGGAGGGAGAAGAACAGTAACAACAACAGCATTACTGTAGAGGAGGGAGAACAGTAACAACAACAGCATTACTGTAGTGAAGGGAGAAGAACAGTAACAACAACAGCATTACTGTAGTGGAGGGAGAAAAACAGTAACAACAGCATTACTGTAGTGGAGGGAGAAGAACAGTAACAACAGCATTACTGTAGTGGAGGGAGAACAGTAACAACAACAGCATTACTGTAGTGGAGGGAGAAAAACAGTAACAACAACAGCATTACTGCAGTGGAGGGAGAAAAACAGTAACAACAGCATTACTGTAGTGGAGGGAGAACAGTAACAACAGCATTACTGTAGTGGAGGGAGAAGAACAGTAACAACAACAGCATTACTGTAGTGGAGGGAGAAGAACAGTAACAACAACAGCATTACCGTAGTGGTGGGAGAACAGTAACAACAGCATTACTGTAGTGGAGGAGAAGAACAGTAACAACAACAGCATTACTGTAGTGGAGGGAGAAGAACAGTAACAACAACAGCATTACTGTAGTGGAGGGAGAAGAACAGTAACAACAACAGCATTACTGTAGTGGAGGGAGAACAGTAACAACAACAGCATTACTGTAGTGGAGGGAGAAGAACAGTAACAACAACAGCATTACTGTAGTGGAGGGAGAAGAACAGTAACAACAACAGCATTACTGTAGTGGAGGATGAAGAACAGTAAACACAGCATTACTGTAGTGGAGGAGAAGAACAGTAACAACAACAGCATACTGTAGTGAGGGAGAAGAACAGTAACAACAACAGCATTACTGTAGTGGACGGAGAAGAACAGTAACAACAACAGCATTACTGTAGTGGAGGGAGAAGAACAGTACACAACAGCATTACTGTAGTGGAGGAGAGAACAGTAACAACAACAGCATTACTGTAGTGGAGGGAGAAGAACAGTAACAACAGCATTACTGTAGTGGAGGGAGAAGAACAGTAACAACAACAGCATTACTGTAGTGAAGGGAGAAGAACAGTAACAACAACAGCATTACTGTAGAGGAGGGAGAACAGTAACAACAACAGCATTACTGTAGTGAAGGGAGAAGAACAGTAACAACAACAGCATTACTGTAGTGGAGGGAGAAACAGTAACAACAACAGCATTACTGTAGTGAAGGGAGAAGAACAGTAACAACAACAGCATTACTGTAGTGAAGGGAGAAGAACAGTAACAACAACAGCATTACTGTAGTGAAGGGAGAAGAACAGTAACAACAACAGCATTACTGTAGTGGACTGAGAAGAACAGTAACAACAACAGCATTACTGTAGTGGAGGGAGAAGAACAGTAACAACAACAGCATTACTGTAGTGGACTGAGAAGAACAGTAACAACAGCATTACTGTAGTGGACTGAGAAGAACAGTAACAACAACAGCATTACTGTAGTGGACTGAGAAGAACAGTAACAACAACAGCATTACTGTAGTGGACTGAGAAGAACAGTAACAACAACAGCATTACTGTAGTGGACTGAGAAGAACAGTAACAACAACAGCATTACTGTAGTGGACTGAGAAGAACAGTAACAACAACAGCATTACTGTAGTGGACTGAGAAGAACAGTAACAACAACAGCATTACTGTAGTGGACTGAGAAGAACAGTAACAACAGCAGGAACATTAAACAAGAGGAAGCGGGAGGGAGGGAGGGAGGGGCACCAATCGATGGTTGTTAAGGAACGGTGACCTGGACCATACTGGACCACAGTGACCTGGACCATACTGGACCACAGTGACCTGGACCATACTGGACCACAGTGACCTGGACCATACTGGACCACAGTGACCTGGACCATCCTGGACCACAGTGACATGGACCATACTGGACCACAGTGACCTGGACCATACTGGACCACAGTGACCTGGACCATACTGGACCACAGTGACCTGGACCATCCTGGACCACAGTGACATGGACCATACTGGACCACAGTGACCTGGACCATACTGGACCACAGTGACCTGGACCATACTGGACCACAGTGACCTGGACCATACTGGACCACAGTGACCTGGAACATACTTGACCACAGTGACCAGGACCATACTTAACCACAGTGACCTGGACCATACTGGACCAATGACCTGGACCATACTGGACCACAGTGACCTGGACCATACTGGACCACAGTGACCTGGACCATACTGGACCACGGTGACCTGGACCATACTGGACCACAGTGACCTGGACCATACTGGACCACAGTGACCTGGACCATACTGGACCACAGTGACCTGGACCATACTGGACCAAAGTGACCTGGACCATACTGGACCAAAGTGACCTGGACCATACTGGACCACAGTGACCTGGACCATATTGGACTACAGTGACCAGGGCCATACTGGACCACAGTGACCTGGACCATCCTGGACCACAGTGACCTGGACCATACTGAACCAAAGTGACCTGGACCATACTGGACCACAGTGACCTGGACCATGCTGGACCACAGTGACATGGACCATACTGGACCACAGTGACCTGGACCATACTGGACCACAGTGACCTGGACCATATTGGACCACAGTGACCTGGACCATACTGGACCACAGTGACCAGGACCATACTGGACCACAGTGACATGGACCATACTGGACCATACTGGACCACAGTGACCTGGACCATACTGGACCACAGTGACCTGGAACATACTTGACCACAGTGACCAGGACCATACTTAACCACAGTGACCTGGACCATACTGGACCAATGACCTGGACCATACTGGACCAGTGACCTGGACCATACTGGACCACAGTGACCTGGACCATACTGGACCACAGTGACCTGGACCATACTGGACGTCAGTGACCTGGACCATACTTGACCACAGTGATCTGGACCATACTGGACCACAGTGACCTGGGCCATACTGGACCACAGTGACCTTGACCATACTGGACAAGAGTGACCTGGACCATACTGGACCACAGTGACCAGGAACATACTGGACCACAGTGACCTGGACCATACTGGACCACAGTGACCTGGGCCCATACTGGACCACAGTGACCTTGACCATACTGGACAACAGTGACCTGGACCATACTGGACCACAGTGACCTTGACCATACTGGACAACAGTGACCTTGACCATACTGGACAACAGTGACCTGGACCATACTGGACCACAGTGACCAGGAACATACTGGACCACAGTGACCTGGACCATACTGGACCACAGTGACATGGACCATACTGGACCACAGTGACCTTGACCATACTGGACCACAGTGACCTGGACCATATTGGACCACACATATAAGTAAGGTGTTACTGCTACCCACCACTCTACACCCTCGACCACTAAGGATCACTACCCTACGACCTGGACCACTATGGACCACAACACTCACCAACCTGGACCATTAAGGAGACATATGCCATGCAACACAAGGTACCCAGTTGACTGAGTCTGACCCCATCATCACTAGTGCCATCCCACCAGGCACCAGACCTATACTGACCTTACTTCTACGGCTAACATCTGACCTTACACTGGGCCATTACCTCGAGCACCAGAGACGAACATTTAGTGGCAACATCTGGGGCTAACATCAGGGGCTAACTCATGGGATAACATCTGTGGCTAACATCTGGAGACGACATTTGGAGCTACCATCTGACGATAACATCTGCATTTAAGGGTAACATCAGGGGCTAACATGTGAGGGTAACATCTGGGGCTAACATGTGAGGGTAACATCTGGGGCAAACATGTGAGGGTAACATCTGGGGCTAACATCTGTGTGTAGCATCTGGGGTTAACATGTGAGGGTAACATCTGGGGCTAACATATGAGGGTAACATGTGAGAGTAACATCTGGGGCTAACATGTGAGTGTAACATCTGGGGCTAACATGTGAGTGTAACATCTGGGGCTAACATGTGAGGGGTAACATCTGGGGCTAACATGTGAGGGTAACATGTGAGGGTAACATCTGGGGCTAACATGTGAGGGTAACATCTGGGGTTAACATGTGAGTGTAACTTCTGGGGCTAACATGTGAGTGTAACATCTGGAGCTAACATGTGAGGGTAACATCTGGGGCTAACATGTGAGGGTAACATGTGAGGGTAACATCTGGGGCTAACATGTGAGGGTAACATCTGGGGCTAACATCCGAGTGTAACATCTAGGGCTAACATGTGAGGGTAACATCTGGGGCTAACATGTGAGGGTAACATCTGGGGCTAGCATGTGAGGGTAACATGTGAGGGTAACATCTGGGGCTAACATGTGAGGGTAACATGTGAGGATGAAGTGCTCAGCTTGCGCTGGTAAGATAAGGTACTATCATCTCTCACTCATCCAAAACACACCACAACCACCCTGGCTGCCTACAACACACCACAACCACACTAGCTGGGTCAACCTACAACACCACAACCACCCTAGCTGGGTCAACCTACAACACACCACAACCACCCTAGCTGGGTCAACCTACAACACACCACAACCACACTAGCTGGGTCAGCCTACAACACCACAACCACCCTAGCTGGGTCAACCTACAACACACCACAACCACTCTAGCTGGGTCAACCTACAACACACCACAACCACTCTAGCTGGGTCAACCTACAACACACCACAACCACACTAGCTGGGTCAGCCTACAACACCACAACCACACTAGCTGGGTCAACCTACAACACACCACTACCACTCTAGCTGGGTCAACCTACAACACACCACAACCACACTAGCTGGGTCAGCCTACAACACACCACAACCACACTAGATGGGTCAACCTACAACACCACAACCACCCTAGCTGGGTCAACCTACAACACACCACAACCACTCTAGCTGGGTCAACCTACAACACACCACAACCACACTAGCTGGGTCAGCCTACAACACCACAACCACACTAGCTGGGTCAACCTACAACACACCACAACCAACCTAGCTGGGTCAGCCTACAACACACCACAACCATCCTAGCTGGGTCAACCTACAACACCACAACCACCCTAGCTGAGTCAACCTACAACACACCACAACCACCCTAGCTGGGTCAGCCTACAACACACCACAACCAACCTAGCTGGGTCAACCTACAACACCACAACCACCCTAGCTGGGTCAACGTACAACACACCACAACCAACCTAGCTGGGTCAGCCTACAAGACACCACAACCACCCTAGCTGGGTCAACCTACAACACCACAACCACCCTAGCTGGGTCAACCTACAACACACCACAACCACACTAGCTGGGTCAACCTACAACACCACAACCACCCTAGCTGGGTCAACCTACAACACACCACAACCACCCTAGCTGGGTCAACCTACAACACACCACAACCAACCTAGCTGGGTCAACCTACAACACACCACAACCACCCTAGCTGGGTCAACCTACAACTCACCACAACCACCCTAGCTGGGTCAACCTTCTAATGCAATTTGGTTTAGGTATGTAGATGATGTTCTTTGTGTTTGGCCAACAAATGAAAATTTGCAAATATTTCTCCCCTTACTTAACAATTTAGCACCTTCCATCAAATTTACTGTAGAAAATGAAAATAATGGTATGTTACCATTTTTAGACTGCATGATCCACGGGCAAGGAAACAAGTTTAAGTTAAGCATATACAGAAAACCTACCAATGTATGCTCATATATCCATTATTACTCATCTCAACATGACAGTTGAATTATTATCATTTCAATCTATGTTCCTTAGGGCATTACGTATTTGCAGTTCAGAGTTTATTGATGATGAGCTTGAGAAGATATATTCTATTGGATCTAAGTTAAAGTACCCTAGATCTTTCATTGATAAATTCCTTAAGATAGCAAAGAAATCATCTAATAGAGTTGAGCCCAAACCTCCCATTGACACCAAAAATCTTTTAGGTCTCCCTTTTAATAATAATCTTACTTTACTTCCCATGTTGCCTAGATCCTTTAATGTAAATGTTGCCTTCAGCAACGATAATACTATAAAGAATATCTTAATAAGGAATTCAACAGAAAATTCTCCTGGATGCATCTATAAAGTGCCATGTAGAAATTGTGATAAGTTTTATGTTGGGCAAACTGGTAAGGATCTTTCTGTTAGACTTAAGCAACATAGATATAGTATAAGAACGGGACAAGAATCAAATGCCTTGTTTAATCACGTTAAAAAACTATGATCATTGTATTGACTATAGCAATGCCATCTCAGTTATTAACTCTAAATCTATTACCACTAGAAATATCATTGAATCTTCTATCATTAAACACACAAAGAATTATAATCTTAATATTATTGGTGGTCTATACAAATTAGATATCTTTATTTTTGATAAGATTTGTAAAATGATAAGTTTATGAACACTCGCTGTCTGTCTTCGACAATCTTCGACTGTTATATTTCTCTCTTGCGTCTCCCCTGATGATGTGATTATTATACGAGTGCACTTGGGAACTTATCGTGTTTCATTTTCCCTGTGGACTAATAGGAATATATATATATACATATATATATATATATATATATATATATATATATATATATATATATATATATATATATACATATATATATATATATATATATATATATATCATACAAAGCTCCATCAGCCAGGATCGAACCTGGGACCCCTTGTGCAAGAGGCAGGCATGTAACCGCTAGGCTAAGGGACTGTATAATAGGAAACAACTATTCGAAATACTAAGTACTCGAATACCCTTCGTCTCACTATGGTGAGCAACGGGGTCTATCGGTTGTTTCCGAACAGAACACATCCTGGCTGATGGAGCTTTGTATGTTCTATGAAGGTGCGCGTTCATATACACTTTATTCGTATTCATATAACTCCGCGTTGTACAGTCAGGTTCGGTAAAACGCTATCAGCTGGCTATATATATATATATATATATATATATATATATATATATATATATATATATATATATATATATATATATGTGGTTTCAGAAGTGGTAGAGGATGTGTGGATCAGGTGTTTGCTTTGAAGAATGTATGTGAGAAATACTTAGAAAAGCAAATGGATTTGTATGTAGCATTTATGGATCTGGAGAAGGCATATGATAGAGTTGATAGAGATGCCCTGTGGAAGGTATTAAGAATATATGGTGTGGGAGGCAAGTTGTTAGAAGCAGCGAAAAGTTTTTATCGAGGATGTAAGGCGTGTGTACGTGTAGGAAGAGAGGAAAGTGACTGGTTCTCAGTGAATGTAGGTTTGCGGCAGGGGTGTGTGATGTCTCCATGGTTGTTTAATTTGTTTATGGATGGGGTTGTTAGGGAGGTGAATGCAAGAGTTTTGGAAAGAGGGGCAAGTATGAAGTCTGTTGGGGATGAGAGAGCTTGGGAAGTGAGTCAGTTGTTGTTCGCTGATGATACAGCGCTGGTGGCTGATTCATGTGAGAAACTGCAGAAGCTGGTGACTAAGTTTGGTAAAGTGTGTGGAAGAAGAAAGTTAAGAGTAAATGTGAATAAGAGCAAGGTTATTAGGTACAGCAGGGTTGAGGGTCAAGTCAATTGGGAGGTGAGTTTGAATGGAGAAAAACTGGAGGAAGTGAAGTGTTTTAGATATCTGGGAGTGGATCTGGCAGCGGATGGAACCATGGAAGCGGAAGTGAATCATAGGGTGGGGAGGGGGCAAAATTCTGGGAGCCTTGAAGAATGTGTGGAAGTCGAGAACATTATCTCGGAAAGCAAAAATGGGTATGTTTGAAGGAATAGTGGTTCCAACAATGTTGTATGGTTGCGAGGCGTGGGCTATGGATAGAGTTGTGCGCAGGAGGATGGATGTGCTGGAAATGAGATGTTTGAGGACAATGTGTGGTGTGAGGTGGTTTGATCGAGTAAGTAACGTAAGGGTAAGAGAGATGTGTGGAAATAAAAAGAGCGTGGTTGAGAGAGCAGAAGAGGGTGTTTTGAAGTGGTTTGGGCACATGGAGAGAATGAGTGAGGAAAGATTGACCAAGAGGATATATGTGTCGGAGGTGGAGGGAACGAGGAGAAGAGGGAGACCAAATTGGAGGTGGAAAGATGGAGTGAAAAAGATTTTGTGTGATCGGGGCCTGAACATGCAGGAGGGTGAAAGGAGGGCAAGGAATAGAGTGAATTGGAGCGATGTGGTATACCTGGGTTGACGTGCTGTCAGTGGATTGAATCAAGGCATGTGCAGCGTCTGGGGTAAACCATGGAAAGCTGTGTAGGTATGTATATTTGCGTGTGTGGACGTATGTATATACATGTGTATGGGGGTGGGTTGGGCCATTTCTTTCGTCTGTTTCCTTGCGCTACCCCGCAAACGCGGGAGACAGCGACAAAGAAAAAAAAAAAAAAAAAAAAAAAAAATATATATATATATATATATATATATATATATATATATATATATATATATATATATATATATTATATTATCATTTTGCTTTGTCGCTGTCTCCCAAGTCTGCGAGGTAACGCAAGGAAACAGACGATAGAAATGGCCCAACCCACACCCATACACATGTATATACATACATGTCCACACACGCAAATATACATACCCATACATCTCAACGTACACATATATATACACACACAGACATACATAAATACACATGCACACAATTCACACTGTCTGCCTTTATTCATTCCCATCGCCACCTCGCCACACATGGAATAACATCCCCCTCCCCCTTCATGTGTATGAGGAAAAGACAACAAAGGCCCCATTCGTTCACACTCAGTCTCTAGCTGTCATGCAATAATGCCCGAAACACAGCTCCCTTTCCACATCCAGGCCCCAAAGAACTTTCCATGGTTTACCCCAGACGCTTCACATGCCCTGATTCAATCCATTGACAGCACGTCGACCCCGGTATACCACATCGATCCAATTCACTCTATTCCTTGCCCGCCTTTCACCCTCCTGCATGTTCATGCCCCGATCTCTCAAAATCTTTTTCACTCAATCTTTCCAGCTCCAATTTGGTCTCCCACTTCTCCTCGTTCCCTCCACCTCCGATACATATATCCTCTTGGTCAATCTTTCCTCACTCATTCTCTCCATAAGACCAAACCATTTCAAAACACCCTCTTCTGCTCTCTCAACCACGCTCTTCTTATTTCCACACATCTCTCTTACCCTTACATTACTTACTCGATCAAACCACCTCACACCACATATTGTCCTCAAACGTCTCATTTCCAGCACATTCACCCTCCTGCGCACTACTCTATCCATAGCCCACACCTCGCAACCATACAACATTGTTGGAACCACTATTCCTTCAAACATACCCATTTTTGCTTTCCGAGATAATGTTCTTGACTTCCACACATTCTTCAAGGCTCCCAGGATTTTCGCCCCCTCCCCACCCTATGATTCACTTCCGCTTCCATGGTTCCATCCGCTGCCAGATCCACTCCCAGATATCTAAAACACTTTACTTCCTCCAATTTTTCTCCATTCAAACTTACCTCCCATTGACTTGAACCTCAACCCTACTGTACCTAATAACCTTGCTCTTATTCCCATTTACTCTCAGCTTTCTTCTTTCACACACACACTTTACCAAACTCAGTCACCAGCTTCTGCAGTTTCTCACACGAATCAGCCACCAGCGCTGTATCATCAGCGAACAACAACTGACTCACATCCCAAGCTCTCTCACCCACAACAGACAGCATACTTGCCCCTCTTTCCAAAATTCTTGCATTCACCTCCCTAACAACCCATCCGTAAACAAATTAAACAACCATGGAGACATCACACACCCCTGCCACAAACCTACATTCTCTGAGAACCAATCAATTTCCTCTCTACCAACATGTTTACATGCCTGACGTCCTGGATAAAAACTTTTCACTGCTTCTAACAACTTGCCTCCTACACCATATATTCTTAGTACCTTCCACAGAGCATCTCTATCAGCTCTATCGTATGCCTTCTCCAGATCCATTAATCCTACATACAAATCCATTTGCTTTTCTAAGTATTTCTCACATACATTCTTCAAAGCAAACACCTGATCCACACATCCTCTACCACTTCTGAAAACACACTGCTTTTCTCAATCAATACCCTCCCATATAATTTACCAGGAATACTCAAGAAACTTATACCTCTGCAATTTGAGCACTCACTTTTATCCTCTGTGCCTTTGTACAATGGCACTATACAAGCGTTCCGCCAATCCTCAGGCTCCTCACCATGAGTCCTACATACATTAAATAACCTTACCAACCAGTCAACAATACAGTCACCCCCTTTTTTGATGCATTCCACTGCGATACCATCCTAACCCGGTGCCTTGCTGGCTTTCATCTTCCGCAGAGCTTTTACTACCTCTTCTCTGTTCACCAAATCATTTTCCCTAACCATCTCACTTTGCACAACACCTCGACCTGGGGATATGGGACAAAGAATACTTCCCACGCATTCCTCATGTGTCGTAGAAGGCGACTAAAGAGGACGGGAGCAGGGGGCTGGAAACCCTCCCCTCCTTATATTTTAACTTTCTAAAAGGGGAAACAGAAGGAGGAGTCACGCGTGGAGAGCTCATCCTCCTGGAAGGCTCAGATTGGGGTGTCTAAATGTGTGTGGATGTAACCAAGATGAGAAAAAAAGGAGAGATAGGTAGTATGTTTGAGGAAAGGAACCTGGATGTTTTGGCTCTGAGTGAAACGAAGGGTAAAGGGGAAGAGTGGTTTGGGAATGTCTTGGGAGTAAAGTCAGGGGTAAGTGAGAGGACAAGAGCAAGGTAAAGAGTAGCACTACTCCTGAAACAGGAGTGGTGGGAGTATGTGACAGAGTGTAAGAAAGTAAACTCTAGATGGATGTGGGTAAAACTGAAAGTGGATGGAGAGAGATGGGTGATAATTGGTGCATATGCACCTGGGCATGAGAAGAAAGATCATGAGAGGCAAGTGTTTTGGGAGCAGCTGAGTGAGTGTGTTAGTAGTTTTGATGCTCGAGACCGGGTTATAGTGATGGGTGATTTGAATGCAAGGGTAAGTAATGTGGGAGTTGAGGGAATAATTGGTGCACATGGTGTGTTCAGTGTTGTAAATGGAAATGGTGAAGAGCTTGTAGATTTATGTGCCGAAAAAGGACTGGTGATTGGGAATACCTGGTTTAAAATGAGAGATATACATACGTATACGTATGTAAGTAGGAGAGATGGCCAGAGAGCGTTACTGGATTAAGTGTTAATTGACAGGCGTGCGAAAGAGAGACTTTTGGATGTTAATGTGCTGAGAGGTGCAACTGGAGGGATGTCTGATCATTATCTTGTGGAGGCGAAAGTGAAGATTTGTAGAGGTTTTCAGAAAAGAAGAGAGAATGTTGGGGTGAAAAGAGTGGTGAGAGTAAGTGAGCTTGGGAAGGAAACTTGTGGAAGTACCAGAAGAATTTTAGTACAGAATGGAAAAAGGTGAGAACAAAGGACTTAAGGGGAGTGGAGGAGGAGTAGTATGTAGTTAGGGAAGCAGTGATGGCTTGCGCAAAAGATGCTTGTGGCATGAGAAGCGTGGGAGGTGGACAGACTAGAAAGGGTAGTGAGTGGTGGGATGAAGAAGTAAGATTATTAGTGAAAGAGAAGAGAGAGGCATTTGGACGATTTTTGCAGGGAAATAATGCAAATGACTGGGAGATGTATAAAAGAAAGAGGCAGGAGGTCAAGAGAAAGGTGCAAGAGGTTAAAAATAGGGCATATGAGAGTTGGGGTGAGAGAGTATCATTAAATTTTAGGGAGAATAAAAAGATGTTTTGGAAGGAGGTAAATAAAGTTCATAAGACAAGGGAATCAATGGGAACTTCAGTGAGGGGCGCAAATGGGGAGGTGAAAACAAGTAATGTTGATGTGAGAAGATGGAGTGAGTAATTTGAAGGTTTGTTGAACGTGTTTGATGATATATTCATATATATATATATATATATATATATATATATATATATATATATATATATATATATATATATATATATATATATATATTTTTTTTTTTTTTTTATACCTCGTCGCTGTCTCCCGCGTTTGCGAGGTAGCGCAAGGAAACAGACGAAAGAAATGGCCCAACCCCCCCCATACACATGTACATACACACGTCCACACACGCAAATATACATACCTACACAGCTTTCCATGGTTTACCCCGGACGCTTCACATGCCTTGATTCAATCCACTGACAGCACGTCAACCCCTGTATACCACATCGCTCCAATTCACTCTATTCCTCGCCCTCCTTTCACCCTCCTGCATGTTCAGGCCCCGATCACACAAAATCCTTTTCACTTCATCTTTCCACCTCCAATTTGGTCTCCCTCTTCTCCTCGTTCCCTCCACCTCCGACACATATATCCTCTTGGTCAATCTTTCCTCACTCATTCTCTCCATGTGCCCAAACCATTTCAAAACACCCTCTTCTGCTCTCTCAACCACGCTCTTTTTATTTCCACACATCTCTCTTACCCTTACGTTACTTACTCGATCAAACCACCTCACACCACACATTGTCCTCAAACATCTCATTTCCAGCACATCCATCCTCCTGCGCACAACTCTATCCATAGCCCACGCCTCGCAACCGTACAACATTGTTGGAACCACTATTCCTTCAAACATACCCATTTTTGCTTTCCGGGACAATGTTCTCGACTTCCACACATTTTTCAAGGCTCCCAAAATTTTCGCCCCCTCCCCCACCCTATGATCCACTTCCGCTTCCATGGTTCCATCCGCTGACAGATCCACTCCCAGATATCTAAAACACTTCACTTCCTCCAGTTTTTCTCCATTCAAACTCACCTCCCAATTGACTTGACCCTCAACCCTACTGTACCTAATAACCTTGCTCTTATTCACATTTACTCTTAACTTTCTTCTTCCACACACTTTACCAAACTCCGTCACCAGCTTCTGCAGTTTCTCACATGAATCCGCCACCAGCGCTGTATCATCAGCGAACAACAACTGACTCACTTCCCAAGCTCTCTCATCCCCAACAGACTTCATACTTGCCCCTCTTTCCAAAACTCTTGCATTTACCTCCCTAACAACCCCATCCATAAACAAATTAAACAACCATGGAGACATCACACACCCCTGCCGCAAACCTACATTCACTGAGAACCAATCACTTTCCTCTCTTCCTACACGTACACATGCCTTACATCCTCGATAAAAACTTTTCACTGCTTCTAACAACTTGCCTCCCACACCATATATTCTTAATACCTTCCACAGGGCATCTCTATCAACTCTATCATATGCCTTCTCCAGATCCATAAATGCTACATACAAATCCATTTGCTTTTCTAAGTATTTCTCACATACATTCTTCAAAGCAAACACCTGATCCAGACATCCTCTACCACTTCTGAAACCACACTGCTCTTCTCCCAATCTGATGCTCTGTACATGCCTTCACCCTCTCAATCAATACCCTCCCATATAATTTACCAGGAATACTCAACAAACTTATACCTCTGTAATTTGAGCACTCACTCTTATCCCCTTTGCCTTTGTACAATGGCACTATGCACGCATTCCGCCAATCCTCAGGCACCTCACCATGAGTCATACATACATTAAATAACCTTACCAACCAGTCAACAATACAGTCACCCCCTTTTTTAATAAATTCCACTGCAATACCATCCAAACCTGCTGCCTTGCCGGCTTTCATCTTCCGCAAAGCTTTTACTACCTCTTCTCTGTTTACCAAATCATTTTCCCTAACCCTCTCACTTTGCACACCACCTCGACCCAAACACCCTATATCTGCCACTCTGTCATCAGACACATTCAACAAACCTTCAAAATACTCATTCCATCTCCTTCTCACATCACCACTACTTGTTATCACCTCCCCATTTACGCCCTTCACTGAAGTTCCCATTTGCTCCCTTGTCTTACGCACCCTATTTACCTCCTTCCAGAACATCTTTTTATTCTCCCTAAAATTTACTGATAGTCTCTCACCCCAACTCTCATTTGCCCTTTTTTTCACCTCTTGCACCTTTCTCTTGACCTCCTGTCTCTTTCTTTTATACTTCTCCCACTCAATTGCATTTTTTCCCTGCAAAAATCGTCCAAATGCCTCTCTCTTCTCTTTCACTAATACTCTTACTTCTTCATCCCACCACTCACTACCCTTTCTAAACAGCCCACCTCCCACTCTTCTCATGCCACAAATATATATATATATATATATATATATATATATATTTATTATACTTTGTCGGTCTCCCGCGTTAGCGAGATAGCGCAAGAAAACAGACGAAAGAATTGCCCAACCCGCTCACATACACATGTATATATATATATATATATATATATATATATATATATATATATATACATATCTAGGGGATAGGGGAGAAAGAATACTTCCCACGCATTCCTCACGTATCGTAGAAGGTGACTAAAGGGGACGGGAGAGTGGGGCTGAAAACCCTCCCCTCCTTGTACTGTAACTTTCTAAACGGGGAAACAGGAGGAGGAGTCACGCGGGGAGCGCTCATCCTCCTCGAAGGCTGAGATTGGGGTGTCTAAATGTGTGTGGATGTAACCAAGATGAGAAAAAAGGAGAGAGAGGTAGTATGTTTGAGGAAAGGAACCTGGAGGTTTTGGCTCTGAGTGAAACGAAGCTCAAGGGTAAAGGGGAAGAGTGGTTTGGGAATGTTTTGGGATTAAAGGCAAAGGTTAGTGAGAGGACAAGAGCAAGGGAAAGAGAAGCACTACTCCTGAAACAGGAGTGGTGGGAGTATGTGATAGAGTGTAAGAAAGTAAACTCTGGATTGATATGGGTAAAACTGAAAGTGGATGGAGAGAGATGGGTGATTATTGGTGCATATGCACCTAGGCATGAAAAGAAAGATCATGAGAGGCAAGTGTTCTGGGAGCAGCTGAATGAGTGTATTAGTAGTTTTGATCACGAGACCGGGTTATAGTGATGGGTGATTTGAATGCAAAGGTGAGTAATGTGGCAGTTGAGGGAATAATTGGTGTACATGGGGTGTTCAGTGTTGTAAATGGAAATGGTGAAGAGCTTGTAGATTTATGTGCCGAAAAAGGACTGGTGATTGGGAAAAACCTGGTTTAAAAAGAGAGATATACATAAGTATACGTATGTAAGTAGGAGAGATGGCCAGAGACCGTTATTGGATTACAAGTAAATTGATTAAATTGATAGGCGCATGAAAGAGAGACTTTTGGATGTTAATGTGCTGAGAGGTGCAACTGGAGGGATGTCTGATCATTATCTTGTGGAGGCGAAGATTTGTAAAGGTTTTCAGAAAAGAAGAGAGAATGTTCGGGTGAAAAGAGTGGTGAGAGTAAGTGGGCTTGGGAAGGAGACTTGTATTATGAAGTACCAGGAGAGATTGAGTACAGAATGGAAAAAGGAGAGAACAAAGGACGTAGGTGGAGTGGGGGAGGAATGGGATGTAGTTAGGGAAGCAGTGATGGCTTGTGCAAAAGATGCTTGTAGCATGGGAAATGTGGGAGGTGGGCAGATTAGAAAGGGTAGTGAGTGGTGGGATGAAGAAGTAAGATTATTCGTGAAAGAGAAGAGAGAGGCATTTGGACGATTTTTGCAGAGAAATAATGCAAATGACTAGGAGATGTATAAAAGAAAGAGGCAGGATGTCAAGAGAAAGGTGCAAGAGGTGAAAAAGAGGGCAAATGAGAGTTGGGGTGAGAGAGTATCATTAAATTTTAGGGAAAATAAAAAGATGTTTTGGAAGGTGGTAAATAAAGTGCCTAAGAGAAAGGAACAAATGGGAACATCAGTGAATGGGGCTAATGGGTAGGTGATAACAAGTAGTGGTGATTTAAGGAGGAGATGGAGTGAGTAATTTGAAGGTTTGTTGAATGTGCTTGATGTCACTCTAGAGTGACAGATATATTGGTTCTCATTGAATGTTGGTTAGCGACAGGGGTGCGAGATGTCTCCATGGTTGTTTAATTTGTTTACAGTTGGGGTTGTTAGGAAGGTGAATGAATGCAAGAGTTTTGGAAAGAGGGGCAAGTATGCAGTCTGTAGTGGATGAGAGAGCTTGGGAAGTGAGCCAGTTGTTGTTTGCTGATGATACAGTGCTGGTGGCTGATTCGGGTGAGAAACTGCAGAAGCTGGTGACTGAGTTTGGTAAAGTGTGTGAAAGAAGAAAGCTGAGAGTAAATGTAAATAAGAGCAAGGTTATTAGGTACAGTAGGGTTGAGGGACAAGTCAACTGGGAGGTAACTTTGAATGGAGAAAAACTGGAGGAAGTGAAGCGTTTTAGATATCTGGGAGTGGATTTGGCAGCGGATGGAACCATGGAAGCGGAAGTGAATCATAGGGTGGGGAGGGGGCGAAAGTTCTGGGAGCGTTGAGAAATGTGTGGAAGTCAAGACGGTTATCTTGGAGAGCAAAAATGGGTATGCCTGAAGGAATAGTGGTTCCAACAATGTTACATGGTTGCGAGGCGTGGGCTATAGATAGAGTTGTGCGGAGGAGGGTGAATGTGCTGGAAATGAGATGTTTGAGGACAATATGTGATGTGAGGTGGTTTGATGGAGTAAGTCATGAAAGGGTAAGAGAGATGTGTGGTAGTAAAAAGAGTGTGGTTGAGAGAGAGCAGAAGAGGGTGTTTGAAATGGTTTGGTCAAATGGAGAGAATGAGTGAGGAAAGATTGATAAAGAGGATATATGTGTCAGAGGTGGAGGAAACGAGAAGTGGGAGACCAAATTGGAGGTGGAAAGATGAGGTGAAAAAGATTTTGAGTGATCGGGGCCTGAACATGCAGGAAGGTGAAAGGCGTGCAAGGAATAGAGTGAATTGGAACGATGTGGTACACCGGGGTCGACGTGCTGTCAATGGTTTGAACCAGGGCATGTGAAGCGTCTGGGGTAAAACATGGAAAGTTTTGTGGGGCCTGGATGTGGAAAGGGAGCTGTGGTTTCGGTGCATTATACATGACAGCTAGAGACTGAGTATGAACGAATGTGGCCTTTGTTGTCTTTTCCTAGCGCTACCTCGCGCACATGCGGGGGAGGGGGTTTTCATTTCATGTGTGGCGGGGTGGCGACGGGAATTAATAAGGGCAGACAGTATGAATTATGTACATGTGTATATATGTATATATATATGTGTGTGTATGTATATGTATACGTTAAGATGTATAGGTATGAATATGTGCTGTGTCAACGTGTATGTATATAAATGTGTATGTGGGTGGGTTTGGCTATTCTTTCGTCTGTTTCCTTTCGCTACCTCGCTAACGCGGGAGACAGCGACAAAGTATAATAAATAAATATAGTAAATATATTTTCTATACTATTCACCATTTTCCGCAAGGTAGCGTTAAGAACAGAGGGCTGAGCCTTTGAGGGAATATCCTCACTTGGCCCCGTTCTCTGTTCCTTCTTTTGGAAAATGAAAAACGAGAGGGGGAGGATTTCCAGCCCCCGCTCCCTCCCCTTTTAGACGCCTTCTACGACACGCAGGGAATACGTGGGAAGTATTCTTTCTCCCATATCCTCTGAAAGTCTCAAAATAAATCGCCAGTGGTATTACATCTTCATGTGAGATAGAACAATGTAATCTGGGACATGATTCTAATCTAGTGTTGAAGTGACCTCTTGTTAAGGTGTAGTGTATGATAGTGTATCAGAGGCAACCGATCTAAATTGGCCGAAAGAGATTGAACATTGTCAATAAGAATTAGAAGATGTGAACTACATATCACTAGAGCAGATAAGGCTAACATATCACTAGAGCAGATAAGGTTAACATATCACTAGAGCAGATAAGGCTAACATATCACTAGAGCAGATAAGGCTAACATATCACTAGAGCAGATAAGGCTAACATATCACTAGAGCAGATAAGGCTAACATATCACTAGAGCAGATAAGGCTAACATATCACTAGAGCAGATAAGGCTAAAACACAAGTTATCATTAGTAATAAAAATTGAGTGTGACGTGGAGGTGTTCGGGTGTGGCATCATGCCTGTCATACGACAGCATAATATAAAGTTAATATTCTTTCTTATAGTATCAAATTTTCGTAGTAATATTTTACCATTGTGTGGGTTCTCAAATACCAGTTGTCCAATGTTATCCGTTTTATTTCAATCAAGCTTACGTCTTCACGAAGGCATCATCAGGAATATACATCAAAGACAAAATTGCGTCATAAAACTTGGATGTGATATGTAAAACGTAAACAAAAGTATATAATAGAAACATACTTGGTAAAGAAACCACAGTACATGGTATATACTAGTAAGAGAAAACACTTAAAGTGAAACATACTAACAATATCATGAAGTGTAGTATGTAGGAGTTACAATCTAAATGTAAAATATGGAAGTAGAAAGATAGAAAGATACAGTTTAGGAAACACAGAAGAACAATATTACACGAGGTAGCAATACAGAAAGACCATCACTAAATACACTAAGTTGGGCCTGAGCGAACCCGTTATTGTCCGGATGTGGAGCTGGGGTCAGGTTGGGCTCGTCTGATTCTCTCTAACCTTCGTCACCCAGGACCAGGTTGGTCAGCCCCGCCTTCTTCCTGGCGGACTCGGTAGCTTGTGGCTGGTTAGTGACGTGGCCCATCTGTCCTAACACGGCACTAGGTCTACGTGCTGTTGTCGGGCCATCACGGAGCTGTATGGCGGTGGTCATGTTCGTCTGAATGTTAATGACAAGTGTTTACTCTCTAATGTGAATGGTTTCTAGTATCTGTATTCTCCTCTGATCACTTAGTACCTGTAGTCTCCTCTGATCACTACAACTATAGATGATTCTGGTGTTATTCACTATAATCTCCCTCGTTAGTCTCGTTCCAAACTACCGAATCCGCTATTTCTGGGCACTAGGAAGGACGCGCGTCGCTGATCAACACGTGGTTCCTATATCGTTAGCACGTGCTATTGTGTTGGTGGAGTGTGTTGCCATCCTACGGTGTTGGTAGTGTGTTGCCACCCTACTGTGTTGATAGTGTGTTGCCACCCTACTGTGTTGGTGAAGTGTGTTGCCACCCTACTGTGTTGGTATTGTGTTGCCACTCTACTGTGTTGGCAGTGTGTTGCCACCCTACTGTGTTGGTAGTGTTTCCACCCTACTATGTTGGTAGTGTGTTGCCGCCCTACTGTGTTGGTAGAGTGTGTTGCCACCCTACTGTGTTGGTAGAGTGTGCTGGCACCCTACAAGTGTTGCTAGAGTGTGTTGCCGTTGCCACCCTACTGTGTTGGTTGAGTGTGTTGCCACCCTACTGTGTTGGGAGCGTGGTTACCACCTACCTGTGTTGGTAGAGTGTGTTGCCACCCTAGTGTGATGGTAGTGTTGCTAACCTAGTTCGAAAATAGAGTGTTGCCACCCTTGTGTGATGGTAGTGTGTTGCCTCCCTAGTGTGATGGTAGAGTGTGTTGCCACCCTACTGTGATGGTAGTGTGTGTTGCCACCCTAGTGTGATGGTAGTGTTGCTAACCTAGTGCGAAAGTAGAGTGTTGCCACCCTTGTGTGATGGTAGTGTGTTGCCTCCCTAGTGTGATGGTAGAGTGTGTTGCCACCCTACTGTGATGGTAGTGTGTGTTGCCACCCTAGTGTAATGGTAGTGTTGCCACCCTAGTGTGATGGTAGAGCGTGTTGCCACTCTAATGTGATGGTAGCGTATGTTGCCACCCTAATGTGATGGCAGTGTTGCTACCCTAGTGTGATGGTAGTGTTGCCACCCTAGAGTGATAGTAGAGTGTGCTGCCACCCTAGCGTGATGGCAGTGTGTGTTGCCACCCTAGTGTGATGGAAAAATGTGTTGCCACCCTAGCGTGTTGGTA
Source organism: Panulirus ornatus (assembly GCF_036320965.1). NCBI lineage: Eukaryota > Metazoa > Arthropoda > Malacostraca > Decapoda > Palinuridae > Panulirus > Panulirus ornatus. The sequence goes on from NC_092292.1 coordinate 692,061, forward strand.
GTGTTACCATCCAAGTGTGATAGTAGTGTGTGTTGCCACCCTAGTGTGAAGGAAGATGTGTTGCCACCCTAGTGTGAAGGAAGATGTGTTGCCACCCGTGAGATGGTAGTGTGTGTTGCCACCCTAGTGTGACGGTAGTGTTGCCACCCTAGTGTGATGGTAGTGTGTGTTGCCACCCTAGTGTGACGGTAGTGTTGCCACCCTAGTGTGACGGTAGTGTTGCCACCCTAGTGTGATGGTAGAGTGTGTTGCCACCCTAGTGTGATAGGAGTGTTGCCACCCTACTGTGATGGTAGTATGTTGCCACCCCAGTGATGGTAGTGTGTGTGTTGCCACCCTAGTGTGATGGTAATGTGTGTTCCCACCCCAGTGTGATGGTAGAGTGTGTTGCCATCCTAGTGTGATGGTAGTGTGTTGCCATCCTAGTGTGATGGTAGAGTGTTGCCACCTTATTGTGATGGTAGAGTGCGTCGCCACCAAAGTGTGCTGGTAGAGTGTGTTGCCACCCTAGTGTGATAGTAGTTTTGCCACCCTAGTGTGATGGTAGTGTGTTGCCACCCTAGTGTGATGGTAGTGTTGCTAACCTAGTGCGAAAGTAGAGTGTTGCCACCCTTGTGTGATGGTAGTGTGTTGCCTCCCTAGTGTGATGGTAGAGTGTGTTGCCACCCTACTGTGATGGTAGTGTGTGTTGCCACCCTAGTGTAATGGTAGTGTTGCCACCCTAGTGTGATGGTAGAGCGTGTTGCCACTCTAATGTGATGGTAGCGTATGTTGCCACCCTAATGTGATGGCAGTGTTGCTACCCTAGTGTGATGGTAGTGTTGCCACCCTAGAGTGATAGTAGAGTGTGCTGCCACCCTAGCGTGATGGTAGTGTGTGTTGCCACCCTAGTGTGATGGAAAAATGTGTTGCCACCCTAGCGTGTTGGTAGTGTTACCATCCAAGTGTGATTGCAGTGTGTGTTGCCACCCTAGTGTGAAGGAAGATGTGTTGCCACCCGTGAGATGGTAGTGTGTGTTGCCACCCTAGTGTGACGGTAGTGTTGCCACCCTAGTGTGATGGTAGAGTGTGTTGCCACCCTAGTGTGACGGTAGTGTTGCCACCCTAGTGTGACGGTAGTGTTGCCACCCTAGTGTGATGGTAGAGTGTGTTGCCACCCTAGTGTGATAGGAGTGTTGCCACCCTACTGTGATGGTAGTATGTTGCCACCCCAGTGATGGTAGTGTGTGTGTTGCCACCCTAGTGTGATGGTAATGTGTGTTCCCACCCCAGTGTGATGGTAGAGTGTGTTGCCATCCTAGTGTGATGGTAGTGTGTTGCCATCCTAGTGTGATGGTAGAGTGTTGCCACCTTATTGTGATGGTAGAGTGCGTCGCCACCAAAGTGTGCTGGTAGAGTGTGTTGCCACCCTAGTGTGATAGTAGTGTTTTGCCACCCTAGTGTGATGGTAGTGTGTTGCCATCCTAGTGTGATGGTAGTGTTGCCCCTCTAGTGTGATGGTAGAGTGTGATGCCATCCTAGTGTGATGGTAGTGTTGCCACCCTAGAGTGATGGTAGAGTGTGCTGCCACCCTAGTGTGATGGTAGTGTGTCTTGCCACCCTAGTGTGGTGGTAGTGTGTATATCCACCTTAGTGTGATGGTATTGTGTGTTAAAACCCCTAGTGTGATGGTAGCGTGTATATCCACCTTAGTGTGATGGTAGTGCGTGTTGACACCACTAGTGTAATGGTAGTGTGTGTTGCCACCTGAGTGTGATGGTAGAGTGAGTTGCCACCCTAGTGTGATGGTAGAGTAAGCTGCCATCCTAGTATGAGGGTAGAGTGTGCTGCCGCCCTAGTATGATGGTAGAATGTGTTGCCACCCTAGTGTGATGATAAAGTATGTTGCCAACCCAGTGCGATGGTAGTGTTGCCACCCTAGTGTGATGATAGGGTGTGTTGCCACCCGAGTGTGGTGGTAGAGTGTGTTGCCACCCTTGTGTGATGGTAGTCTTGCCACATTGGTGTGATGGTAGAGTGTGTTGCCACCCTAGTGTGGCTGTAGAGTGTGTTGCCACCCTAGTGTGATGGTAGAGTGTGTTGCCACCCTAGTGTGATATTAGTGTGTGTTGCCACCCTAGTGTGATGGTAGAGTGTATTGCTACCCTAGTGTGATGGTAGTGTATTGCCACTCTACTGTGTTTTTAGAGTGTGTTGCCACTCGTGTGATGGTAGAGTGTGTTGCCACCCTTGTGTGATGGTAGTCTTGCCACATTGGTGCGATGGCAGTGTGTGTTACCACCCTTGTGTGAAGGTAGTGTGTTGCCAACCTAGTGTAATGGCAGTGTGTGTTGCCACCCTTGTGTGATGGTAGTGTGTGTTGCCATCCTAGTGCGATGGCATAGTGTGTTGCCACCCTAGTGTGATGGTAGCGTTGCCACCCTAGTGGGATAGTAGTGCGTGCTGCCACCCTAGTGTGATGGTAGTGTGTTGCTACCCTAGTGTAAAGGGAGAGTGTGTTGCCAACCTACCAACCTAGTGTGATGGTAGTGTGTTGCCACCCTAGTGTGATATTAGTGTGTGTTGCCACCCTAGTGTGATGGTACAGTGTACTGCTACCCTAGTGTGATGGTAGTGTATTGCCACTCTACTGTGTTCTTAGAGTGTGTTGCCACTCGTGTGATGGTAGAGTGTGTTGCCACCCTAGTATAATGGTGGAGTGTGATACCACCCTAGTGTGATAGTAGTTTTGCCACCCTAGTGTGATGGTAGTGTGTTGCCACCCTAGTGTGATGGTAGTGTGTGTTGCCATCCTAGTGCGATGGCATAGTGTTGCCACCCTAGTGTGATGGTAGTGTGTTGCTACCCTAGTGTAAAGGGAGAGCTTGTTGCCAACCTAGTGTGATGGTAGTGTGTTGCCACCCTAGTGTGATATTAGTGTGTGTTGCCACCCTAGTGTGATGGTAGAGTGTATTGCTACCCTAGTGTGATGGTAGTGTATTGCCACTCTACTGTGTTTTTAGAGTGTGTTGCCACTCGTGTGATGGTAGAGTGTGTTGCCACCTAGTGTGATGGTAGTGTGTTGCCACCCTAGTGTGATGGTAGTGTGTTGCCACCCTAGTGTGATGGTAGTGTGTGGTGCCACCCTAGTGTGATGGTAGTGTATTGCCACCCTAGTGTGATGGTACAGTGTATTGCTACCCTAGTGTGATGGTAGTGTATTGCCACCCTACTGTGTTTTTAGAGTGTGTTGCCACTCGTGTGATGGTAGAGTGTGTTGCCACCCTAGTGTAATGGTGGAGTGTGATACCACCCTAGTGTGATAGTAGTTTTGCCACCCTAGTGTGATGGTAGTGTGTTGCCACCCTAGTATGATGGTAGAGTGTGCTGCTACCGTGGTGCGATGGCAGTGTGTGTTACCACCCTTGTGTGAAGGTAGAGTGTGTTGCCAACCTAGTGTAATGGCAGTGTGTGTTGCCACCCTAGTATGATGGTAGAGTGTGTTGCCACCCTGGTGCGATGGCAGTGTGTGTTACCACCCTTGTGTGAAGGTAGAGTGTGTTGCCAACCTAGTGTAATGGCAGTGTGTGTTGCCACCCTTGTGTGATGGTAGTGTGTGTTGCCATCCTAGTGCGATGGCATAGTGTGTTGCCACCCTAGTGCGATGGTAGTGTGTGTTGCCACCCTAGTGTAAAGGGAGAGTGTGTTGCCAACTTAATTGATGGTAGTGTGTTGCCACCCTAGTGTGATGGTAGAGTGTGCTGCCACCCTAGTGTGATGCCACCCTAGTGTGAAGGTAGAGTGTTGCCAAACTAGTGTGATGGTAGTGTGTGCTGCCACCATACTGAGATGGTAGAGTGAGTTGCCACCCTAGTGTGATTGTTGAGTGTGTTGCCGCCCTAGTGTGATGGTAGAGTGTGTTGCCTCCCTAGTATGATGGTAGAGAGTGTTGCCACCCTAGTGTGATGGTAGAGTGTGTTGCCACCCTAGTTTAATGGTAGTGTTGCCACCCTAATGTGATGGAAGAGTGTGTTGCCACCCTAGTGTGATGGTAGTGTGTGTTGCCACCCTGGTGTGATGGTAGAGTGTGTTGCCAGCCTTGTGTGATGGTAGTGTGTTGCCACCCAAGTTTAATGGTAGTGTTGCCACCCTAGTGTGATGGAAAAGTGTGTTGCCACCCTAGCGTGATGATAGTGTGTGTTGCCAACCTAGTGTGATGGTAATGTTGCCACCCTAGTGTGATGGTAGAGTGTGCTGCCACCCTAGTGTGATGGTAGTGTGTGTTGCCACCCTAGTGTGAAGGTAGAGTGTGTTGCCACCCTAGTGTGATGGTAGTGTGTGGTGCCATCCCAGTGTGATGGTAGAGTGTGTTGCCACCCTAGTGTGATGGTAGTGTGTTGCCACCCTAGTGTGATGGTAGTGTGTTGCCACCCTAGTGTGATGGTAGTGTGTGGTGCCACCCTAGTGTGATTGTAGTGTGTTGCCACCCTAGTGTGATAGTAGTGTGTGGTGCCATCCCAGTGTGATGGTAGTGTGTTGCCACCCTAGTGTGATGGTAGTGTGTTGCCACCCTAGTGTGATGGTAGTGTGTTGCCACCCTAGTGTAGTGGTAGTAAGTTGCCACTCGAGTGTGATGGTAGTGTGTGTTGACACCCTAGTGTGATGGTAGAGTGTGTTGCCACCCTAGTGTGATGGTAGTGTTTGTTGCCACCCTAATGTGAGGGTAGTGTGTTGCCACCCTAGTGTGATGGTAGTGTTGCCACCCTAGTGTGATGGTAGTGTTGCCACCCTAGTGTGATGGTAGAGTGTGCTGCCACCCTAGTGTAATGGTAGAGAGTGCTGCCACCCTAGTGTAATGGTAAAGTGTGTTGCCACCCTGTGTGATGGTAGAGTGTGTTGCCACCCTAGTGTGATGGTAGTGTGTGTTACCACCCTAATGTGAGGGTAGTGTGTTGCCACCCTAGTGTGATGGTAGTGTTGCCACCCTAGTGTGATGGTAGTGTTGCCACCCTAGTGTGATGGTAGAGTGTGCTGCCACCCTAGTGTAATGGTAGAGAGTGCTGCCACCCTAGTGTAATGGTAAAGTGTGTTGCCACCCTGTGTGATGGTAGAGTGTGTTGCCACCCTAGTGTGATGGTAGTGTGTGTTACCACCCTAATGTGAGGGTAGTGTGTTGCCACCCTAGTGTGATGGTAGTGTGTGTTACCACTCTAATGTGAAGGTAGTGTGTTGCCAACGTAGTGTGATGGTAGAGTGTGTTGCCACCGTAGTGTGATGGTAGAGTGTGTTGCCACCGTAGTGTAATGGTAGAGTGTGTTGCCACCGTAGTGTGAAGGTAGTGTTGCCACCCTAATGTGATGGTAGAGTGTGTTGCCACCCTAGTGAGATGGTAGTGTGATGCCACCCTAGTGTGATGGTAGAGTGTGTTACAATGTTACGATGTGGGTAACAATGTTACGAAGTGGGCAACAATGTTACGGTGTGAGCAAAAATGTTACGATGTGGGCAACAATGTTACGGTGTGGGCAACAATGTTACGGTGTGGGCAACAATGTTACGGTATGAGCAACAATGTTACGGTGTGGACAACAATGTTACGGTGTGAGCAACAATGTTACGGTGTGAGCAACAATGTTACGGTGTGAGCAACAATGTTACGATGTGGGCAACAATGTTACGATGTGAGCAACAATGTTACGGTGGGGGCAACAATGTTACGATGTGGGCAACAATGTTACGATGTGGGCAACAATGTTACGATGTGAGCAACAATGTTACGGTGTGAGAAACAATGTTACGGTGTGAGCGCAATGTTACGGTATGGGCAACAATGTTACGGTGTGGGCAACAATGTTACGGTGTGAGCGACAATGTTACGGTGTGGGCAACAATGTTACGGTGTGGGCGACAATGTTACGGGGTTGGGCAACAATGTTACGGGGTGGGGCAACAATGTTACGGGGTGGGGCAACAATGTTACGGGGTGGGGCAACAATGTTACGGGGTGGGGCAACAATGTTACGGGGTGGGGCAACAATGTTACGGGGTGGGGCAACAATGTTACGGGGTGGGGCAACAATGTGTGGGGGTACGCAATAAAGTCACAGTTTGGGCAACAGAGGAGGCAGAAGGAGGAGGGATTAGGCCAGTAATAGTACCAGCCTCGGCCAAGTGATGACGTAAGCCAACCTCGTGAGTCTGGCTGGCCCAGGTAGGAGGCGGGCCACATGACGTCACACCAAATCAACACACAACATACTTGGCTTCTTCACAGTGGAGAGTGGCCGAGGGGGGGGGGGGTGTGCTACTACACAGTGGAGGTATGGGAGACAGTGGAGGTATGGGAGACAGCGAAGGTATGGGAGACAGTGAAGGTATGGGAGACAGTGGAGATATGGGAGACAGTGAAGGTATGGGAGACAGTGGAGGTATGGGAGACAGTGGAGGTATGGGAGACAGTGAAGGTATGGGAGACAGTGGAGGTATGGGAGACAGTGGAGGTATGGGAGACAGTGAAGGTATGGGAGACAGTGGAGGTAAGGGAAGCTAGTGGCCAGACCTTCAGTTTGTACCTCCCTGATCTTGTGGTTCCTACCACACATGACCATCTTGTGTGGTACGAAAGGTACGAGAAACAGTTTTTGATGGTGGATGTGAGGCGCAGGTTGGCAAGTAGAGAAGATCCAGGTGAAGGTCGGTCTACAGCAGCGGGGTGTGATGTCACCATGGCTGCTTAATCTGTTTATGGATCGGACACTGAGGGAGATAAGTGCGAAGGTCTTGCAGAGAGAGAGAGAGAGAGAGAGAGAGAGAGAGAGAGAGAGAGAGAGAGAGAGAGAGAGAGAGAGAGAGAGAGAGTTAGGTGTTTGTTGACGATACAGCACTGGTGGCAGACTGGAGTGAGAAACTGCGAAGGTCTTGGTTTTGAAGAGGGTGAAAGCAGAAGAAGACTGGAGTAAATGTACATAAACGCAAAGGTATTAAGTTGAGCAGAGCAGAAGCACGGGTTAATAGAGGTGTGTTTACATGGGAAACCGTTGTAGGATGTGCACTATTTCAGGTACCTGAGAATGGACAGGACACCAAATGGAGCTATGAAAGCGGAAGCGAGTCATAGAGTAGGTGAGGGGGCAAGTGTTCTGGGGGCACTGCAAGAGAGGGTGTTATCTGAGAGGTATGTTATGGATGTGAGGCAACGGTTATAAATGAGTACGCGCGCACGAAGGTGGAAGTGTTCAAAATGAAATGCCTCCTGAGGACAATATGTGGCGTGAGGTGGTTTGATCAAGTTGGTAATACAGGAGGAAGAGATGGGGGAGGTAACAAGAAGTGTGTGGTTGAGACAGCTGAAGAGGGTTTGGACACATGGACAGAATGAGTGAGGAAAGATTAAGAAAGAGGATATATATGTGTCAGAGGTGGAGGGAACAAGATCTTAGCAGAAGACCAAACTGGAGGAGGAAGGATGGAGTGAAAAAGATTTTGAGTGTTCGGGGCGTGAACATGCAGGAGTGTGAAAGGCGTGAACGGGATGAAGTGAACTTCAGCGATATGGGACACGGGTCGATGTGCTTTAAATGGACTAAATCAGGGCATTTGAAGCGACTGTGGGGACCATGGAAAGGTCTGTGGGGCCTGCCTGTGGGTGGGGAGCTTTGATTCTAGTGAATGAGACGAGAGGTAGAGATTGCATGTGAGCAGAGGAGGCCACTTCTTCGCCTGTTCCTAGCGCTACCGCACCAAAGCGAGAAACGGCGAAGAAATATGTGACGTAGGTATTTGCTGAAAAACCACGAGAGAAAACGAAGCAATCATTTCCGAGTGCACTTTCTTGTATTACATAAAAATAATGTACTCGTGACTTATAGTATATCTCACAATAATGTACTCGTGACTTATAGTATATCTCTCTCCCATATATTCACAGAGATGATAGAGGATGGGTCAGGGTTATTATAGGTTGTAGGACATGACATTTTGTGGAGGCCATCACATACCAAACGTTTTCCAGTGTGGTGAGCTTCCATAGCCTACAGAGGTCTGGCTTATACTATTACAACCACCTTGTACCTGCCTTACAATACTTCCTGACCTCCTCCTTACCATCACAACCCCTGCTACTCTTCCTCACCAACAACTGTAAACATGAACCATTCAATACACCCATTACAATACTGTTATCAAGTCACCACTCTCTCTTCTCTCTTGTAATGTCGGCTATTGTTTCGTTAAACATGGTCACCACTCCTGTATGGGAGGTGGGTTTGTTATCATATAATTTCTTATCATCAATATTAATGGTTACGATCATAATATTTACCAGTTGACAATTAACATCTTTTACACATCTGATGTGTACATTGTAGCTCTGACGATAGATGAGGTACATCTACTGTGTAGCTCTGACGACACATTAGGTACATCTGCTGTATACATAGCTCTGATGATAGATTAGGTACACCTGCTGTGTGACGACACATTAGGTACATCTGCTGTGTAACGACACATTAGGTTCATCTGCTTTGTGACGACACATTAAATATATCTGCTGTGTGACGACCCATTAGGTACATCTGCTGTGTGACGACACATTAGGTACATCTGCTGTGTGACGACACATTAGGTACATCTTCTGTGTGACGACACATTAGGTACCTCTGCTGTGTGACGACACATTAGTTACATCTGCTGTGTGACGACACATTAGGTACCTCTGCTGTGTGACGACACATTAGGTACATCTGCTGTGTGACGACACATTAGGTACATCTGCTGTGTGACGATACATTAGGTACATCTGCTGTGTGACGACACATTAGGTACATCTGCTGTGAGACGACACATTAGGTACATCTGCTGTGTGACGATACATTAGGTACATCTGCTGTGTGACGACACATTAGGTAACTCTGCTGTGTGACGACACATTAGGTACATCTGCTGTGTGACGACACATTAGGTACATCTGCTGTGTGACGACACATTAGGTACATCTGCTGTGTGACGACACATTAGGTACATCTGCTGCGTGACGACACTTTAGGTACATCTGCTGCGTGACGACACATTAGGTACATCTGCTGTGTGACGACACATTAGGTACATCTGCTGTGTGACGACACATTAGGTACATCTGCTGTGTGACGACACATTAGGTACATGTGCTGTGTGACGACACATTAGGTACATCTGCTGTGTGACGACACATTAGGTACATCTGCTGTGTGACGACACATTAGGTACATCTGCTGTGTGACGACACATTAGGTACATCTGCTGTGTGACGACACATTAGGTACATCTGTTGTGTGACGACACATTAGGTACATCTGCTGTGTGACGACACATTAGGTACATCTGCTGTGTGACGACACATTAGGTACATCTGCTATGTGACGACACATTAGGTACATCTGCTGTGTGACGACACATTAGGTACATCTGCTGTGTGACGACACATTAGGTACATCTGCTGTGTGACGACCCATTAGGTACATCTGCTGTGTGACGACACATTAGGTACATCTGCTGTGTGACGACACATTAGGTACATCTGCTGTGTGACGACACATTATTTGCATCTGCTGTGTGACGACACATTAGGTACATCTGCTGTGTGACGACACATTAGGTACATCTGCTGTGTGACGATACATTAGGTACATCTGCTGTGTGACGACACATTAGGTACATCTGCTGTGTGACGACACATTAGGTACATCTGCTGTGTGACGATACATTAGGTACATCTGCTGTGTGACGACACATTAGGTACATCTGCTGTGTGACGATACATTAGGTACATCTGCTGTGTGACGACACATTAGGTACATCTGCTGTGTGACGATACATTAGGTACATCTGCTGTGTGACGACACATTAGGTACATCTGCTGTGTGACGACACATTAGGTACATCTCCTGTGTGACGACACATTAGGTACATCTGCTGTGTGACGATACATTAGGTACATCTGCTGTGTGACGACACATTAGGTACATCTGCTGTGTGACGATACATTAGGTACATCTTCTGTGTGACGACACATTAGGTACATCTGCTGTGTGACGATACATTAGGTACATCTGCTGTGTGACGACACATTAGGTACATCTGCTGTGTGACGACACATTAGGTACATCTGCTGTGTGACGACCCATTAGGTACATCTGCTGTGTGACGACACATTAGGTACATCTG